>NC_063046.1:18241805-18586305 GCF_018812025.1 Megalobrama amblycephala
GACGAGGCGTTCATGTCAGTGGGGTGCTGCGTCCTGTTCCTGTTGCCATAGTCAAGAGCTTCAAGGATGTGCTCTGCAGATTTGGGCTACAAAGTAAAAAAAGTATAAAGTCACATATACACACACACACACACACACACACACACACACACACACACACACACACACACACACACACACACACACACACACACACACACACACACACACACACACACACACACACACACACCATCAGACGAAATAAACCAATGACAACATGAATCAACATGATCTATCAACATGATCTATGGTGACATGAATCAAGGTCACAGAAAATGCACAGATGACACATGCAGCCCAACTTCACCTGGTGCAGGGTGAGTCCTTGAACCACAACTCCATTGGAGCCATCCTCTCTCACCGCTAATGGACCAGAGTTAGTTAGCAAATCTCGAATCTGTTCATTATAAACCTGTTCAGAAAAAAGGGCAGAACCTTATTGCTCAGAACCCAAAAGGACTGGCTAATTTGACCTGCCCTAGGAACAATAAACTACAACACAAACATAGCACTTTTTGTAAGGTGCAATCAGTTTTCCACTCATTAAAAAGGTACTTAAAAAATGGCATGAAAATATTTTGCTTTTGTGTTATTCAGCATCCATGTTGTAAAGTTTCAGTATAAGTTTAGGACTGCAATATCTTGACTAGTGCAAAAAAAAAACAAACAAACAAAAAAACCAACAACACTGAGTGCACCTTTAAAACATACACAGTACCATTCAAAAGTTTGGGGTCAGTAAGACAACTTTTATTCAGCAAGATCTAATTAAATTGAACAAAAGTGACTGTAAAGACTTTCAAAAAGTTACAAATAAATAAAAGCTGAACTTTCTATTCAAATAATCCTAGAAAAATAAATAAATAAATAAATAAATAAGCAGCACAACTGGGGTGTACTCCAGAAAGCAGGTTTAGTTGTAAACTCACGAGCCCAGAAAAGGGTTTTCGTTTCCAATAAAACACAAAATTAAACCTCTGGGAAAGTTACCATAGTATCAAGCATAAGTGATGTTTAAATACTCCATTCACCCTGCAAAAATGCTTTTCTTACAGTAGTATTTTTGTCACATTCCAAGAACAAATATCTAAAAATTCTTAAATCAAGATGCAATTTCTATAAAAGAAAAAGATAAGATATTTAGTCTTGTTTTTTGGGGATGTAGTGGTGTAGGCAGTAGCCCGTGAGGTGTGTAGAACTAACGTGTGACACGGTTTTTCAATAATAATGAAGAAAATGTTCTAAAAGTGGAAGTAAAGTGCCTAACGAATGTTTAATAATAAAAGTATTTATAATTTTGATAAATATAATAATTTAGACTATGTTATTATTGCATCCTGTTTTTTTTTTTTTTTTTTTTTTTTTTTTTTTTTTTTGCCTGTGGGATTTTCACTCTTAACTAAGAGTCAACTTACTCAGAGCTGATTGAACTCAATTTAGCTGTTCTGAAACTGAACTCAGAGTTTCCCATCTCAGGGTAATCAACTTAGAGTTCAAATTTTAACTCAGAGTTTGTTGAACCTCCTTTCTGGAATTCACCCCTGTTATTAACATTAGCTATGTTTCCATCCACAGTTGTGAATTTAACTTGCGCGCAAAATTGGAAGATCGCATAAAACATTTGCGAAAAGCAGCATTTATAGCCCATGTGTGCAAGAGAACAAAATCATCACTTCCTGGGAAACTGGCGCAAAATATCTGTAATAAAAATTAAAAATAAAATCTGTAATAATAATAAAAAAGTTGCTGCAATTCAATCGGGGAAGCCACTATGACTCTTTTCCCCAACATCACAAATGCCTTGCATCTCAGAGCGCACAGACGAAACGCAATAAACTCTGTCATATCTTGCATCCAGATGCCTGGTGTTTGGGAATGCAATCGTGCGAGATGCTTATGGGAGGGAATTAAACCAAATCAATCAGACATTGGCTCAGGCATTTCAGAATGATCAAACCAACATTTGCAATGCTGTGCAATACAATTAGTCGACTGATTAGTCCAGTTGCGCATCGAGGGATTTATTTTGCCTTATCAGACAAAAATTTGATCTGCCTCAATTGAGTGTACGAGTTTTTTTATGCACTTTTTTTTTAAATTTATGAGCATCTTTGACTTATCCTAAAATGCGCATAAAATATGTGGATGGAAGCATAGCTAGTGATAATAATAAGAAATGTTTCTTAAGAACCAAATCAGCATTAGAATGATTTCTGAAGGATCATGTGACACTGAAGACTGAAGTAATGGTTGCTAAAAATTCAGTTTTACCATCACAGGAATAAATGACATTTTTAAATATATTAAAATTGTAATATTTCACAATATTACTGTTTTTGCTGTATTTTTGATCAAATAAATGCAGCCTTGGTGAACATAAGAGACTTTAAGAAACATTTAAAAATAAAATCATACCCAACTCCAAATTTTTGAATGGTAGTGTATGATGGACAGACACACAAAATACTACTATATTCCAGCTATCAAAAAGTATATATATATATATATATATATATATATATATATATATATAAAACAAAAATCTGAATGAATAAATGCACTGGAAATTTGAAATCTCACCTCAAGATAAGAAAAAGCTATGTTAAATACTTTGTCCTCCTTGATGAGGTCCATACGAGCAAACAGTTCCTTCATAGTGAGAAACATCACTCCTGGGGCATCACTAGAGCCCAACATGGTGTGTGTTTTTCCTGCTCCTGTAGCTCCATAAGCAAACACTGACCAAATAAAAAAGACACAAATTTAGGAATAAACTTGATCAGCTATACCACTACCATAATGACATAAGCTATCTGAAAGGTCTGATTTCCTGAGAAATATCAATCAGGGTTCCCACTCTTTTTCAGCGATCATTTTCCAGGACTTTTCCAGGACATTTTCAATTTTACAACAATGGGAATAAAAGACTTGGATTACGCCTTAAAGTAATATATTGCTCTCTAAGTCTTTAAAAGGTTTATTGCCATGACTTAACTATAAGTTTTTAATATGAGCTCTTAATCATACATTATGACTATGAAAGAATGTTTCCGTTAAAAAAAAAAAATTAATTGCGACTTTTTTTCTCGCAATTGCAATTTACATAATTGTGATTTGATATTCGCAATTGCAAGATATAGTCAGAATTGCGTGATAGAAACGTACAATTCTGACTTTTTCTCGCAATTGCAAGTTTATATCTAAGAAAAGAAGAATCGCAAGATATAAACTGTCAAATGGCAGAAAAAAGTAATAATTGCGAGAAAAATGGTAAGAATAGCGTGATATAAACTCGCAATTCTGACTTTTTTCCCCTCACAATTGCGAGCTTATATCACAATTATGTAAACTCACAATTGTAAGAAAATATTGACTTGTGAGATAAAAAGTTGCAATTAGGCTAACCTTTTTATTTATTTATTATATCATTAATTAACTACTGATGCACAATTCTATTTTTTTTTGGCAATAAGTTTTGGAAGATAATTATCTTTGCAAGGTGGACTTTTCAGGATAAGAGATGAACTGAAAATAAACACCGACACCTTAAAGCTAGATTCCGGTAGATAAATTCTTCAAACAGTGGTACAAGAGGATGTGGTGCTGGTTCTTTAAGAGTCACTCTCAATCTGTCTGTCTATAAAGCCTATAAAAAAAATCTGTCTTCTTGTATTTTACTATAATTCAGTATGTGATTCTTAAATCGGGGGCATTTTTTAGGATTCTTTACCTAACCTAAGTCTCTGAGATCCTGACACCTCACACTCCTAGAGAATCCAGGTAGGTTGAAGTTCTGGAAAATGGTGGCGCTGAAGACTAAAGGGTTGCTGATGGTTTCACACTTAATTCTTGACTAAACTTCATGACTAAATACAAAATTAATAGTAGTTATTAAGATTGATTGGTTTGGAATTGGTAAAATGTGCTTGGGAAAAATATGATCAGAAAATCAACTTAATTAAGCAAAAGATTATGCATTTAAGCAGTTAATAACATGCTATAACAATATAATAATAACTGCTGCAAGTGGCAACACAAGACTAAACATCATCATTGAAAAAATACTATGCTCACGTGTCAAAACTCAGCATTCCTGAACTAATGGTGATTGTTTTAGGTCAGTGATAAACTCTTTGGTCTTGACTAAAGAAAAACCCAAGAACTTTTTAAAAAATAATTTTCCAGGACAACTACAAGATTTTCCAGGACATTTTACATTTTCTCCAATTTTCCATGGCTGGAAAATTTGTCATCAATTTTCCAGGTTTTCAAGGTTTTCCAGGACGAGTGGGAACCCTGATCAATTAGTGGCAAAAAATTTAACTGGATCTAAAAATGAATTTATAAATTGCCAGGGGTGTGTTTCCCAAAAGTATTGTGAGACAAGATGATTTTAGAGACCATTGGTGCCAATAGTTCTTTGATTTACTTAGGCTTACGATGCTTTTGAGAAATGCAGCCCAGATTATTGGAATGACAAATCAATACACCAACCAAACAAAATCCCTCTAGCATGGAGGAATGGGAAAAAAAACAAAACAAAAAACACAGGCCTTCCTCTTGTAGCAGTATCAAAATGTGAGAAAGGAATCAGGAACTTTTATTTAAATACTTGTATGCTGTATCAAGTTCTAACAAGACAAACACTGTCAGCCCAAAATTGCATGATAAATCCTGGTTTTACTGCTGAAATCAAGTACATCATGGCACAGAAATATGCTTTCAGATTCAATGAAGAGAAATAAACTGTCTCACCAGTGCAGTTGTAGCCATTCAGGACACCATCCACTATTGCTTTAGTGGTGTTCTCAAAAACTTCCACCTGCGAAGAGTCCTCCCCAAACACACTGTCAAACACAAACTTGAGGTCCTTATTGGCTCTCTTTCGCACATCTCTGTTGCCTATCCGCTGTCCCCGGAAAAATGTCACTTCTTCTTCTTTAGGATCAAAAACAAGCATGTGGTTGTCAACAACATGGACAACCTTCTTGTAATTTCCATTCTTCTCTTTGTCATTTAAAGGACGGACACGGACCACCACTTTCACATGGCTGCACACCTCCACATCTGACATTGTCTTGTTTTAGAGCTTCCCACTGAAAATCTCTGCTCCTTGATGTTTGTGTATCTGTACAACGCAAGAGAATAATTTAAAAACAGAGTGATTTCAAACAATCTAACAGTAATGAAAAAAACACAAACCAAAACAAAATCCTAAGACACACTTATTTCACTCTTTGCTCAGTTACTTTTGAGACATACTGGCAAAATACATTAGTTTGTTTTATTATGATACCATGATAAATAAGCCTGAACAGAAGAACATAAGGGGGCTTAAAATAATAAAACTAACATTGAGCCTCATACTGTACGCAGTATGTTTTAATATAAGGCCATTGCTGAAACCAAACTAGCATACTGCAACCTGGTGCCAATTCATTTTAATCGCACAGTAACACAAGGCCAGTTATATTCATTACACGACTGACTATATCATCTGTCTGTAAAGTTAGGTTGATTTTTACTTTAAAACTCTTATTAGCATTAGTTACTAGCATCTGTTAGCGTTGCGCTAAAAGCTGCAGCTAACTGCTCATTCATTTATTTCAATCACAATAGAAGTTAACGCTATAAATGTGTATAACCTACCATCTGATACAATATGAATCCGCGGCGAATGATATGACTATGGTATTAAGAGATTTTTTAATTTTAAAGCCTACATTCGAGTTTATAGTAAACAAAACCAAAACCGTAAGCGCGAAGATTTCAAAAGCAAGCTGCTGTTCCGTCCCTGCATCTGATTGGATGAGCACATTCTTACGTCAGAGACGTATGACGCTATGACTGAATCTAGGCGAAAGAGAATTTTATTCACGATTAAATATAGAATAAAATGTATCATTACATTGAACAATGTGATTTCGAAATCATGTAATATATAGCAGATTTCAGTTAAGACTGACACTTTGAATGTAATTTATGTTCCACATAAATCCTGTGACTGAAATGAGCTTTTCAGTTTTAATGGTCTAAAAAGAGTTCGTGTTGTATTGTACACAGCGATGTCACTGATCTCTTTTGCCCCAAAGATGTTTCAAAGCTTCAGGGGCAAAAATATATTGATATACTGAATACTGTATAATACTGAAACTACATATATTTTCATATGATCACGATCTCTAAACATGTAAATATGGCAGTGGTCACATGACATGTGGAAAAACACATTTTGAATAATTAACTGATTGATTATAAAATTGTATTGTCATATTAAAAGAAACAAATTAAATTATTTCACATCTATCTATATATAATACATGTAAATGTAGAAAATCAACGAAAAACATTTTTGACTCTGTAGTTTGAGACTCACAGTTCTGACCAGAAATAAAACATTTCTTTAGATGCATGCATCATTGAACTATGTATGGAGTAAAATATATGTGCTTAATTTGAGATATTGTGATTAAACTGATGAACATTAATTGAAGTGTCTCGTATATGAATTTAATCAAATTCTGCATATGTAAAATATCACTACAGAATTCTGTCAAGATTGCTAATTGATGTTTCTAAGGCGTGATTTTCACCGCTTGTATCTGATTGTATATGCGTGTCCTGTTACAGGAGGAACACAAAATCGTCATTTCTTGTTTCTTCCGGGAGCTGTCACAGCTGCACTCATGAACCTCCAGCACAACGCTGAATGAAGGACTAAACAACCTTGCTTATTAATATAATAGCGATTAAGCATTAATTCACAACCTGCTGTATTGTTTTATCTGTTTGCATAGTAAGTTTTATGTTTACGAACTGACCTTTGAATATGATATCTACTGTATGGTGTGCGGAGACTTGTCTTTAAATACATCATGTGTTGACAGACATGATAACAAATACATGCACTTCCTTTAAAATCTGAATATATGATCACGAACACATCCCTGACAAACCCTTGCTCTTGCGTCCTGCTGTGTCCTTGTGTCTCCCGTGTCGTGTGTCATATTGGCGGGAGTTTATTAACAGATGTTAAGTGATAGAGACATTTACAAATTACAAACACATGGGTATTATTAAATGTATAGGAAAGTGGTTTATCCTATTACTTTTGCATGTTCACGCCATATTTGAGTTATATTTTGAAGTGATTGTTAGTTTACAATATCACAGTTTTTGATTAAAACTTTAATGACTTACAAAGTAGGTAAAACAGATGGCATGTTTGACAGCAATGATGTCTCTTGGATTTTATAGCTTGTCAGAATTATTCTCATGAAATATCTCCTACCTTTTTATGTCCTCTATTCTGTGCAGAACCCAAATGCCCATATATCGTTGCATGGAAACACCCTGCACATTGGGACTATGGAAAGACGTGATTCCTGACCTCAGCTCCAGAATGTTCAGACGATGTTGGAGGAAGTTGTGGCATCCAGGGAGGCCCTATACTGGCTCAGTGCCTTCAAACCCTGATTCTGAGTTCAGAAATTCAGAGATATCAACCCAAAGTGAGAGACCCTTACACACACCAGTCATGGTAAAGGAAGTGTTGCAGTTTCTGGACATCAAACCCGGGCAGGTCAGTCAGTTCTTCATCAGAAGTCAGCGTTCACTGAAATGAAGTGTTTACGTTGGCTATACATGTGTATCTAGCAGTTTGTGAGATCACATTTGTGTCATTTGCATCTTGGACTTGTATACACAGTCTGTGATTGTAGAAACCGAGGCAATAATTAAGGTCTAAGTCCTGTGTTTTTAATCACAGAAGTGGAGATGTACACATTGTTGATCTACGTCACCAGTGGCCTATTGCACTTCATTTTTTGTTTTGAATCTGTAATGATTCTGTGCATAAAGACTTATACTGTCAGAAAAGAAAATGTGCAAAATTGTACATTAGTGGTACAACAGGGTACCTTATCTAGCACTAAAAGATGCATATTAGTACATTAGAGTAGTAGTATGTACCCTTAAAGTACTACTATGAAATGAACCTTTAAGGAGTAAATAAGGTACGTAATTGTCCCTATAAAGGCACTGCCCCAGTGACAGGCTGTTGTATCCCTAAAGGTACAATATTTGCACATTTTTAGTTATCAAGTCTGATTTCATTAGATAAGATTGTAAAATGCCAAATGAATAAATGAATATTTGATCTAATACAAAATATTGACTCATTTACCCTCCACCAAATATCTTTTCGAATAGCAGTATCATCAGAAATCATGTGATTCGTGACATGTTTACATAGAAATAATTAATGAAGAAGACCATAATGTGCATCCTTTTTAACTCCTACACAGGGCGCAACACTGAACTTTTGTGTTTGTGTATTTGTGTATGTATGTGGGAAAACCTGGAGGCGGAATGTTGACTTGTCATCGCCATCTTAACCACATGCCGTCTTGACAAGAAAAAAAAGTTGTTCGTCACCAAAACTTTTAGGACTCCCAATTTGTTAACTGTCCCCTCTTGGGAAGGGTAGGGAAGTTAGCAGTGTGCTCACAGACCTTGGCGTACTCTAACGTGCTAGCAGGCCAGATGGGCGTGAGTCAAAGGGCCTTCTGCTCTAGTGGGCAGCTTGAGATGGGCATCGCTGGGCCGTACAGCTCAAACCGTTGCTCATGCAGGTGGGGGCTCCGGGTCAGTGACTGAGTCAGTGATGGCACCACTGTTGGGTTGTTGGCAGAACGTGGGGCGCCACAGAAACACACCACTCCTGACTAAGGTTTGCACCTCTTAACTTCACTATCCGCCCATGGGCCAACTGGTGCAGAGACAGCCTGCCAAAGGCCTGCGTTTAACCAAATAATCAAAAAAAAAGGCCGTCTGTGCTTCAATAAGGAATGTATCTCACAGATGTGTCTGTGTATGCCATTTAGAATTGAATTGAGAATGCTTTTTCAAGTAGCAAACAGGAACTAAAATTGAAAATTCAGTTTAAGGAAGTAGAACTTAAATAATTGATATAATACAAAAACTCCATTAAGTGTAATTTAATAAAGTTTAAGATAAACTTTGAATGTTGGCATGACTGCCTTGTCTTAAAGTTAGAAGAGTTTACTTTACAATACAATAAAGTAAATTTGTTAACAATGAACACCTTTTTCTACATCATTTATTAGTCTAATTTAATGCTAGTTTATAAATATTCTGTTGTTCATTGTTAATTCATGTTTGTTCATACATTAATGTTAATTTGATATGATAAAAATGTATTAATATGTGTAGAGATGGCCATTAACCTTGATTATTAAATGCTTTAAAAATATTGATCATAGCTATGCCTAATGCTTGTTAACAAATGTCAACAAATTGAACCTCATTCTAAAGTGTTTTGAATTTCTAAAAATCTAAATTTCTTTTAAATGTCTTTTAAACCTAATTTCCCACATTTACCTGTTGAATTTGGTAAGTTCGTCTTCCTGTCATTCCAATTCAAATTCCATTTCAACTTCAGTGTGGCCAATTAACTTCAAATTAACACACACGTGAATTGAAAGGGAGCTAATTCTTCAACTCTGCCCAACCCTAGAATGCAATGGCACTTGGTTTGTTGGCAAAAAAGCTCCTTGTAAAATTGCTTCTCTCTAGGGTTGCAAAGGGGCAGAAAATCTCAGGTAAGTTTTCCATGGGAACTTAATCTCTAGAACTTTGGAATTATTCCAAGTTGGAAACTTAACAGGAATTTATGGGAATTAATTGAACATTTTGGAATTTACTGTAACACATACAAACATAAATATAAACATTTTGTTTGGTCATAAGCGGACATGCATGCAAACTAATACAAATTTTCAAAACGTGGCAATTTTGACTTAATTTGATTTAATTGTAAGTAGAACTTTAATTGATTCTTTCATTGAGCAACACAAAAGCATAAATGTTGAACGTAATAAACATATTCCCTATGATTGCTGTAAAGTGAAAGCATCCCCTTCCAAAAAAAAAAAAAGGAAAGAAAAAAAGATTTTTTTTTTCTGTAAAGCTTCTTAGGTCTAAATATTGTTACAAAAGATTACTATTTTAAATAAATGCAGTTCTTTTTATTCATCGGTTATAAAAAAAATGTTAAGCAGCACAACTGTTTCCAGTATTGATAATTAATCAGCATATTAGAAGAATGATTTCTGAAGGATCATGTGACACTGAAGACTGCAGTAATGGCTGTTTTTTTTTTTTTTTTTTAATCACAGAAATAAATTATATAAAGTACATTAAAATAGAAAATCATTATTTTAAATTGTAATAACATTTCACAATATTAATTTCTTCTGTATTTTTGATCAAATAAATACAGTCTTGATGAGCATAAGAGATTTCTTTCAAAAACATAAAAAAATAGTAATGTTTCCAAACTTTTGATCGGTACTGTAATTCTGTATGATAACAGAAAACAGAAGGTAGAAGAAAGAGCATCACAGCCTCAGCTAGCTAACACATGATAGCTATAGCTTCATAAATTGTCAATGAAATACTGCTAGCTTACATTTAGCATATCTGATGTACTGGCTAGCTAGCTACTGTATAAACAGATTTTGGTATTTGCTAGTTAAACTTTAATACCATAGATCAAATATGTTTACCCAAGTAATATCATCAAAATGTACTTGACTGGATGTAGTCCTTGGGCTCAAATGCAGCAATTTCAGGGGGGAGTGTCTGTGGGGGGCAGGGAGGGTCATTTTTAGCTTACACACAGCATAAGGAAGTTTTAAACATAAATGTATGTAATTTATGTGAATAATTGACAAGATGGACATTTTGACATTATGTGTGCAGGATACAAGAAATTATCTGTGCATGTTATGGATGAATGCACAGTGCATGCAGGGGGTGTCGCCTCAATATCCCTGCAGTGAGTAGTGTGCTGTGTGTATGTGATTGAGGAATGTTAAAGGTGCTAAATAGGATGTTTTGTTGTATACATTTTTGCAATATTACTTGAAACTGTCTTTACTAACTGATAAAAGACTATTTATTAGGTGCACTTAAAGTAATAATATTAATATACATCATCTGTGCACGAGGTAGGGCCTTAAAAACAATCATTGCGTAAACGATTGGCCCTCTGGCTTGTCAATCACTGCCGTGACGTTCCTTGTGAGAGACGAGCGTGGATTGGCCCTCTGGCTTGTCAATCACTGCCATGACGTTCCTTGTGAGAGACGAGCGCGGCTGCGCTCTCCAGTAACTTTCCACACTCCACAGGCGCCGCATGCAATGTTTTTGTCAGGAGACAGGAATAACAACTGCAGATTATGAGTTACCTGCGGTGAGTCCGACATAATGAATCCACTAACACGACACAGCGAATACCGGTGGTAAACACTCGTGTTCCAATACTCGTGCACGAGTTTTGGGAGGCGTTCCTTTGAAAAATGGAGGGGGGCTGTTCTTACGCATGCGCTCATTTCAAAAACTCAGTAACAGTCTTTGGATTCTCAGTCAACGGAAAAAATCCTCTCTATCACCTTTAAGGGTAGAAATTCAACTTAAGTTAAATGTAGTTGTTTTAACCAAGATTATGCTGCACGATTTTTTTCAACTTCATTTAAAGGAACACTTTTTTTGAAAATAGGCTCATTTTCCAACTCCCCTAGAGTTAAACAGCTGAGTTTTACCATTTTCGAATCCATTCAGTCGATCTCCGGGTCTAGCATAGCTTAGCATAGTTCATTGAATCTGATTAGACCATTAGCATCTCGCTCAAAAATGACCAAAGAGTTTCGATATTTTTCCTATTTAAAACTTGACTCTTCTGTAGTTACATTGTGTACTAAGACTGATGGGAAATGAAAAGTTGCGATTTTCTAGGCCGATATGGCTAGGAACTATACTCTCGGTCTAACGGTCTAATCAGATTCAATGAACTATGCTAAGCTATGCTAAAATTGGTACCACCAGACCCGGAGATCGGCTGAATGGATTTGAAAACGGTGAAACTCAACTGTTTAACTCTAGAGGAGTTGGAAAATGAGCCTATTTAAAAAAAAAAAGTAGAGTGTTCATTTAAGTTCCCTGTTATAGGCTAATAGGCTAACCTGCAATTCTGCAAATTCCCAGTTTATTGCCACACTGTAAAACTCAATAAGTTCAGAATACTCAAAACATTTGAGGGAACTTATTACCTCAAAACATTTTTACACAAGTAAACTAACTCATTTTTTTAAAGTTAGTAGAACTTAAAATTTTTGTGACAAGTGGGGCGGAGCCAAGAGCAGTGGAAGCGGAGCAAGGCCTATGTGGTGCACAGGTGTCTCTCATTAACAATCTTGTCACTGGCATCCCTTCACTACCACAGTTCTCAGCCTCGCCCAACTCATTATCATCTTAATTGCATACAGTTAATTTACATAAACATCACATTGAGATCTTGGTTAAATGTTAGATAGCAAATAACACATGCTATTATAACTATCAAAGAGACTGTTATTATATAACTTGCATGTATGCAATCAACAACATACAGTATATGGTATTTAAATTTTTGCAGCCCATCCTCAACCTAACCACAGGTTCTACTCTTCACCACAATAGCATAACCCTACACAACTAACATAACAGAACCCCCTGTAAATCCCAACATAACACAACATTAAACACTAACTTACGTCTTCCTATGTTAATCTTGTGCAAAAACACACAAAATAACACTTAATTCCAGCATTTATTTATACAGTCTGACACAAAGCATGCAGGATTAGAAATCTGCTGCAACACAACTCAATCATATTAAGTTAAGCTTACTGCAATGGAATTTTGAGTTCACGCAACTTTTTTTCTATTAAGGACAATGAACTTGCATTATTATTTGAGTGAAACAAAGTCATTTCATTTAATTAATTTCACTATTCGGTTTTACAGTGCATTAAATCCCATTAATTCCCATATATTCCTGTTGATTCCCATGGAAAGTTTCCAGCCTTGAAAATTCCCATAATTTTGCAACTCTGCTTCTCACAGAGAACATGGTGAAAGGATATTGACTATCAGAACTTTTAAATTAATTTGTTTTAAATTGTAATTATGTATATATAAAAACAAATTCTTTTTATAAATTTGGGGTTAGACAATAAGAGTAAACTGATTTGTGGAAAAATGATGCAGATATTTAATACTGTATTTTACATACTGTACTGTGCTGATTTTAATGCTAAGTGGGAGTTACAGCAGAATTTCAAGATGCGACTTTACTGCCATGACTTTGGTCTTCTAATCAGAAGAGATCTGTTTTATCGCTTGAGGCGTTTAGTATCAAAACCACGAAAGCAAGCAGCAAATTGTTCAATGCGGAAAAAAGAGCTGGTTCATGCTCTTCTAATAATTACCAATTTAGCCTCCTTTATTATTACACTGACAGACAGCCTAATAATAACTGTTAGTCAAATGCTTACTGTGATTGCTCAGAGGGATCACTGTAATATTTTGATCTGCCATTGTAAAGCAATCAACCCCACTGCAGAAGCTCTCTACCAACGAGGCAGGAGTGAGTATGAATGGAGCTCTTAGGCAATCAAAGAGTAAACGCAGCAATTACACCAAAGTGGGTAAATGTAGGCTTTCAGCCGGCCGCCACCTCCCACGCAGTTATCCAGCAATGGATAGCAGCACAGGTGAAGGGCTTTCACGCGTCACCCCCTGGCACAGCAGCTGCAGAGTAGAGATTTCACTGACAATCCATCAAGATTGGTTCTGTAAGCGGGATTGCCCTTGAATGGTCCGTGACGACATATGGTCGGTGCTTTATTTTTTTGACAACATTTTGCTTGCATACATCCAGTTAAGACAACAATCCTCCCCCCCCCCATTTTTTTTTGCCTGTGCTCCCAATTCACAAGTGTTACTCAGCCACACTGTACATGTGATGGCATTATTGGCACAAAAATTCCAGAAAGAACACTTTGGCGGCTGCACACTTCTTTCTTATTCTGCTTACAGGTGTTATCGACATGTGTGGTGGCCCACGCCAACTTTCCTATTGCCATGGGAACTGTTTAAACAGTTGAGGGAAGGTTACCCATATTTAGCTTACCACCTAGTCATTGTAAAACTGATTTTTGTGATTCCCAGACCTATTTTGGGGATTTCAAGCTATACAGCACAAAAGTGACCACTGAATTTTTCTGCTGTTCTTTCCTAAGTGTTTCTATTCCCATTCATTTTCTCCATTAGGCAATTTGATTTTAAACATTTAATAATAATAATAAAAAAAAAAAAACTCCTTGAACCAAAACAACCAGCTCTGAGATTAATCATAAACACAAAAGTACTGTGTGCATAATTTTTTTTATGACAAATGACACAATTAAATCAAATGTTACAATGTAAATCTTTTCAATGTAAGTTAAATAGCAAGTCTTTTTGTATGGAGAAAAGGTATTGTTGTCCTCTATTGAAACGTGAAGATAGATGTCACAGTATAAATATCGAAGTGTGTAAGAGTAGGTACAATGTATATTATATAAGTGACTGGTGATTTTTTCATTCTCAGTCTTTCAGTGTTTAATTAACTTGTTTTGTTTCCTATAGAAGCTTCCGTTGTCAGAGAGAAAAAGAGCAAAGGGAGAGATGGAATTCTTTGTTAATTCTTTCTGTTCTCTCTCATTGTGGCCATTTTCACCTTCCACTTGCCCATAAATTACCCAAACTAGAGCAGCCTCATTACCCACCAAATTGGCCTTGAAAAAAATTACATTTGGTACACCTCGATATTCTATTCACCTTGAATTGCAGATCCACTTTGCCAGCCGAGTAACCATTTTACACTAATTATCTTAGCCATCAGGATGCGATTGTAGCATTTAACTAATTGAATAATGAACAGTGTGAATCCTACAGTTTGATTACAGGGGTGTAATGTAGAAGCCATTGGAGAATGACAATATCAGCGGAGTAGGAGATGGGGGAGTGGGAACTTCCATCTCTCTAAGGGGAATAGACATGTTTGTCCACATCAGACCTACAGCCGTGTGTAATACTGCACTGTACGTGACCTGAACAGGTAGCAATGCATGCCATGCTCTCTTCTGTTTGGAAATTAGTAGACGATTGGTTTAAACGTTTCGTTCAATTGGATTAGTTTTTCTGGCCGAGCGTGTGTGAATACTTTGTGTTAAATGAAAAATGAAGCGAGACTGATTTCATTTTTACTTCATTTCATTTTCCACCTTTTCTTCTGTCACAATCTTCAAGTGCACATAGAGCTTAACTGAGTGTAACAGATTGATATGAGGAGGTTCACAGGTTCAGCGTTTTCATTCCTTGCCATTTCAGACCAATCTCAAAACCAGATGTGACCCTTTAGTAATGATTCTCTTGCTGTCTCATAGTGTTAGAGCCAATTGTAAAGGCCAAAAGGCCTGTATACATGTGTTGCCATGATTTTATCACTGGCTTTTCATTATGCTATCGTTACAGGTGTACGTTTATGTTTCGTTCTCTTGCTCCTCAATTATTTATTATGAATTTCTTTAACAGGATTTTGTCAAAGGCAAATAAGGATAATAGGCAGGACAGGACAGAGACATTTCATGGCAAATGGGCATTATGGGGCTATAATGTGATGCATATGATATTAGGGATGGCACGATATGTCTGTACCTTACTAGTTATCCAATATTAGAGATTTTAATTTGTCATTTAATTGTGTATGATAATTTATTTTATTTATATTCATTTACATTACCTCTGCCACTGTCTAACATTTACTTAAATATTATAAAACCACAAATTTTATAACACTGTTAAATATTTAGCAAATCTAAAAATTAACATTCTTTTTTTTATACTATTAGGGTTGTCAAAAGTACCAGTACTTCGGTACCAAGTCAGTACTGAAATATCAAAGGTACCAAGTACTTCGGTACCAAGTCGGTACTGAAATGTTACAAATGTGATGAAATCAGCATTTCCCCCTAGCATTTTGAGCACTGTTGAGCTGATTCCGATGAACTTAAACAACTCTCTGATTGGCCATTGTGTTTACGCGCTAAACGGATATGTCTGTGATTAGCTACAGTGATCAACGCATGGGAGCATTTGAAAGCAGGAGCGGGAGCTTTGGAGCTTTGCTTTCAAACGCTCCCGTGTGTATCTGTGTAAGAGCTTTGTGAAGAGTGTGAAAGATTTCTATTTACAACATGTTTTTGAAGCGTTGATCATTGTATCCAATCACAGACATATCTATTGAGTGTGTGAACACAATGGCCAATCAGAGGTGTTTAAGTTTGTCAGAATCAGCTCAACAGTGCTCAAAATGCTAGGTGAAAATGCTGGTATCATCACATTCGTAACATTTCAGCACCGACTTGGTACCGAACAACTTGGTACTTTTGACGAAGCACTTGGTACTTTTGACAGGATTCCCTGAACACTCTGCTTATCTGCAACTGGTCAGACTAACAGACTGCCCTGCCCCCCAGATCACACCATTGGTTGAGTCAGTGTTGCTATGTCAGACCACTTAAACAAACAGAGCTATGTTATCTTTAAAGTTGTCTCTGCACATTAAACTGACTGAGGAAGTATTTCAACTTTAAACTCCACCTCGCCCCCCTCAACCCGAGCCGAGGAACATAATGGTGTTAGAATGTCCTGAGGTGGTCTTATAAACAAAAGACTCATTCTTATTGACAGTTTGCAATGTGTATTTCCCACCAGTTTCCTTGGTGAAGGGGCATACGTTTTTGTCTATTAGATTTATACACTGCGATCTGGTGGGCCCAGTCTCAGATCTCACCAGAGGGCCTTTTTACTCGGTGACGTCCACCCACGACCTAGCCAATCTCCTGTGATAGATTCCTCTGTACCGGCTTTCCCCTGGAGCCTGCCCACAAACAATCGAAGCCAGCCGCTGCTTTATTCATGTCCTGTCTCATTTAGTGGCCCTGCTCTTAGCGCCTGGTTACACACATTTGCACGCCCACTCAGTAAAGACACACCCTGACAGGAAGTGATTTGTTTTGTTTTATTGCCCGTCGAAATCCCCAACGCCCCCCTTTCTAGTCTTTACTGTCTTGTCCCCTCCCTGTGGAGAGTGTTTGATCCAGGCAGGTGGACCAGCGGGGATGGACACAGCCAGGCATAGGGGAATCCTCTGCTCTGGCTCAGGCTCTGCCACCAGGGAGGAGGGATTGCAGCCAAGGGAGATTAATGAGCTGTCAGTCTGGAGAACGGAGAACGTTTTGGGAATTGGCTGAAGTTACCTTTCGGGCTGATCTGGGGTCAGTTGAACAGTTTGTTTTTCAGTGATTGAGAATTGGAGAGCAGCAATGGGGTAAGCTCTAAGAGTTGCATGAAGCATGTGATAAGTGGGCCTCTGACAAGATGCACATCAGAGCCACAACTTCTTTTCTCCTCTTTCTCTGAGTATATCGCCTGATGTCATATGTGAGCATCTCTTTGTTCACACCACTAACATGAATTGACTTTTTTTTGGCCCATAGGCGTAGATCATGAAGAAATGCAAACTCATATCTTCAGTTACTCACCCCCATGTCATTCCTCATGTGTTTAAACTGTTTTTGTTCTTACAGTGAAAGTCAGTGGAGTCCAAAACAGCATTGAACCATACTGACTTTCATTGTATGGACATCTTCTGTGTTCCACACAGGCTTGGAATGACATGGGGGTAAGTAAATGGTGACAGAATTTTCACGAATGGCTGAACTACTCCTTTAATACTTTGTGTAAAATAATAATGAATGCCATGGCCGGCCATGAAAGACCCGATGACGACAATCAGCAATGCTGACGCTGTGGTATTTATCAACAAGCCATGACGTCAGCACATTGACAGGGCCAGTAGGACAGGCGGCAGACCTCAATAAATTTTCATGTAATGTTACACTCGCACCGGTCATGCATGGCAAATAGGTCCGTGCGCTTAGGTAAAGTGCAGACGGCATTCTCCTGGCGGACATGTTGTACTAGGGATATTTCTGGTCTGTTCTGGCAAGCCACTGTCTCCTCCCTCAGCCTGTGGCAGTATTTTTTCGAGGAGTGTGGCCCACTGAAAGACGAGGCTGGTGAATAATTGATCTCTGTAATTAAACACTCCGGCAAGGGATGGCAGAGCTGATTGACGGCCAGATATTAAGCCTGAGCCTCGTAAGGTTGCAAGTTTAGTCTGGGGTTATCAGTGGCCATGAGCAAAGTCTCTCTCTGTCTGTCTCTCACTCTCCCTCTCCCTGACTTCTCATTACTCTCATGAATAGACAATTGGGCCATGGTGGTGGGGGCGCGGCATGAAAGGGAGTCCGTGACATCATTAGCCAAATGTATCATGGCTGTACCAGGTGGCTAAGCTGGCACAGAGGGGACAGCCTCTTAGTGGGAGCTCAGCTGAGGCCCTCAAGCGTTCTGCGTTGCCACAGCAATACACCCATTAACCCCCCCCACCCCCCCGTGGCAATGCTGGTCACTTTTGCGCTTCCTGTTTGGATATCTTTTAAGAAATGTGTTGTTCTGATCCACTGCAGGAAACACAACCTTTACAGCAGCCCTTGAACTTGGATTTGCATGTCATTTGTTATTTTATTCATTTTTTCTTTCTTTTTTGATAACTCTGTTCTTGCTACAGGGACACGGGGGGAAAAAGCTGTAAATATTGCGGTGTATTAGTCACCATGCAGCGTGCCACTCTGCAGCTCTGTAGGTGAAACGAAACACCCACTTCTTTGATGGTAAATAACTCCAACAATGATGTGAAGGATAATTACACTAATGATGCAAGTAGCTCCTCGTGGGAGATTTAAAAAAAGCCTGGAGTTGAAGAATGGTTTCTGGAAAACCCACACCTGAACGTTCGTTTTAATAACTGATATTTAAGTATGCGGTCTCCATCAAACAATAATGCTGAAATGTGGGGAAAAATAAATAAAGTGAAGCCTCTCCAAGACACGGGAGTTATTACTAAGGGTTTTATTACAATATTTACATTTGCGCCTACCGGGTGAGCGTGGGCTTGCTAATCAGATGTATGCCCCATGGACAGCTGGATAGAGCGATGACTCATCACAGCAACATGGCCTTGATTGGGGTTTGCATGAAAGCTCAAAACCCGCAGGCATGCTATCATTTGAATTATGATTCTTTATAATTTATTGCACCAGATTTTCATACAGAAGCCTGGCCCCTGACATGTCGGGATGTTGAGCGTCATGATCGCATTTAATGCAGGTGCACTAATAGAAGCACTGGGGTTAAGGGCATCGCTAGATATTGTGTTACAATGCAGTTATCCTTGTTCTCTGGTAAACTCCTTGACAGATGCTTTCTCGCTTGTGGAAACAAGGCTCTGAGAATGAATTCATGATTGTTATCCTCCCACCGGCTCTCGGTTTTGATGTCAAACTTTACCATAAGTGGAGATTTGGAGGTGAGGCTTCAACAACATCTGCTGCATTTTGGGATGGAAATCTGAATATTTTACACCCAAATTAAATGCCCAAACTGACTAAAACTATACACAAAATATGACGGCAAAGCTTTCAGAGTAGGATGCTTGCAGAGCCTCTTGCTGATCCTCAGTGTTTTTTAGCACCATTGATCCCACGCTGGGGAGCCAGGTGTCAATAGGCACCACGGGTTGTGTCCAGGGCCGGAAGCACAATCGCTTCACAGAAGGTCAGATGGCCTGTACTTTATTATTTTTTTTTCAGTCGTCCTCTCCCTCTCTTCATTTTTAATCACTGGTAGATCTCATTCAGCAGACACTTCTTCCCCTGAAGGGAGGGGAAGCAAGGAGAAAGGGAAAAAAACAAAAAGTTTTTGTGCTTTATGAGTCAGCTTCCTGACACAGAGCCTTCCTGCCCAGCCATGGCCTAGACTAACTAATTGAAAGCTGTTTCTGATTTAATTAAAGTGCTGTCTTTGGCCTGATGCATTTGATGGATGCAGTCTGGTACTTAGTATATGTAAAGCTAAATGTGTAGGTCTATGTGTTGATGTCCTTGTGAGACACAGACTCATGAGGTAGCTTGTGACTGGCTCCTGCTGATTCCTGAATGGATGGATGTAATAGCGATGAGGGCACATTCTGGTTTTATGAGTGACAGGAATTGTAATGTATGGCGTTTCATTTTGCTGTTGTGAAGCAGGTGTGTTGGTTGGTTATGGTTGCCTATGAGATGTATATATGCCTGGAGGGCAGAACGGTGAGCCAGGGCCGAAAGCAAAGCTTTTTTTTTTAACCTGCCAACTAAAATGTTATGTTTTTAGAATCATTGCATGTGGATTTTTGCAATAAGAAACAGTAATATACAGTGGTGTGAATAAGTGTTTGCCCCCTTCATGATTTTTTTTATTTTTTTGCATGTTTGTCACACTTTAATGTTTCAGATCATCAAACAAATTTAAATATGAATTAAAGATGACACAAGTAAACACAACATGCAGTTTTTAAATGAAGGTTTTTATTATGAAGGGAAAACAAAATCCAAACCCACATGGCCCTGTGTGAAAAAGTGCTTGCCCCCTAAACCTAATAACTGGTTGGGCTACCCTTAGCAGCAACAACTGCAATCAAGCATTTGCGATAACTTGCAATGAGTCTGTTACAGCGCTGTGGAGGAATTTTGGCCCACTCATCTTTGCAGAATTGTTGTAATTCAGCCACATTGGAGGGTTTTCGAGCATGAACCGTCTTTTTAAGGTCATGCCACAGCATCTCAATAGGACTGAGGTCAGGACATTGACTAGGCCACTCCAAAGTCTTAATTTTGTTTTTCTTCAGCTATTCAGAGGTGGACTTGCTGGTGTGTTTTGGATCATTGTCCTGCTGTAGAACCCAAGTTCGCTTCAGCTTGAGGTCACGAACAGATGGCCGGACATTGTCCTTCAGGATTTTTTGGTAGACAGCAGAATTCATGGTTCCATTTATCACAGCAAGTCTTCCAGGTTCTGAAGCAGCAAAACAGCCCCAGATCATCACACTACCACCACCATATTTTACTGTTGGTATGATGTTCTATTTCTGAAATGCTGTGTTACTTTTACGCCAGACGTAATGGGACACACACCTTCCAAAAAGTTAAACTTTTGTCTCATCAGTCCACAGAGTATTTTCCCAAAAGTCTTGGGGATCATCAAGATGTTTTCTGGCAAAACTGAGATGAGCCTTTATGTTCTTTTTGCTCAGCAGCAGTTTTCGTCTTGGAACTCTGCCATGCAGGCCTTTTTTGCCCAGTCTCTTTTTCACACAGGGCCATGTGGGTTTGGATTTTGTTTTCCCTTCATAATAAAAATCTTCATTTAAAAACTGCATGTTGTGTTTACTTTGATAAATATTTAAATTTGTTTGATGATTTGAAACATTAAAGTGTGACAAACATGCAAAAAAACAAACAATTTTTCACACCACTGTAGCTCCATCCTAAGTATAAGGTCTAATACTATGCCAATCTCAGCTTTCATGATCATAAGAAAGTATTTAGTTAATAGGATAGATAATTTTCCATTTAACAAAAATGCACATTTTAAAAAATTAAAGATCTATTTTATTTTTTACATTTTACATTTTTTACATTTATTTGTTACATCATCCAATTTAGATAATTTCTCTCACAAAATGTTGATTTATCACTTTTCTGGTTTTTCTTTTCTGGTTAGGTTTAAAATGAAAGATTTAAATTTATTTGAATTAGGGCTGGGTGGTATTATGGTATATATTGTTACCATGGTATAAATTATCTGTCGTTAGAGATTTTGCTATATTATGTATATTGCGTTATGTTAATATATAGCACTATTGACACTTCAGAGTGATTAAATGCATGAATGAGAAAATAAAGAGCGGGATGTGCTTTATGTTAAAAAGAATTACAAGCGCAATATATTACATGTTAAATTTACCTATTGCACCTGAAAAACTTAATTTGTTTAATTCATATTTTTGTTATATTGTATTTGTCATTTGTTTGTAATTTGCTTCTTTTTCCTTATTTTCAATAACAGAAATGAGATAAAATAACACAAAATAACTATATCGTGATATATATCCATATTGTGTAATAAAATTCCTTATATTGTGAAATAAGAATTTGGTCATATCGCCCACCCCTAATTTGAATATTATTTTATTATTTATTTACTTATTTATTGTTTAATGTGTTGATTTTAATTTTATTTTTTCTCGCTTGGGTGTTAAAACATCCATCTTAAATATTTTTTCACACAAGCTGTTGATTTATCTCTTCTTTTAGGTATCAGATTTTTCTGTATTTTCTTTCAAATATTCCACAAGGCTCTAGCGTACAGTGAAATGTGCAAACCCTGGAAACTCTAACATACCCCTGTTGTTTGTATAGCCTCTAACTACATGTAGATACATATCTGTTACACAGTCTGACAAGCATATACACACCCAGACCAGGCATGTGTATGCATTTTTCAGTGAAAAGACTCTGGTTATGTATTATAAGTGAGGGGTGTTTGGGTTACAGCGGAGCATGGGGCTCTCATCTGCTTTGCATGAAATGGAAGCAGTCGAGAGACACCGATAGAAGCTCAAGGGTCAGGTGGGCTGTATGCATTACCCTGTGCAGTGCTGGGTTTCACCTGATGGACCTCACCTGGGGAAAAAAGACAAGAAAAAAGAAAATGACTTTGGAATGTTGATCTATAAATGCACGCAGAAGGAAACATGTTGATTTCTAAAATATTTTAAATTAGGGATGCACAATATATGGGTTTCATATCGGTTATTAGATGGTTTTGGAAATATATCAGCCAATATTGTATATTTCAACCTATTTTTGCCATCATTACACTCATTTAAAGTTAATCTTTAAAAACATGTCATCTTTAGCAGATATCAAAATAAATATCAGTTTTTTATAATGTACATTATAATGTTGTGATGCCTACTTCACTCGTAGTATTTTACATGATTAATTCTTTTTTTTTTAGTGTTGTTTTTTAATTTATTTATGCAAAATAATAACAAAAGTTAAATATTTATTGTCCATGACATGACAACAATTATCTGTATTGGCCAGAATGTTAATATCGGTGCATCCCTGTTTGAAATTTTTACCTTTTATTTGTAGCAAGCATGATTGCTTATTTTGAATCAGTTTTGAAGCAGTTTGTCTAGCTTTCAGTTTTATGCAGGTCACATCATCAATGTCATTGGTGCTGGTGCTACACTTGACTGTTATCAGGAAACACTTTGTCAGAAAAGGAACTCCTCAGGTGGTGCTGATGATGGACTCTTAACAGCAGAGGCAGTGGTAATTTACTCTGAATTACCTGCACAGGTGGTAAGCTCAGGAGGGAGGGTTTAGAGCGGATGAAGAAGTCTCTCAGCACATCATGCTTGGGGTCCATTGGTGATATATTTCACTATGAATAATGAGTCATGTTTCAGCCATTGTAGGAGCCCAGAAAGAAATGAATGTAAAAGTGTTTGTAATTCATAATTTTGAATTTTTAATACTATTTTTTAATTGTTGTTTGCTGGCATACCATTTTGGGAGCATACCATTGACGCATAAGTTTATCTTTTTGTTTAAAGTGTTCTTTTTTGCATTGAAATGTAGAAAATATAAGAGATTTGATTAAAAAAAAAAAAAAAGACAAAAAACAAAATTGGATATAATGCAGCATTTATTGTATTTTTGGCCCATGGCCTTCAATAAAGTGTGATTTTTGGCCCTTCATAGTAAAAAGTACAGTGGCCGAGAGAGCTCAACGCACTGCAAATAAAGAAAACACATGCAAATAGAAAAAACACCAGTAAATAAAGAAAACATCATCAGTTTGACAACACATGCGCTACAAAAGTTCACAACACATGCAATTACAGAAACGGGGGTATTCATATTCAGTGAACTACGAACAGGTGCGCGTGCCAGAAGGGAGCGCGAGATTCAGTAAACTGCGAACTGCGATTCAGTGAATTTGCGAACAGGTGCGTGTGCCAGAAGGGAGCGCGAGATTCAGTGAACTGCGTACTGCGATTCAGTGAACTGCGAACAGGTGCGCGTGCCAGAAGGGAGCGCGAGATTCAGTGAACTGCGAACTGCGATTCAGTGAATTGCGAACAGGTGCTCGTGCCAGAAGGGAGGAAATATTAAAATATTAACGCGAAGGGCCTTGCATCACCAGTGCAGACCACCATCAGAAGCTGAAAGCATGCCTGGCTTCGGCGATTTACCTGACTGAATTTGGTGAGTGATGGTTTCAATAATTTTAATATTTTCTGGTATATCTAAGTTAAGTTACCCAGACTTAGCTAACGTTAGCTACAGCTTGATGAATTTGTGTCATTGAACACAGCAGGAGAGAACGCAACATTAGCCAGCTAGCTAAAGCTCCAGTGGAAAATTATTAGCTAACGCTACCATTTTTGAGGAGGTAGATTTTTTTAGGTGAGGGGACTGACAAGGCAGAAGGTAAAGTGGTCCACCATTCTATCAATAAGCAGACCTGCCAACCTGTACGCAATTTGCGTAGTGGATGCGCATTTTGATTTCAAAGTACACTGGTACGATTTGTCACTCTAAACTACGCAAAAACCTGGTGACGCCTCTGTGCACGCGCAGTCCTCAAATCAAGCAACAGCAAAAGAAGAAGAGTTCGACCAATCATAGCGCTAGGTTCTTCCCCCAAATAGCAAGTCGGGATGATTGACAGATGCGTAAAGCCTATCATTAAAAAGAGACTGAAAATCGACACCAATAAAGATTCCCGCTCGATCCCCCTTCATAATACTTAATAAGGAGGCCATAATAATTTTTGACTCATGGCTGAAGTTAAGTTTCTCCAGCTCTCCCCAGGTTGGCAAAAAAAGCATCTCAAAATGCATCAGATTGATGCTTTGAAATATGGAATATTAAAATTTTTCTATATGGGGGAACATGCCCCCGGACCCCACCAGAGGGGTAATATCCTTCTCACCTTTTTCACCCCTGACCCGTTTTCATGCCTGCTTATTATAGCGCGTCGGTTATGCGTGATGCGCTATAAATTATTGCAGGCCAAATTAAAATATTAATTTAATTCTAAAAATAGCCCAATCATAATCATCATTCAGATCATCGCAAAGGGGGCTTGAGATCGCCGGGCCTGGTATGTGCTATTTGCAGCGCGCTTCTGTATTTGCATGTGTTGTGAACTTTTGCAACACGTTTTTGTATTTGGATGTGTTGTGAACATTTGCAGCGCGTTTTGGTATTTGCTTGTTTTGTGAACTTTTGCAGTGTATGTGCTGTCAAACTGATGAAGATGTTTTCTTTATTTACTGGTGTTTTTTCTGTTTGCATGTGTTTTCTTCAGTTGCAGCGCATTGAGCTCTCTCGGCCACCGTAAAAATGTACTCAAGTCTACCTTATCTGTCTTTGCTCTGTAAATATTTTCTCCATACAGGCATTTCAAAAAGTTTTTTCAATAAAGAGTCCTTGAACCAAACCAACTAGCTCTGAGATGAGTCAAAACATTAAACCTTTCATTCAAAGCCAAAAAATATTGGAAATTCTGAAAAAAGACAAAAGCACAAGAGTTTAGAGTCACAGAGCTTCCTGGTAGGTATGACTTGAAAGATTAATATGTTATCGCTAGAAATCAATGGAAATGGGATTTTTACTTGTTTCTCCTTTGTAAACAAGTAGGGATGAACAAGGAACTGAGGCCCTGTTCACACCTAGTATTAAGATGCATTTTGGTCGATCGGATCACAAGTGGACTATGCTAAATACAGGTGTAAACGAGGTGTAAAACATTTTGAGCTTGTCCACTTTCAACCACTTCCAGAGTAGTCGAACACTTGGTCAAATGCGTTCGAACAGCTTCAAAAGATCACCTTCTCAATGCCCACTGACCTAATTTGTAAACATTATGGAAAGCGTGCTATCTGTGTCGGCTGAAGACCCGAGTTTGGTTTGAAGACGAAAAACGTACCGAACACAATTTTCTCTCACCATTCCATTCCAACATGCGCTCACAGCGTGTTAAAAATCAGGAAGCGTGGTCTTGTGGCTGTCAGAGCAGAAACGAAAGCTGATACTCTCCGTATGTTTTTCCATCGTCTGTAAATTGCGTGAACTTATTTTGTCCATTAGATCGAAAGATCCGGAAAAAAAACATACATTTACCCGCCCATAGACCCTCTCCTCGAAGAAATCAGGACAGAAGTGGTTCAAAGTGGACAAAAGAGATGGATGACAATACCAGGTGTAAACAGATATGTGTCTCCCTCGTCCACTTGTGATCCGATCGACCAAAGCACATCTTAATACCAGGTGTAAACAGGGCCTGAGAGTCGCAGCACTCTGGGTGTTGGGTTGTTTTGGATTGTTCCAGCCCGATTTAACCCCATGCCTTTAACTATTTCTTTGTAAGTAGGTTGCATTTTTGCACTCTTCTTGTGCTCTTCCCCCATCCAGCGGCCTATGCTGTATAAAATCCTCTATGAACTGCTAATTCCTCTGTCTTAAAACACTGTGCCTTAGGGCTCCCTCTGTCAGAGGCCTTATCTTATCCACTGCACAATTCACAGTCTATGTCCCTCTCCACCCATCCATCCTTCCATCCCTGTATCCTTTCCTTTCCTTTCATCTCTCTTCCTTTCTCTAAAACATAATCAAATGACTTGAACTCCTCATCCCATCCTTCACGTCTCTCTGTCTCTCTTTCTCTCACTCTATCATCACTCTTTTACAAGACTGTCTTCATTTAACTAGACCTCTCTTTACAGGTCCAAATAGTCACAGATCAGCGCCTCCTTTGTCCACATCTACTGGCATGAAATTCACCTTCAGGATGGATTCCATCTATCACTCTCTTTTTTCCTTTCCCTTCACTCTCTCTCTTACTTTTAAGAGTTACTTCCAGGCTTCCAGCCGTTTCCCCCTCCCACTGTGAGCGTTTACTCTGAATTTGGTTTCATTAGAGTTTAAATATAGCATGTATTGTTTCTGTCCTATAGCTTGCTGACAATAGTGTTATACTCCCTGCTTCATCCAAGCGAGCAGAGCTCTTTAAATACAGTCCCGGCTCTATCGAGGGCTGCTGTTGAATAGAGGGTGCTAGATCAGAAATGACCTTGTTTTTTTGTCTTGCTCTCATTTAGGCATATTAAAGGAGGCCCTCTGGTATCGGCAGATCTTTTGAATCATACCCCAGTTTTGCAGGCCTGTCTACATACAGGACAAACAATTTGCTCTGCTTGTGGGATTGTGAGATTTAATCATTTTGACTCATTTTTTTTTTATATTAAAATAATGTTAAAAACTGCATGAAATGAAAATCCCCCCTATTTTCTTATTGGTCTTATTGTGAATGATTCATCCATGCATTATTATTTTATTTACTTTTTTATTTATTTATTTTTTAACCATGACCTTGTGATTTCATCTCAATCTTCTTTTGAAATGAAAGATTTCGGGACAAAGATTTCTCTCTCATTTCAAACTTCATCCATTTACTCCACTTAAACCCTGCACCTTTCTTGCAATTGACAGAAAGCTTACATTCAGATCTGCCTCCATCTAATCAACAACTGATGGACCAATTTTTTTTTCCTTTTTTGATAATCTGTTTCACTCTAATGTCTGAAAAGTATGGCCGCTATTTCTGTTACATTGCAATTTTAATTGTAGCCTGTCTTTCTGCTGTGATGATATGTAATACAGTGCTGTTATCAAATGATAATACCATGGTTATATGTTATAAACCATGGTACTTATTGATTAGTTACAATAAATACCATGGTACTACCATGTAAATACCATGGTAAATGAATTTTAGTATCATAGTATCACCATCTGATACAATCACTGCATCGTGGTACTGCAACATTATTATTTCGTAAGTGCATCCTGTTTCCGTACCATTATTTCAAAGAATACCATGGTACAATGTTTGGAAAACATGTTAATACCATAGAATGTTTTGTAAGTTGCATTTCGCATTCCCGCATTTCACACAAGCAGATTCCTAACTGTTGGGTCCAACTGCTAGACCTTTTTATGGTTAAACCATTGATGCAGGAAACAGTGATCGCTCACCACAGATACTGCACCATCCTCTTTCATCTCTGATGAAAACAATGATGAATGATGTAGTTGGCCTGCCATGCTTATTAATAAGCATTTTGATGAAACCCTGGTAGTTCTTCCTAGTTCCTGCAGAGAGAGAGAAAGAACAGAGAGAGGGAGAAAGAAAGGAGAGAGGAGTTATAGTTTTTCAGATAGGTGTGTGAGTCATAGAGCCACACAGGCGCTGTCTCTCTCCAGCTTTCCCTCACCTTCAGTATCAAAACATCTCATTATCAGCTGTCATTCACTACTGCCAGAGTCAGAACTACACCGCTGCTGTATCCTTTCTCCAACATGTCATTATTGCCAATGCCGCACGCAGTGATACTCAATAATTTAAAACGGTCGGTGTGGGTATGTGTGTGTACAGTGTACGTCACTGAGGGCTGCACAATTGACCTGTTCTGCACATATTGTATTTGTCGTGATGCATGCTGTGTTGAACATACTGTGCAGATTGTGTCTGCTGGCTTTGTATTTATTACATTTTGTCCCCTCAGCACTCATTTTTTTCAGCCCTAGTGACTGAATATCTGAAAAAACCTGAGGAAGACAGTGGCTCTAGCATTCTCCTTTCAAATAAATGCTAAGTTGTTTGAAGACTTGCTTGGATGGGAAAATATGCTAACATGCTAAATTTAACCTGAAGAAGACAGCAGCACCAGTTCTCTCCATTCAGACAAATGCTAAGCTTCTTTGAAGTCTCGTTTTGGCTAAATTTAGCATGTTAGCATATTTTATTGTCTGAGGAAGGCATCGGCTGTAGTGTTCTCTGTGTTTTCTGAAGTTTTGTTTGGACTAAAATGCTAACATACTAAATTTCATTGCATATATTTAGAGCTGTTTAGTTGTGGCACCAAATTGTAGGCAAACCTGGAGAGCTAATTCACCTTCTGACTTCTGGAATTTCCTGCAATTTGTTATAATGGGGTTTTTCAATCTATGAATAAAATAACATTTACATTTAGATTCACTTTACTGTCATATAACACTCACCTATTACATTTTTTTTATAGCTGTTTGTGAAAATAAAAGGTCTGCAAAGTTTCAAAGATCAAAGTTCAGGACAAATGGAGTTGTATAAACTCTTTGAAATGAGTCATCAGTAATTCCACTCTTACTTCCTGCTCAAACTTATGTGAGTTTGTAACAAATTTGAATAATGTCCACATATTTCCACTTTGACCCGCTGAGGACAAGAGTTTGGTTCATTTGTTCGACATGTTGAAAAGACACTGTTTTCTGGGATGCAAAAGCAAATCCCCTTTACATGTACTTCCAAAGGATGAGGACTCATTAGGACTTATTGAGGACTCATAAGGTATCACTGTGTTTTCAAGTGCTGAGGAAGCTTTCAGAGCTGAAATTCCGATATGGTAATAGCCGTTTTGTTTCTGACACGCACTGTAAGCGGTAGACCAATCACAACAGACTGGACCATCTGACCAATCAGAGCAGAATAAGCTTGCAGAAAGAAGGGTTTAGATAGACCATCAGCATAAAGGTGATGCTACAGTGTATATTATGAGGAAATTTGTGCTTTTTGATCTTGATTTAATAACACCTAAATGTAATCTCAAAGTGAGTATCGATTTTTCATACTCTACATTGGAATGTTGTGATGGTTAAATTCACTTGTAGCATTTAAAATGATTCATTTTAGTCATTTTAAATGTAGGAAAATTGGTATCAAAATTTAATATCTACATTTATTAAATTATCGATTCAAATGTCCAAAATTAATATTTTGGCTATGACTGTGTATAATTTATGTTGTAGAACAAAATATCCAAGTGTTTGTATGTTTACCACGGACCTCATAAATCCGACACTTCTATCATAAAAACCCATTGAAAAATCCTTGAAATTTTGGACTGTACAACCTGAACAGCTCTGTTGTTATGGCACACATTTTTATCAAGCGCAAGAGGAGACCTGCCCATAATTGCAAAGGAACATGTTGGCTGGGAAAAATGTTACAAGGGTACATGAAGGTTAATTAATAAAGACCTGGCCACACACCCCAACAGTGACATTCTCAGAGGAGCTTTCTCTTCCAGACACGAGCAAAGATTTCACTCCCTCTCTGGTGCCTAAAGAAAGCCTGTCAGCGAGGAAAGTTTTGCAGGACTTCTCAGAGTGAGGGGTGGGTGGAGACAGGAGCTGCATGTGCCATAGCTAACACCGTGACGTGTGCGGGGGCGTTCATCCAGACATAAATCCCTTCCTCGGGCTATCCATCTCCTATCTTTATCCCCCTCCAACTCTTCTCCCTGCAGGATAGAGGGGGTCCTCCATCAGATCTTCCCTCCCCAACTTCTGCTTGGTCAATGTCCGAGCCCACAATCTGTCAACGCATGACTGACTGCGGGCCTATTAACGTCTTTACCACCCGACAAGGCAGTTAACCTGATGCGAAAGCGTGGCAGGAATCAATAGGGCTAATTTTTCAAAAGTTATCTCAGTTATCGCCTGTCTCGCACTTTTCTCGCTCTCTCGGCACGCCGACGTGAGTGAAGGATTTTGGCCTTTTCAAGGCCTCTGTGACTCAAGATAAATCTATTATCAGTGCCATTCAGACAAGAGTACAAAAGGTAGATTTTGGAGAAGTACAAACCTTCCTACCTTAAAAGTCAATGTCTCACATGTAACGACCTTTTGCTCTAAATTGGGTTCAAAGATAAATAAACAATGATATCTGCGGCCGCTTCGTGGTTTGATTACTGAACAGAAATCCAAGAGTTGTATGTTTTCCCTCTTTCCCCCTTCTTCCGACCCAGGAGGTGCTAGAATATTCACATCCTTGTAACACAGGCAAAGCTTCTGAATAAGACATGCTGGCTAATGCTGAGGGTAATGTGTTAAACACCTCCCTGGGGAAGAGAGATGGCTTTAGTTTGTTTTCGTCTTTATCCATTTTTTATCATCACTGATGATTTGGGCTGTTCAAATGGAATTAGACCAACTTTTTAAATTATTGTAGGGTTTAAGCTTGGCATTAAGACTAATTCAAGGTATGAGCTAGCAGGGAAAAAAGCTGAATAATGGCCAAGTTTACGAGAGAGTAAGGTTTAAAGTAGTTTAAGATATAGGATGCAAACAGACTGTGGCGCCCAAAGAGCTGTTACTGTATCACTGCAAACCTCCAATGAACACATGTCCTGTTGCCTCATAAAAAGTTCATGAGCCGGGGGGCAGAGCTGGTGGCATGGGGGCGGGGAGGCTGTCGGGCTCAGTGTGATAGGACATTGACAGTGTACTCTGGAGCAAATGAGCACACTAAACAACCATACAGTACAGAAACATCCAAACTAAAACATCCACTGACAGCAGCATACATTATCGCAGACTCATCCGGGGGTGTTCCATGGGACAGGCAACAGATCTTCGAACAACTTTAACAGCTCGGGTTAGTTTCTGTAGCCACGGTAGCCTTAGGCTTTTCCTCTCTCATCCCTCTGCGAGGTAGATATAGTCACCTTAAACTGCCCACATGCAGTCAGTCAAGCCAACGTCAACACCAATCTCTATAGCCATCATTCAAGGTGGTGGTGAGACATTCTGCAGACATCGACCTCACCTCTGAGGCTTTACGGTGGCACGTGAATTTGTTGTTTTGACTGCAAGGCCTCTGTTGTGCACTTTGCTGGATCAGTTCTTCCTTTGAGGACTTCAATAGCCAAGGAATGTTGTGTGGTTTTTTTTTTTTTGTCACTCTTTACTATTTATTCAGACTAACAATAGACAAATGTGCTCGACAAATAACAGGCAGTTAAAAACAGCCTTGGCACAAAGCACTCTGTCTGTGTGAGTTCGGACTAATCCGTTACACAACATGTGGTTAAGGAGTCAGGGGCTGCATCTTTGAGCGGGATGAAAAAATGTTTTTCCACTGTTATCCCTCTCCTCCTCCTCCTATCCATTCGTAGACTCGTGGAAGCATGTCAGGTTGGTTCTTTTCAGATGCTGTACAAACAAGCGGTGTAGAGCAAGAGAACGCATGCATCTTGGCGGTCTACTTCAATGGGTACAATAAACTACACAATTCCTCTTGACAGAGTAATTGCCAGAAGCTTTTCCTGTCCTTTGGCAGGCACCTCATTGGTTGCTTAGCCCCTTTCTCTTTTTCTCTTTGGCCCAGAATCCTTGTGGTATAGTATTTGGCAGGGGTCCAGTGGCCCTCTCCAGCATTAAGTGTTTCTGGGTCAGTCTTTTGTTTCTCAAGAACATGGTTGAGATTGTAAGCTTTCACCTGGTCTACGTCCATCACTCAAATTCCTTCCAGCTTGCCAAGTATGTTACTGGAAGCCATGTTGGACCATGTTTTGACATGCATTCTCGTAGTGTAGACCAACATAAATATGACAAAAGTAACTGTTAACATTAAATGGATAGGAGAAAAAAATAACGGTGATTCCAAATCATGAATGTCTGTCTTGATTGTTTTCTGTGCTCTGATGACTGTGAAAACTAGCATGTCAGTTTTGTAAATATGAGATTTGATGGTTTCATAGTTTGAATTTTTTAAGTTAAATTCTAGTGAAGGACAATCCACCTTATTTTTCTACGCAGAAGTTAGCTTTTTCAGTAAAGGGTAAAACTATTGCACTATAAACCAGTGTGCTTATGATTACAAAAATAAACATAAAAAGTATGTTATGGAATAGATGACACTGGAAACCTTGCACATTTAAAATTACAAGTGGCCACGTCTGCTCTTATAGTAAAAGTAAGATATATCTTTACAATAATCAGAGTGAGATTTTTTTTTTTTTTTCCAATACCTTTGCCATCATTTAAAGGTTGGGACAGGATGTTTTTCATAAACACTTTTTGTTATACTGGTTGAAACTCTTCACATCCTGATAGCAATCAATAATAGAAGTGGTTTAACAATATCATATATTTTGTTGACTTGTGTACTTAATTTATCCCAAATGTTTCCAATAATGTTTAAATCCAGATATATATTATTAACCATCTATTTTAACCAGTGACAAGGACCGTGTCTTTGCGTCGCCTGTCAATGACGTCTTATCCGCGTTACCCTCGATTTCCAGTTTTACTTCAGTAGAAACCATGGAAACACCCTAACCCTAACCAAAAGTCCTTTAATATATTATGCATTTTATTAGACAGGTGAGCAACTATTTGGATACTTTCATCGACAGAAAACTCAGCATTGTTAAATAGCTCAACACAGTTAGTCTTATTGTTTGAATCTCTTGTTTTCATGATTTACCATGAGTACAACATGTAAATGCCTCAGAGATGCTATTTTGTCAAGTGGCCACAGTAATACAGCATTTTCTCCATCATATAATATATTTTAAAATGAATTGCATGCCATTTAGCAACAAGTCCATCCAGCTTTTATTAATATGATATTCTAAAATAAATCTAGCACACTGCAGTGTGCAACAAGTGTCTCATACCAGCCACTAAATGAACACACAGAGTAATGTAAAAGGTGCTCTTTGTAAGTTTTTGACTGTACTAAAGCATAAAAATACCATAATATGTTTGCAGATATTTATTAAACATGCTTGTTTTGCTCGTCACATACTCGTTTCTCTGAAAACCATTGCTACAGCCAGTTATTTTACTTTGAAATTTGCGTTCCGTGTCGGAATTTCTGTTTTTGTTTCGGTCTGTGCAAGACCGCACGTTGCCAATTTACCCAATAGTATTTCGCCACCCCGGGTTTCCAGTTGGCAGAAAACACATGCAGCGAACTGCAGCCCTGGAAGCCAACTAGGTCAGAGATCGCAGATTGTACCCAACCTAAAAAGCCTTAGCATATTAAAATGCGATATCAACTCATCATAAATCAATAAATCAACTAATTATCTTACAGTGTGCAAATCTCCTCGCCTTCCAATTTCAATTGAGCTCGCTCCTGTTGTGTGTTTTCAAACTGAGGAGGGGCGGGGCAAACATTATTTTGAATTTGGACTGCAGTACCCATTTCAACCACTAGCTGTCATTCTTACATAAAGCACCTTTAACAACTTTCAACACACTCAAATGTATTTTTAGTATGATTGTTTTGACCAAGTAAAACTGTGCTGCGTTACCCAACAATTTTAATTTGTCAAATAAAGTGACCTGTACAAGTAATAATTCAGCACTTGTGGCTGTTTCATTAGAATGAAATAAAATAATATTAATTTAAGTGATCAAACATAATAGTTGCAAAGTTCAAGTTTAGGGAAGGAGGAGGACATTAAAAGTAACTTTAATCATACCTTTAATCATAAAAAAAAACATAAACAAAGTGAAAGGAGTGGCAGCGTCTGACAGCAGCACATAAGCATAATAAAAACAGCAAGCTAAAATGTCCCAGGCTCTCGGCCCTGCCCTGCTTCATACCACAGTAACGTTTAATAAAACTTTAATACATTAGCTCATCCATGAATGCGATTTCTGCCCGAGTCACATCGGATTGCTTTCCATCGGCTGTGGAGCTGAAGATGACATCTCCCATGATTCCACGATCATTTACAGCGTCATCAGTCTACGCCTTTGTTTTGAAAAAGTGACCTCTTGCGGCGAAAATTATATATTGTCCCTTTAAGCTAGTTATTTAATTTTTTTGCTGTAGTGTGTCAGTATGTCCTACATGCCTGTCATCCTATGTATTTCCGTACATCCGTGCACTCTGCTCGCGCAGACATCATACGTCATCAGCGCGTTCCATGAGGCCATGCAAAGTTGTAGACAGACAGCCACAGAGTGATGCAAACAAACAGCAACCGCCTTTTACAGTTCCTCCTGAACTAAAACAACAAGCTTATGCTGCGTTCATGCCATGTCGTGATGGAAACCCGTGACGTTCTACTCAAAGTTCACGTCCTCGGACTTGGCAACGCTATCAACACCAAAATGAATCTGCAGCAGTCAGGTGGTAGAAGTCAGAGCTCAAAGTTGTTTACATTCAGTACTTTTGTAATGTTATGTGCTTTGAGACATGAGATAATTTAACACCCTCTCTCGTGGCGTTTTGCTGACTCTGCTCTGGCTGTGCGTGTTCATGTGTTTTGAAGGAGGCGTGACTTTGAAGGGAGGATGGGATCTCATGCTTTCAAAGCTAGCATGCTATTGCTAGGCTCTCCAAAGTTGCCTACCCTACCTTTTATGCTTTCTTTGAAATGAATCTTTAAAAACATTAATAATTTAATAACACTGTTAAATGTAGTGATGGAGAAATGAATATAATGTTTTCATACTGTACTTTATACCAAATGATTTGAAATCTTTGATTTTCTAGTTATGTTTTATTTATTTAGACAAAATAAATAAAGGGCCAGAATTGTAAAAGGTGCATCCCTGTTGAATTCCTTAAGTTTAAATCAGCACCCCCACCCCCCCCAAAAAAACTATGCAAATCAAAGTAATGTAATACTTTGCTATGTAAATAGCAATTCAGTGTGCATCTGTGCTTCAAACTGTTTTATTTTATTTGTAACAACCCACACTGTGCTCACAGACACATTTACTATGCTAGACACAGCAATACAACATTGAGGTGTACAAATATAGTCATTACACTGCAGAATTTTGTCAGCGGGCGTCAATCATCCACCTAGTTATGCATATTAGTGACAAGGGGGGCAATTATAGAGGAAACTCCCTTTTCCCAGCAGAGTTTGACAGTCTCTCTAAGGCCTGGAGGCCTGGATGCATGTGGTTTTACTGTTTTTTTTTTTTTTTCAATCTCAAGCCTAGTCCGATCAATGAACTAATCTCTGGTTGAAGTGTGAGATTATGCTGATGAAAGTGTGCAGTGAGAATGACTTGTTACGGACAGAGAGGGCATTTGTTTGGCACCTGTAGTTTTGATACTACATTCATGTTCAGAGACGCCATAGAGCCAACATATTGCTTGAGGGTAAATGGCACAATTTTTTTTACCATCCACCTATATATTGTACCACAAGCTTGCAAGTGTGGTGCCTGACAGATACATGCACTCCATTAGCGCTCCTACAAATTACATGTAAACTGAATCTTGTGTCGAGCTTGAACACAGAATGGAAAAAAAAGTAACAAGTCACCCGTTTCCACCCCCCCCCCAGTCTCTTTGCGCCATGGCAACCACATGATGAGGAAAAGCGATCCTGTTCTAGTTGGTCTCTCTCCTTAATGGTGCGTCTGTTGGTGTAAGGAGATATTTCCAAAACTTCCCCGGTTGACATTTTAGATCCCCTGCTGTAACTGAACTGGGCATGGGAGACACAGGTAGAATTTGTACCATCTCTCAGGTTGCTGGCCTTCTTCACTTATTGTAACAAGCAATTGAGAGACAGGTCTATTGACTCATCTATCTGTGTCTGGTCCTGCTCCATGTTTGTCGGTACTATATGCCAAGGCGGGAAGTGGTACTCGACTGCCACTGTTTGTGTGGGTCATCTGTTCTTTGCCACGGCTTCGTCGTGTTAATGCATGTCTTGCGTTTTTCACTCAAACGGTAGTGTGGCAGGCCGTGACAGAGTGTGCTTGACTGGAAACGTCTTTGTCTGGCGGCTGTAACCCTCCTGAGTGTACTTTGAAATTCAGAGTAACTCCTTACTCTCCTGTCCCCTCTGCTGGCGAAGGCAGAAAATGCAGCTTGGAAGGCCTCGTTTTATCCCCAAACTCGTTTAGCAGACCCTTTTCTATGTCCCTGACCTGTGACATGTCACTGAAAGAGGCGATATGGATTTCTTCTCTTTGTGAAAGACCACTGAGCTCTTCTGTTGCATTCTCTCACATTGTTGCTTTACGTCTCACCTCTCTTCTCTTCCCAAAGCTGCATCAGTCCAGGAAGACCAGGGAGCCCGGCCTTCAACACCACTCTGTATGAAATATCAATGCAGATGACTCACTTCGTCTTCAGTGTCAATCACCATTGCAAATGCCAAGCCCATTATAGCCAAATCCTTCAGGGAGTTGTTACGTCCATCTCCGGCAGTGGTGAAGGCAGGTTTCTTAAAGGGGCAGTGTTCCATAAAAAAGATTGCTGTCTGACTATGCTGCAGGAGACATTAATTTTTTAGTCTTGTTTTATTTTATCCAGCTAAAAACAGATTCTTGCTTCAATGCCATTCACCCGTCGGCCCTGCACGTAAACAAAACCTGTGACCAGGAGAAAAGAAAGCTTCAGAGAAAACTGGATAAAAAAAACAAAAAAAAAAACAGAGATGCTCCGAGCCAACACCCAGTGGTTGTCCCACGGGACTGGTACGCTATTTTGGGCTTGCTCTGTGCTTTCGTCATGGTAGAGGTAGTCAGAGGTTGTCGCATTTGATACTGGGATGTTGCATCTTGCGTCACTATGGTTTAGAGGAAGAGACAACTCCTTCAAAGCCATCAAGGTTATAAAGTTTAGCTCGAGGATGTTACTGATTGATCTTTGCTTTGCTTTAGTGTGTCGTTATAGGCTCCCGAGGAGGAGACTACTTTTATGGCTTTTACGTTAATATAAGAAATAGATCGGAAGCATGGTGTGAACAATTGTGAGAGATTAATTTTAAAATGTTATTTTTGGACATATAGAATATGTTGTGTTGTCACGTCCTAATATGAGTTGTTAATGAAACATTGTTGCAAATGTCAAAGTTAAGTTTACTCAGAGAGGGCTTCTTAACACGTGGGAAGATTCAGTGTGTGTCTTAGTGTAGTGTACTCACATGGGAGTAGGAGTACAGATGCATGGAGCACAATGAGATGCCGCCTACTCAAGCCAAGTAGCTGAGAAACCTCTCACTGATTTACAAAAATCCACAGGTGAGCTGACGAGGTGTCACTTGTGGGTAATTAACTGCGCAGTGACACCACGGAAAAAATCTTGGTGTCCCTTCGGCCTCTTTAACTGTCACGCTCCAAGCGTATAGCGAAATGTCCCATTTCGCCCCATTGGCTATCCAGTGAAATCTGTAGATGTCTAATGAAGCTTCAGGAAAGGTAGACCCTCTTGAATACAAAGAAATAAGAACAATTTTAAACGTATCATTTAAACCCCATTTATTTACTCTTTGGTTTGAGGTGGTAAAGACATTAGGGACAGTGGCAGCTTCACTTTTCATGGCCTATTGCTAATGTTAGTTTAAAAAATATTTGCTAATTGTAATTTTTTATGCACAGGACTGTTCAGTATGAAGAGAAGCAATGATTATTGTGGTTCAAATGTATAAACAGTCATACGTTTAACTATTCTTATTGGGTGAAGATGGGCATCCTCCATGACAGTTGTTTCTGTGTTGTGTGTTGTCTAACAAAACTGGGTAACAAATAACATTTAGTTCATTTGTCAGAGAAGTGACCTTGATGCATCTATAATATTCATATTACATTTTTAATAATAAGAATAGAAATTGTGTGTGTGTGTATATATATATATATATATATATATATATATATATATATATATATATATATATATATATATATACACCGATCAGGCAGAACATTATGACCACTGACAGGTTAAGTGAATAACATCGATTATCTCATAAGCACCTGTTAGTGGGTGGGATATGTTATGCAGTAAGTGAACATTTTGTCCTCAAAGTTGATGTGTTAGAAGCAGGAAAAATGGGCAAGCGTAAGGATTTGAGTGAGTTTGACAAGGGCCAAATTGTGATGGATAGACCACAGTATCTATCAAAAGCGGTCCAAGCAAGGAACAGAGGCGAACTGGTGACAGGGTCATGGGTGACCAAGGCTCATTGATGCATGTGGGGAGCAGTGGCGGCTACTGGTCTGTCAGAGAGGGGAAGCTCATTTTCGGCCTACATCATAAAATTGTCTATTTATTTAAAAGTAAATTCTGCCCTACGTTCCTTTTCAAGAAAATGGTCTGTGACCCTGTCGTACCAACTAGGAGTCTTTTCAAGTGACTTGACCAGTGTCCTCTCAATGGCCAGCAGAGCTAGGCTGCTTAAACGGCCTTGGCCCATTGTGTTTCGGGTGTAGGACTTGAGTCGCTTTAAACAGGAGAAGCTCCTTTCAACACCTGCAGATGTAGCTCCAATTGTTGCCACTAATGAGAACAGTTTGTAAAGCTGAGGCATTGCACTGTCCAACTCCATGTCTTTAAGGAACACCAAGTAATCACACAGCTTTCCTCTGTTACCCTGCAAGTCCTGATCTGAATACAGGACTTGAAGTTCTGACCTCAGTCTTCCTGAATCAAAGTGATGGCCATAACTTTTCAGGACACTTTGGAAGGCCTCCTCTGGAAATACCTGTCTCATGTCATCAAATTTCCCTGGATTGACTAATTCTAAGAAGAGCATGCAGTACATTTTATTTGTCACAGCACTTCCAGTCAGCCAGCTAACTTTGTCATACCAGGAGAGCTGAAAAGACCTGTTATTTTTCCCTATCTTTTGCACTAAATCAATCTTAGGTGTTGATCTGCCCTGCTGTTTAATTCTAAGTTTTTCCTCGTAAGGAACACTTTCAAATGGCTTCGCCAAAATCAGGTCGACAATATTAGCACCGTCTGCCATCGTGCGCAGTTTCACCCACGACGCTAGCCTAGCCTACTAACGTTATATGAATGAATGAAGGAATGAATGAATTAACGATCTAAAAAAAAAATATTAAACTCTGTAAAACTGAAACAAGGAATGTGGTGTATAATTGTGTGAAATGTATGATGAAAATCAAACAATTTCGCCAAGCAAATATCAAAGAAATAGGTTGCAGCAGTTTTTATTTCGACTGAACTTGAGAAATCCGTGATGGGACTGAGCGCGAATAGCTTCAGTGATTCCTTATAGTACAGAATCGCTGTCAGTCAAAAGGAGATGCAGTCTTTCGACAGACCCTCCAATCATCACGCAGAAGCTCGGAGTCCGGGCCAGCCCACTCCCCATTCACCCCCAGAGACGCTGAGCGTCCGTGGGCGGGACATAATCGCAGCGTTTATCCAATGACCGTCTAGTTTCGAAGCGCTGAAAAAAAACGTTCAAAGCAGCCCCATTGAAGTCAATGGACGCTGGGCTTCAATAGGGAAATGCACTGTGACGCTGCGGGAATGTATGAGAAGGAAATCGAGTCAGCCGACCTGCTATATGTAACTGATTCTGAACGAACTCGTCTTTGAGATGAACGTTTTCTAACGCATTTTTAGTCAATAAAATGTTAATACAATAGTACATATTTGACCATTAATTTTGTGACATTATAAGGGAAGCCGAGCTTCCCTTGCAGTCTTAAAGAAATCGCCACTGGTGGGGAGCGAAGGCTGGCCTGTGTGGTCCGATCCAACAGACGAGCTACTGTAGCTCAAATTGCTCAAGAAGTTAATGCCGGTTCTGATAGAAAGGTGTCAGAATACACAGTGCATCACAGTTTGTTGCGTATGGGGCGGCATAGCCACAGATCAGTCAGGGTGCCTATGCTGACCCCTGTACACCGTTGAAAGCGCCAACAGTGGCCTGAGCATCAGAACTGGACCACAGAGCAAGGAAAGAAGGTGGCCTGGTCTGATGAATCACGTTTTCTTTTACATCACGTGGATTGCCAGGTGTGTGCGTCGCTTACCTGGGTAACACTTGGCACCAGGATGCACTATGGGAAGAAGGTAAGCTGGCAGAGGCAGTGTGATGCTTTGGGCAATGTTTTGCTGGAAAACCTTGGGTCCTGCCATCTATGTGGATGTTACTTTGACACGTACCAACTACATAAGCATTTTCGAAGACCATGTACACCCTTTCATGGAAATGGTATTACCTGGTGGCTGTGGCCTCTTTCAGCAGGATAATGCGCCCTGCCACAAAGCAAAAATGGTTCAGGAATGGTTTGAGGAACACAACAAAGAGTTTGAGGTGTTGACTTGGCCTCCAAATTCCCCATATCTCAGTCCAATCGAGCATCTGTGGGATGTGCTGAACAAACAAGTCCGATCCATGGAGGTCCCACCTCACAATTTACAGGACTTAAAGGATCTTCTGCTAACATCTTGGTGCCAGATACCACAGCACATCATCAGGGGTCTAATGGAGTCCATGCCTCAACGGGTCAGGGCTGTTTTGGCAGCAAAAGGGGGACCAACACAATATTAGGAAGGTGGTCATAATGTTATGCCTGATATATATGTGTGTGTGTGTGTGTGTGTGTGTGTGTGTGTGTGTGTGTGTGTGTGTGTGTGTGTGTCACACAGTCAAGCCAAAAATTATTATTCAAATATTTTTGATATATTTTTACTAGTGGGTGCAGGACACTATTGTTAATTTATGTAAGTGAGGATAGCAAAATAAAGTAAACTGTGACATATTATGCCCAAAAATTCTTCATACAGTGGACTACCAGTAAAATTGATAAAAATTTGGAACCAAAAATTATTCAGACACTTTGACCTGACATTGTTTTGCTTAAGTGTTATCTGACATAATTAAGATAATTTTTTTCTGACAGTTTAACTGAGATCTTGTCATATTTTATTACCATTTTTTTTAACTATAGTTAATAAACTGTATTAATGAATTAAATGTCCAAGGTGTCTAAATAAATTTAGGTTTGACTGTGTATATATATACATATATATATATATATATATATATATATATATATATATATATATATATATATACACACACACACACACACACACACACACACACACACACACACACACACAGAGTATCTCACAGAAGTGAGTACACTCTTCACATTTTTGTAAATATTTTATTATATCTTTTCATGAAATGACACTTTGCTACAATGTAAAGTAGTGAGTGTACAGCTTGTATAACAGTGTAAATTTGCTGTCCCCTCAAAATAACTCAACACACAGCCATTAATGTCTAAACCACTGGCCACAAAAGTGAGTACACCCCTAAGTGAAAATGTCCAAATTGGGCCCAAAGTGTCAATATTTTGTGTGGCCACCATTATTATCCAGCACTGCCCTTAATCCTCTTTGCCATGGAGTTCACCAGAACTTCACAGGTCGCCACTGGAGTTGACATCATGGAGCTGGTGGATGTTAGAGACCTTGTGCTCCTCCACCTTCTCTTTGAGGATGCCCCACAGATGCTCAATAGGGTTTAGGTCTGGAGACATGCTTGGCCAGTTCATCACCTTTACCCTCATTCATGGTTCCTTCAATGAACTGTAGCTCCCCAGTGCCAGTGGGTGACACTCCCACCACCGTGCTTGATTGCAGGCAAGACACACTTGTCTTTGTACTCCTCACCTGATTGCCGCAACACACGCTTGACACCATCTGAACCAAATAAGTTTATCTTGGTCTCATCAGACCACAGGACATGGTTCCAGTAATCTATGTCCTTAGTCTGCTTGTCTTCAGCAAACTTTTTGCAGGCTTTCTTGTGCATCATCTTTAGAAGAGGCTTCCTTCTGGGACGACAGCCATGCAGACCAATTTGATGCAGTGTGCGGCATATGATCTGAGCACTGACAGGCTGACCCCCCACCCCTTCAACCTCTGCAGCAATGCTGGCAGCACTCATACGTCTATTTCCCAAACACAACCTCTGGATATGATGCTGAGCACGTGCACTCAACTTCTTTGGTCAACCATGGTGAGGCCTGTTCTGAGTGGAACCTGTCCTGTTAAACTGCTGTATGGTCTTGGCCACCGTGCTGCAGCTCAGTTTTAGGGTCTTGGCAATCTTCTTATAGCCTACACCATCTTTATGTAGAGCATTCTTACCTGAGACCTTGTAACACTAATAAGTCACATGACACCAGGGAGAGAAAATGGCTAATTTGGCCCAGTTTGGACATTTTCACTTAGGGGTGTACTCACTTTCATGGCCATTGGTTTTGTCAGGATTGAAATATATATGTGTGTTTATTGTTTATTTACATTTATATTAGGGATGCAGGGATTTTGAAGCCTATCGCAGCATCTCAGCCAATAGCTAGGAAAACACCCTAGATGTATGGATTAAAATATAATAGAAAAACAAAATTAAATAAAAAAATCGATGAATGATCATTGAACAAATGACATTCAGTCTGTGCAAAATTCGGGTCATCATGCTCTTATCCATACAGTGAAAGTAAATGGTGACTGGTGCTGTTGAGCTGACAAAAAGCACCATAAAAGTATCATGCACTTTGTTTGAAGAACAGACCTAAATGTTAACAAAAACAATTCCTGAAAGTAATCATTTTCCACATATTGAAACTTGGTGAGTTCCATGTTCCAGGTTAAAATGTACACAAGTATCAATAACATCATTGATGTCAAACCTGCCATTGGTGCAATCATCTTTATGCACCCTGTTTAAATGTTTGTGAATGAGATTTAAGAGCTACTCTTCCCTTCAATTTGAGCACTGTTTAAGGGTGCAGAAGAGCAGCTGGTTCTGATGTCCCTGTGGTTCTACCCTGGAGGAAGGCACTTAACCCACAATTGTTGCACACTGTGCCCTTGTCTCATCCACTCATGACTCCAGCACTGTAGCCAAGCCAAAGAGCAGAGATGACTTAACGGCTCAATGGCTTGAAAAAACCCTACAATCTCTGAAGTGGTGTTGAGGGTCAATTCTTTAGGCCAATTTCTATTTTCTCTTTTTCCCTACACACTGTGCCTATAAGTGTTCACCCCCTATTTGAACCAGAGAGGATTGATTTTGGTTTTTTTCTCTCTCTTATTTCATATCAAAGTGACAACAAATTGGTCAAAATGCTTACGTGTTCATCTCCTCCTTGTTACTGTTTTGTAGTTGGTTGCAATTACAGCACTGAGCCTATGTGGAACAGCTTTGCACATTTGACCACTAAAATTTGTCTCCATTCTTCTTTGCAGAATTGCTCAAGCTCAGTCAGATTTCAGGAAGTCGTTTTCAAACCTTGTCCACCAATGAATTCACAGTTGGATTGTGGACTCTGCCTAATCTTTTAAAGCTTTGGTAGATCCTCTTCTCTCAAGTCGCAGGTGTCTTGCAGGCTCCATCAAGTTTTCCTTCAAGATTTCCCTGTTTATTGCTGCATTGTTTTACCCACTTTCAGGATTTGTTGGAGAGAAACGTTCCCAGAGTGTGAGGCTCCCACCATTATGCTTCACCATAGGGAGGGTGTGTTTCTGATGATTTTTATGCCAAACATGGAGTTTAGTCTGGTGGCAAAACCTCAATTTTGGTCTCATCAGTCTATAGAACCTTCTTCCAGCTGGCTTCAGAGTCTCCCACATGCCAGCCAAAGGCTGTTGTATGCTTTCCAATCTCAGCCATTGAAGCTTGTAAGTAGTCATTGGTCTTTTAGTGGCTTACCTTACTCCTTCAGCTTCTTTGGTCACTCAGTTTTTTTAGGACATTCTTGTAGATATACAACTATGCTATACTTTTTCCATTTTTGATGTAACAGTACTACAAAGGATATGTAGTGACTTGGAAAACTTTTTTCTTTAAGTCCCTGCCTTGTGCTTTTCAAGTACTTTTTCGCAGAGTTCTTTGGAGTGTTCTCTTTTGTTCATGATGCAAGTTCTGCTACAATACTCACCATAAGTTGGGCCTTCCAGGTGGATTTCTACTAATTAAGTGACTACACACTGGTGGGGAAATCAAGTAGCTATGAAATCAATTATTTTGCATATATACAGTATGTACATATGTGTATATGCTATTTTTTATTTTATGTACATATGTGTATATATGCCAATTTGTTTTAGTTTAGTTTTTTATTTTATATTATTATTTTGTTTTATTATAGGTGTATATTTTGTTTTCTTTTGTTTTCTTTTGTTTTCTTTTCCTTTTCTTTTCTTGTCTTTTCTTCTTGTTCTCCATGCTCTCTCCGCAGCTCATACCTCTCTATTTCTCTTCTTAAAGAGAAGACATGCTCTCCAGAAGGCATATTTATGGATACTAGAGGGCCATTCCGTACAGGGAGTGCAGAATTATTAGGCAAGTTGATTTTCTGATCATATTTTTTTCCCAAGCACATTTTACCAATTCCAATCCACATCAATCTTAATAACTACTATTATTTTTGTTTTTAATCATTTATAAGTGATATATAATTGTTCATGAAGGCTGGAAATGAAAAATGCCTTATATTCAGGTGTGCAGAATTATTAGGCAAGTTTTCTTTTACAGGCAAAATGAGCCAAAAAAGAGATTTAACTCAGACTGAAAAGTCAAAAATTATTAAATACTCATGAGAAGGACGCAATACTAATGCAATACTAGAAATTGCAAAGTTAAAGCATGACCAAGGGACAGCAAAATGCTCATTGGGTCAGCGGGGTCAGACAAAAACAGGTGGAAAAGAAAAGACACGTTAACTGCAAAATAATTAAGAATTATGTGTGAAACCATCAGGAACCCTTTAGTCTCCAGCGCCACCATTTTCCAGAACTGCAACCTACCTGGAGTCTCCAGAAGTGCAAGGTGTCAGGATCTCAGAGACTTAGGTTAGCTAAAGAATCCTAAAAAATGACCCGCACTTGATAAGAATCACAAGCTAAAGTGTTATAAAATACATGAAGACTGGGTTTTTATAGGCCTTATAAACCGACAGCTTGAGAGTGACTCCTGAAGGACCAGCACCACATCCTCTTGTACCACTGTTTGAAGAATTTATCTTCCAGAATCTGGCAGTAAGTTTTGGAAGATCATTTTTAGTCCATCTCTGCAAGACAGACATTTCAGGATAAGAGATGGACTAAAAGTGAACTCAAACACCTTACTGCCAGATTCTGGATAAATTCTTCAAACAGTGGTACAAGAGGATGTGGTGCTGGTCCATCAGGAGTCATTCTCAAGCTGTCTGTCTATAAGCCCTATTAAAACCCAGTCTTCATGTATTTTATAACACTTCAGCTTGTGATTCTTATCAAGTGCAGGTCATTTTTTAGGATTCTTTAGCTAACCTAAGTCTCTGAGATCCTAACACCTTGCACTTCTGGAGACTCCAGGTAGGTTGCAGCTCTGGAAAATGGTGGCGCTGGAGACTAAAGGGTTCCTGATGGTTTCACACTTAATTCTTCACCTTAATTCTTAATTATTTTGCAGTTAACATGTGTCTTTTCTTTTCCACCTGTTTTTGTCTGACCCCGCTGACCCAATGAGCATTTTGCTGTCCCTTGGTCATGCTTTAACTTTGAAATTTCTAGTATTGCATTAGTATTGCGTCCTTCTCATGAGTATTTAATAATTTTTGACTTTTCAGTCTGAGTTAAATCTCTTTTTTGGCTCATTTTGCCTGTAAAAGAAAACTTGCCTAATAATTCTGCACACCTGAATATAAGGCATTTTTCATTTCCAGCCTTCATGAACAATTATATATCACTTATAAATGATTAAAAACAATATTAATAGTAGTTATTAAGATTGATGTGGATTGGAATTGGTAAAATGTGCTTGGGAAAAAAATATGATCAGAAAATCAACTTGCCTAATAATTCTGCACTCCCTGTATAGTGAGAGGATAATCTTTAAGAGAATAAAAAAAGTAATGAATTACTGAAAGCATTTTTTTTTTCATTTGGAAAATGAAGAGTCATGACCAAAGAAGATGTACGGACAAAGAGATGAATTATTACTAAAGATCAGATAATGCACTTCATTCTCATAAAAGTATCCATATATCTATTTGCACTGTATGTGTATCATTTGAAAGAGGTCACATTTAATGAACAAATCAGTTTTCATTGATTGCTTTGAAATAAGAGTTTAATGTACTATTTACATGTGCTATAAGTTTAAGATCCGGCAACTTCTTGCATAGTCCAAATGCTGTTCAGCAACTTACTCAGTCAAAGTGACAAGAAAAAAGTGGCAACGTAATGCTCCATAGACTATTATATAGTAGATTGCACCTGTGCAGACTTCAGTTGGGCAAGACATAGGAGCATCATGGTCGTTCGTGAGTATCCTTCTTAATCATAAAATCACAAAAGGAACATTCTTTGCTTTGGAAACTACCACTTTGATGCTTCAAAAAGTTCATAAAGAGATTGTAAAACTAATCCATATGAATTGCATGGTAGATGCGTAGACTGTCAGTGGAGGGACAGAAATCTCTTGAATTTCATTAAAAATATCTTCATTTTTATTCTGAAGATGAACGAAAGTCTTGCAGGTTTGGAACGATGTAAGGGTTAAGAATAAACAATGACAGAATTTTCATTTTTGTGTGAGCTAACCCTTTAAAGGCAAAGCAGTCAACATTAAATGGCCTGTTTAGTTCTAGGGTTCAATACTCTAAATGCTCTATTATGGTATGTTACCGTGGTTTATGTTATCTGTACTCCATTAGGAAGAAACCAGTCATCATAGATCTGATTTTAAATCTGAAAATGTCAGAAGACTTTAATGCTTCTTAAAAAAGTACGAAACATGGTTGAGGACATAGTATTGTTTTAGAAATTAAAATAATAATAATAATAATAATAATAATAATAATCTATTAGCCTAAAAAGGGGTAAAGCATGTTTTTATTATAAAACATCTTTATATAGTATACTTAATGGATGGCATATTTCCTTTCTGTAAATCATACTTGATATTTACTGTATGATAATCTCATAAATGCACCAAAACATCTAGTGATAAATTATAATAAAAAATTATATTTATTTCATTAGTCAACTATTTTATGAATATTAAAAATTGTGAAACTTTTCTATTTTGTAGTTAAAACCAAAGTGTGTAATTTCTGTGTAACTAACGTCACTGATAAGAATAGCAAAAATGACGTTGCTACATCGGGCCGGTTTGGATTTTTTAAACAAACAGAGCAATGGCTTATTCATATTACATATTACCTGGAATTGGAGAACATATTCAGATTTAACTTCAGATTTAAAAATATAAAATCTTACTGTCATGTCTCATATTTAGTTTTATTGCTCATGTCTCATATTTAGTTTTATTGCTCTGTTTTTCCAAGATAATCACAGAAATAGGCATGATGAAGTGTTGTAATGATTATCTATTGAACTCATCAGATGCCAGATAATACTAAGCCTCTTTACTCCAACAGGAGCCCTTTCAGTAAAGGCCAACCTAACACAGGGTTTCTGTTTTGTTTTTAATATATATTTTTTTTCTTTATCTACATGTTTTCATTCTCTCTGTGTATCTACCTCTCACTGGTATTGAATGGCACACCAGGCATACTGAAGCTAGTTGTTGTGACTCATCGTGTCGTCATGTTCTCCCTCCCCTTTAGCTCTGCCTGCTTTTCAGATGGGAGAGGGAGACGCAGCCCCTCCACCATTGATGACCTCCTGTTCTGCTCATGCACGCTCGCATCCCTCCACCAATGTCACTATCGATCCGCATGCTTCTGTCTCTTTCTCTCCAAGCCAGTCGCCCCCCAAAAGCCCCATCTCTGTACTGATGTTTCAGGGTGGATGTGAGTGGTTTTAACCAACTGGAGCTTTCTTCCTGCTTCTTTCAGTAAACCAAATGAATGAGTAGTTCTAGTACACAGATGTGAGACCTCTGAAATGTTTGTTTTTACAATTGAAATAAAATGTGGCAAGTCTACTACAATATTATGGCATGCTAGAGCCACACAGGAGCATATGTTGTTGTTTCTGTCAGTGTAAGGGGGCAGTTGAATTTGAGGGCTAAAAGTGAGTCATCAGCTGAGGAATAATGATTTAGCTCTAAAACACAGGAAGAAATTGAATCAGAGAAAAACAGTGATGCCCATGTGCCTGGAAATAATTTTTATATCCTAGGGCAAAGTGCCTCTCTAAACCATTAAACGTTTTAACAATATGTCTCATTCACTCTTTCAGCTATTTGTTAAAATCGTCTGTCTGCATAAAATAATCAAAACCACATTATTTAATAATGGAAAATTGGACATTGAATCAGCTCAAGTTGCTGTCATTAAAGTGGATTTATTAATTACAGTTGCAACAATTTCCTCATGCAGTCCTTTCTTTAATCCAGTTTTCTTACAGTATCTAATTCTTTCCGAACCATAAGTTAATTTGTGGCTTTTCATGACAGAAGAGCAGGAAGGATGAAGATTTTTGTGGTTGCTATGGACACATAGAGCGAAAGCTTGATAGAGTATCATTATTTAAAGGCTCTGACCTCATGTACTTGAGGGTATAGTGCACAAAAAGTATCGATCTGCAGCTATTTCATTTGTAAATGGTAAAACTATAAAAAGAAAATGGAAAAAAATGATGTGGAAAAGCAGCGGAATATAAAATAGGAACATGAACATTCAAACTTGAAGATGAAAAAGGGAGTGACTCACATACGAGCGCAGGCGCTATCACAGGCGTCTCTACCATGAGGTGAACAGAAACCAAATTTCTCATTCTTAGCATGAGATTAAATTGAAAATCATGCCTTGTGACATTCTGACACACTGCCCTTCCTCTTGCTCTCCCCGATGTATTTTCCCAGCTAGTTCTAATGACACGTATCCATTAGAAGCTACTAATTACTCTGTCTTTGTGGTGTGCTGCCCAGCGATGGAGTGGAACTGTTGGCCTATGGCGTCTGCCTTAGAGCATGTTGTCTGTGTCTCACCAGTTAATCAGTGTGCAGCGTATGCTGCAATACAAACGCTGCCTGTTTTTGCCAGCAATAAAGCGAATGTAGTTTTAGATTTTTGATGGAATTCACAGTGGGTTTTTTTTTTAAAGATGTTTCATATGTAGCTGTGTCTTCGGAATATGAATATTGTACCTAAACATTTTTCAATAAAAAGAAACCAGCAATAACCAGGAGCTGTCAGTATACGACTAATATGCTATATCCCAAGTCTTCTGAAGCCATACAACAGTTTTGTGTCTAGAATAGACTGGAATTTTGACACTGACACTGAATGACACTTTGAACTAATAAAGCTGCAAATGGATCTCTGCCTCAGTCCCGCTTCGTTACAGAAGACTTCGCCACTACCAAGATCCAGCAGCTACCGTGAGTGTTCCTGTCTCAACAAATATGAACCCATCTGCCAAGTTAATAGGTCTCCGTCAAGGGGACAGATCCATTGAGAACTATGTCATGGACTTTATTGAACTGGCACCGTTAACCTGTTTTAATGAGGAGTGCCTAATGATATTTTTTCGCGGTGGACTATCTGACCCGCTCAGTGCTGTCATGCCACTACACGATCCAAACGGGACGTTGGAACAGTATATTGAACAGGCTTTACTACTGAGCGGATCTCCCTTTACTGTGGGTGTCGCAGAAGAACGCGACACCATGCTTAATCACGTAATGGCCGATGCATCAAAGAACACTCACAAAATGGCGGCCACCATCACAACAACACCAGTCTATGTCCCAGCTGATCGCCCAGAGCAACGTCACGCCTTCGCTGATCGCCCAGAGCAACGTCACGCCTTCGCTGATCGCCCAGAGCAAAGTCACGTCGCCGCTGATCGCCCAGAGTCACGTCACGTCTCTAGATCAGTCCGGGAGCGGAGAGGGTTGCGTTCCAGTGTGACTGACCCACCGCTGATTTCAGCAGGAGCGGCTGGCTTGAGTGCGAAGCGGCCGCCGGGCTTGAGTGCGAAGCGGCCGGCGGAGGCTTAGGAATGCCAGCCGCTCCTGCTGAAATCAGCGGTGGGTCAGTCACACTGGAACGCAACCCTCTCCGCTCCCGGACTGATCTAGAGACGTGACGTGCACTCCAGCCCGCTGGCCGCTACGCTCTCAAGCCCGCCGGCCGCTACGCTCTCAAGCCCGCCGGTCGCTACGCTCTCAAGCCCGGTGGCCGCTTCGCTCTCAACTTCGTCTGTTGCAACGCTCTCAACTTCGTCTGTTTCAACGCTCTCAAGTTCATCTATTGCAACGCTCTCAAGTTCATCTGTTGCAACGCTCTCAAGTTCATCTATTGCAACGCTCTCAAGTTCGTCTATTGCAACGCTCTCAAGTTCGTCGGTTGCTATGGACTCTTGTTCGCCGATTGCAACGCACTCAAGCTCGCCAGTTGCCATGGACTCAAGCGCCCTGGACGCGATGGACAAGATGGCTGCTTTGCCAGTGCCTACGGGCAAGATGGCCGCCCCTTCGGTGCTCACGGAGGTAGGGGGCGTTCCAGCCATGGAGTCCGCTCCAGAACCCGCTTCAGCCAGTGAGTCTGCTCCAGAAACCGCTCCAGTCGGTGAACCATCGCCTCATCCTCGGAAGAGGAGGAGGAGGAGGAAGAAGGCTCCTTCTGTTCTTCCCCCTCTTACGTCCAAGCGTCTTGTCCTGCCGGCGCCACCCGAGCTCCTCGCTCTGCCAGCACCACCCAAGCTCCTCGCTCTGCCGGCGCCACCTGTGCTTCTCGCTCTGCCGGCGCCACCCAAGCTCCTCGCTCTGCCAGCGCCGCCCGAGCTCCTCGCTCTGCCAGTGCCGCCCGAACTCCTCGCTCTGCCGGCGCCACTCAAGCGTCTTGCCCTGCTGGCGCCACCCGTGCTTCTTGCCCTGCCGGCGCCATCCGTGCTTCTTGCCCTGCCGGCGCCGCCCAAACGCCTTGCCCTGCCGGCGCCGCCTAAACGCCTTGCCCTACCGCCGCCACCCAAACTCCTTACCCACGAACCCGCCACGGTCCCCGTTGAAATCCCTAAGAACTTTTTTGGGGGGGGGGCAGTATACCTGAGGGTGGGGAGTTTGTGGGTGGGAACCCTGCACGGCCGCGGTCATCAGCGGCCTCTGAACTGCCCAAACCACCTGACCCGCCGTGGTCGCCAGAGACTCTTGACCTGCCGTGGCTGCCCAAGCCGCCTGACCTGCCGTGGCTGCCCAAGCCGCCTGACCTGCCGTGGCCGCCTGAGCCGCCTGAGCCGCCTGACCTGCCGTGGCCGCCTGAGCCGCCTGACCTGCCGCGGCCGCCTGAGCCATCTGACCTGCCGTGGCCGCCTGAGCCACCTGACCTGCCGTGGCTGCCTGAGCCACCTGACCCGCCGTGGCTTTCTGACACTCCTGATCCGCCGTGGCTGCCCGTAGCACCTGACCCGCCATGGCTGTTCTGGAACCTGCATTGGAGATTCCGTTCCTGTCAGCTGTTTAATCTCCAATGCACCCACCCCCCCTCCCTTATTGGTGTCGTCTACGGCGCGAGGTCGCGCCTTCTGGGAGGGGGGCGTTATGTCACGATCACCGTCTGCCCCTGTCAAGTTTCGGACTACATTTCCCATCATCCCCCCTGTCAGTCACATGCTCACACTCCTCTCCAATCATCATCTGCCACATCCACCCTTGCACACCACACTGATCACCACACCCAGCTGCAGCTCATTTACAGGACTATAAAGGACTGTCACATACACCACCTCACGGCGAAGTCTTGATTACCCAGTGTGTCATTTCTGAGCGTTTCCTTGTTTCCTGTCTGCCAGTGTTTGATCATGCCTGTTCCTGTTTATTGACCCGTTGCTGCCTGTCCTGACTCTTGCCTTGTATACTGTTCTGTGAATGATATCCGCCTGCCTCGATCTACTGCCTGTACCCTGAATACGTTTCTGCCTGTTCCTTACTGTTCCTGTTTGCCCCTGATCGACCCAGCCTGTACGACTAATCTTACTTCTAATAAACGCTGCATTTGGATCTTACTCTGAGTCCCGCCTTCGTTACATATATATAAATATATATATATAACCCCTTGCAGAATCTGCAAAATGTTAATTATTTTAATTATTTAAAAATAAGAGGGATCAGACAAAATGCATGTTATTTTTTATTTAGTAATGTCCTCAAATATTTTACATAAAAGATGTTTACATATAGTTCACAAGACAAAAAATAGCTGAATTTATAAAAAATGATCCCACTCAAAAGTTTACATACCCTTGATTCTTAATACTGTGTGTCGTTACCTGGATGATCCACGGCTGTTTTTTTTTGTTTTGTGATGGTTGTTCATGAGTCCCTTGTTCGACCTGAGCAGTTAAACCACTTTGAACCAGCTTTGTTGTTTTTGCAAAGTTTTAATGAACATCCATATTTTTTTTATTTTTTTTGGTCTTCATTATGATACAAACAGAAAATACAGAAAATAATGCACAAAATTAAGAAAAAAAAAAAAAAAAAGAACAAAATGGTTTCTTTAAGCAAAAATCAATATTTAGTGTGACCTTCTGGTCTTCTTCCAGTTTCTCAAAGAAGAAAATCTGAGAAACTTCTCATCCGTTTAAGAGAGCCAGGTTCCTGCTATTGCTCAAGTGAGAGAGTCACTAAATACTTGCTACTTTAGTCCATAGAAGTCGTTTTGTTCTGATCTTTTCTGTTTTTAATTCTGTATACAAATTTCCTGTATTTTCTGGTTATATTCTAATGAAGAGACTGAGAAATAATTATATATACATATACAGTGCTCAGCATAAATGAGTACACCCCCTTTGAAAAGTAACATTTTAAACAACATCTCAATGAACACAAAAGCAATTTCCAAAATGTTGACAAGACTAAGTTTAATATAACATCTGTTTAACTTATAACATGAAAGTAAGGTTAATAATATAACTTAAATTACACATTTTTCAGTTTTACTCAAATTAGGGTGATGCAAAAATGAGTACACCCCACAACAAATAATGCTACATCTAGTAGTTTGTAAGGCCTCCATGATTTTTAATGACAGCACCAAGACTTCTAGGCATGAAATGAACAAGTTGGTGACATTTTGCAACATCTATCTTTTTCCATTCTTCAAGAATGACCTCTTTTAGAGACTGGATGCTGGATAGAGAGTGATGCTCAGAATTCCCCATAGGTGTTCGATTGGGTTCAGATCAGGAGACAGACATGGCCACTGAATCACTTTCACCCTGTTCTTCTTCATAAATGTGTTTAGGATAATTGTCATGTTGGAAAAGTGCACGGCGACCAAGGGCACAGAGTGATGGTAGCATCTTCTCTTTCAGTATAGAACTGAAAATGAATTCTGTGAATTCATGATACCATCAATGAAATGCAGCTCTCCGACACCCGCAGCACTCATGGAGCCCCACATAAGGACACGGCCACCACCATGTTTCACTGTAGACACCATGCTTTTTTCTTTGTATTCCTCACCTTTGCGACGCCATACAGTTTTGAAGCCATCAGTTCCAAAAACATTTATCTTGGTCTCATCACTCCAGAGTATAGAGTCCCAGTAGTCTTCATCTTTGTCAGCATGGGCCCTGGCAAACTCTAGGCGGGCTTTTTTGTGCATGGGCTTTAGAAGAGGCAGTGTTCACCGTATTATGTCACGGGAAATAGTCACCCAGTTTGGCTTTCAACTTCTTTACATAACTACAGTGAACTTGCATGCCGATTTTCTTCAACCCTTCTTATCAGAAGACGCTCATGTCGAGGTGTTAACTTCCATGGACGACCTGGACGTCTCTGTGAGATGGTTGCAGTTCCATCTTTTTTAAATTTTTGTACCACTTTTGCTACAGTATTCTGACTGATAAGCAAAGCTTCTTGTAGCCTTCACCTTTCTGGTGTAAAGAAATGATTTTCTTTCTCATGTCTTGTGACATTTCTCTTCCATGTGGTGCCATTGCTGACAGCATGAAATGGGAAGGGGTTTTAACACCCTTTTATAGTCAACTGTCTGCTGGACACCTGTGTAATGAATAATTAGACTCACTTGTGGTTGAATTCTTGTTAAATTAGACAGTTGTAGTCTAAAATTTAGCTTTGCTTCAGAGACTTTCAGTGGGGTGTACTCAGTTTTGCAAGGGGTATGTAAACATTTGAGCACAACTGTGTATATATATATATATATATATATATGTATATATATATATATATATATATATATATATATATATATATATATATATATATATATATATATATGTATATGTGGTCATTATATCATTGCTAAAACAGCATCTAATGGTGGCCTAAGACATTTGCACAGTACTGTGTATATATAGTATAAGATATAAATTGTTATAATATATTAGTAATATATTTGTTATAATTTCTTCAATTTAAACCAAACTTTTATTTTAAAAGCAAAACTTTTTTTTATTATAAGCCAAACTTTTGTTGTGAAGACCTTTGAGCTTCTGTGTGCATTTGAGGCCATCCTTAAAAATATTTTGGTTTGCAGTAACAGTAAAAAAAAAAAAAAAAAAGGGTCGTAGGTAGGTCTGTTTTTTTTTTTTTTCAAGTTTCAATGTAAAAAAAAAAAAAAAGTACAATTTTGGTGATGGTGATTACGTAGGTATGAATTTAAACAAATTAGCATATCGTGACATCACTGGCTGGGTCTTTCAACCCGTGCCTTCGGGCGCAGCCGTGTTTCCACTGTCGGGCCTAAAGCGGGCATGCTAGTGCATGCCAGGGCCAGTCGCGTTTCCACTGTCACTTCCAGGGCTTGATCGTGCCTCATCGGGGCATCCTCGGGGCCAACGGCCCGGGTTTTTCGGCCCGCCGAATACCTTGGTCCAAAGCGGGCCAGCTCGGGCTTGAGGAGGGAGTGGTTACGAACAAAGGCAGAGTTTATCTGTGTGTGGAGACGGAGGCGCCGATGATTACATGTAGGTTACCAGCTAACACCAGCATTAAAGACTTTTAAAATCATTTTAGCTCAAAACTCACTTTCAGACAGCAGCAAGTGTTTTAAATAACTTATGTTTGTGATCCGATGTGGATTCTGATCACCAAGACTATTACCATAGTAAACATGGTAAATATGACGGCTTGAAGAAATCAGACAAATATACGTAGGCTATCACAATCATGTAATTATTTTATCTGTCAGCACGTCTCGTCTCTCAACAGGTTGAGATGAAGCGAACGCACCGGCCATAGTGTGACATCCATAGATGATGTCACGGGTTTTTATTTAAAAGAAAGAACGTAGCCTTCGTTTGTATGTAGGTCTAGGCTATTTATACATTTACAATACTTACTAAAATATAATTAATATTATTTTATTGCTTTTGTATTAGTTGTTTGAGTAAAAAAAAAAAGGTCGGTTACATTGGTGCCATGACCCGGATGGTAGTGAGGTTTAGGGGGTGAGTGTAATAGAGGTCAGCTAGTGAGAGCTGTGCAGGTAAACCTCACTCCTCTGATCTCAAGAGACGCACTAGCGACTGACACTAGAGGCTGCAGTCCTTAGTGTGCCCACCTCCCATGCCAGAGACTCTGGTTCTAGTCCCGCTTGGAGCATGGCAAGTAGAACCGGAGGAGTTACATCTGTGGTGCTCATTCACACAGAGAGATGCGCAAAACATGTAGTTTTCATATTTAAATAGCAGTTTTTTGAGCTTTAATTTGAATTCCACGATTCCGTCCACATTTTCCACATTGTGGGAATCATAGGGACCATTTATTTCCGGACCCCCTGGCTTTGGGGCACGGACCCCACTTTGAGAACCCCTGCTCTTCTCAGACTAGTAACCAAAGTGAAAGAATGGTGAAAAACAAAATGGTTGAAAACAAACAAATACCTTGAACGTTCTGACCCCAACAGATTCTTATTCACACATGTTTCTGAGTTAAAGATGTGAATGAATCATTCTTTTTGTAAGATCAGCCATTTTAACGGCACTTTTTTTTGTGTCAGTGCTATTGAGGATGGATTCTTATTGTTTAGGGTATGATGTGTGGGTGGGTGGATGGCTCTGGGAAATGGTCCTGAGGTGTAGCTGCCACTGTGGCTCCACTGTGAAACCACTGAGACGCTTTCAACAGGAGAGATGATGACTCATGCATTGACTTTTGAGTGAGAACACAGGATAGTGTCTCTAGTGTGAGTGTGCCTGTTTGTAAGGAAGAAAAAGAGGGAGAATGCGCAAATGTGTTTCCTTTTTGAAAAGTAGCGACAAAGTTTATGGACAGCGGCCTCATACTTAGAGCAAAATCAATGTCTGGTTGAACATTAAGTAGCTTTTAACAAGCTGAAAGTAGTTTTCATCATGAATAAAATACTTCACTTTTTTTCTGGTCTGTTTTTGTATTCCAACAGGTTGTCCTGGACTTGACCTTTGGGGCTGGAGGTCACTCGAAGGCCGTCCTGCAGTCTGTTCCTGGTGTAACGGTGGTGGCGGCAGATTGTGACCCCACAGCTTTCCAAATTGCTCAGCGTTTAGCTGAAGAATACCTGTGAGTTTACTCTTTAATCAAATTTGGACATGGTGCAGGGGCTAAACTGCTAGAGGAACTTGACACGTGTCTTAATACCTGCTTGTGACCCACTCTGTCCCTGTTGCAATCAAGTAGGTGCTGGTCACGGGGCTCTTTGGTTTTTGTTTGTGTGTGTGAGAGAGATCCTCCAGTGCAGATACAGAATCCCCGCTCTCACCCACGCTCAGTCGAAAGGCCCTAGCGTCTCATTTGTCAACGGGGCCTAAGGCTTCAATGACAGGGAGAGACACTGCCTCCCACGCAGGTTCCCCTGTTTCCTGCGTGAGAGAGTGTAGGATGAGGAGAGAGAGAGGGAGAAATAGAGCTAGTGTTTAATAAAAGAGAACCAGAGGAGAAGGCATGAGGGCTTTGCGGGCGTGTGGTGTGTGCGCGTGTTCATGAGCCAGCACTGAAGAAAGCTCCAAATGAGATGTTCCTGACTCTGCAGCGTGGGTAGAGATACCTCTTTACGTGGATTCCGGGGAAACCTGTCTCAGAGGGACTGCTGCTACAGAAACCAACGTAGGAGAGAGGAATGAGAGAGGGAGAGAGAGAGAGAGAGAGAGAATCAGGACAAGCTATTCTGTCAGCAGCTATATACTCCACCAATGAGGCCTTTGACTCCCACTCATGATGAGAGGCTGGAGAAACTGAAGAAATCATGCAATTAGCCAATATTATTGGATGCCTGTGTAAGAGGAGCAGGCAGCCCACGTAATCATCACTCTCTCTCCATCGCTCCCCCCTTCGCTCTCTCTCTATCCACTCCTCTTCTTTTCTCTCCTCTACTCTTGTCTTCTCTCCTTTCTCCTCCTCTTGTCTCCACACTTCTCACCTCTCGTCTCATTTTGTTTCCTTTCCTGTCATTTCTCATTCTCCTAATGCTCTGTTTCATCTCTCCTTTCCTCTCTTTTCATGTCATCTCATTGCATCTCTACTCTTCTCCTCTCCTCTCATCTCTTTATCTCATCTAGCATTGTCACCTCTCCTCTCATCTCTTATCCTTTTCTCCCATATCTCATCTCCTCACTTTTTCTCTCCTCTTCTCCTTTCTGATTCTCCTGTTGCTTCTTTTTTCTCTTTGCATCTCCTCACATCTCTTCTCCTCTCCTCTTTTCTCTTCATCTCACCTCACATTGTCTCCTCTCTTCTCCACCTTTTCTTTCATATTTTCTTCTCTCTTATCATCTTTTTTTTTTTTTCTCTTATTCTCTTGTTTCCTCTCCATTTTCACCTCTCCACTTTTCTTCTCACCTCTCATTATATCTCCTCTTTTCTTCTCTTGTGTTGTCGTATCTCATCTCGTCTCTTCTCCTCTTGTCTCCTCTTGTCTCATCTTGCCTCTTCTCTTCTCTTCTCTTCTCTTCTCTTCTCTTCTCTTCTCTTCTCTTCTCTTCTCTTCTCTTCTCTTCTCTTCTCTTCTCTTCTCCTCTGCTGTCTTGCTTGTCTTTATGGTCCCCCTGAATCCTTTTCACTCCTCTCTCATTCTCGTTGAATGTTTGCTTTTCTGAGTTCTTATTAGAGGATAGAAATGGCAAGGTGTTAAGACATTGGCATCTGTTCCCTTAAACAGTCTTAATCAGACACAGAATTACAGTCATGCTCCAAGGGAACCACGTCATTGATGATTTCAATACCTTCTGTTGCCTCAGTACCTCCTTTTCACTTTAACACTTGCTAAGTAAATAAATTAATAACATCAAGAAATGTTTTACTTTTGTCAGAATACAGACCTTCTGTCATCCTAGCACCATGTTCACGTGAGCGAGACACATAACAGTGTCATGAACGTGATATGTTTGATATTTGTTTTTAAGACTTGATGAATACATTTACTGTGTGATAGTCACTCTTCCTTTGGTTACTGATGGCAGAAACGGAAAGAAAAAAAGGATTTACAAATTTTAACTGTCTGGCAATAATTTACAGCATGTGTTAAACAAGCTATTTGATTTATTATGTTTGCCAAGTTTGTTAATAAAGTCTTTCTCTGGGTGACTACCCATTGAAGAAACAGTTTCCCACTTCACTACATACTAATAAAAGAGAGCATTTAATAAAAGAGATAAGAATTTTTTTTCACTTTGGAGGACACACAGTCATTTTTTTTTCATCTCAGATTTCTTGTTGTTAAAATGTCTCTTTCTCTGTCTTTTGAGGTCAGAAAAGTTTGCCCAGGTTGCCTTGATCCATTCACCAAACCAAACACAGATATTGTACTTGATAGGTTTTAGACCTTGACTCTTGACAAAGGCCAGGAACCCACATTGGAACTTTGCCTGTATTTGTGTCTGTGTGACTGACTGCATTTTTTTCTGCTGTACATTTTCATCTTTGCTCCCCTGCTGAATTCAGTCGATCAACATCTTGTCTTGGACCTCAGTGACGTAGATACAGGAGTCAGGCAGCTTGGTGCTGGGGAGTATTTTAGGCTGATCTGTTTGGGTACGTCAGGTCACAGTGGACTGTTTCTCTGTTTTCATTTACTACTATAGACTTAGCTTTAAAAATTTATTATATGCTTTAATCTCCAAAATTTGGTCTCGGCTTCTGTTTGTAGCCAAATGTGTTGTTTTTTTAATGATTAGTAATCCAGTCAGAGTCTAAGTACATCCTCACCACATATTCTGTCTCATCCACATTCTGCACATATCACTAATCTGTCAATGTCCTCTTATGCCATATGTTCAAGAAAAGAAATCAATCTGAACATGACATTGTGGACTCATACATATCATAAGGTCACATGTCAGGCTTCTTTGTGCCAGTGGGAAATTGTTGCTATTTTATTATTAATCTCCCTCATCCATACAGAGGCACTGTTTAGTGGACAGATTGATCTGAAAATACAGATACTTCAGATCTTGGCATTTGCTTTTGAGTATTGATCCTCATGTAACAGTATTGATATGAAGGGTTATTTTTACCAGTGATTTTTTTATTATGTATATATCTTGAAAAAATGTGTATCTAAGAATTCTTGGATAAAAATATGTGATAAAAGGAAATAGGACATTGTTAGGAAAAGGAAGTATTTCTCCCTTCACTTCTTTTAACATAGAATACAAAAATCATAGACAGTCAGAAAAAATTAAGGGTAAAAGTAGCAGGATTATGTGACCTTTGCTTGAAGTTTAGCTAAATAGCATTCTTGTAAAAGGTAAAAGCTCAAAGAATCCAGCAATTTTGAGTTACTGTTATTAAATGACAAACAAAAATGAACTTTTTTCAATTTTAATTTTAATTTTACATGAGTATTGCAGTTATATTACATTCAAAGATTATAACTTAACATCAAATAATTACCTATTTTACCAACAGAAATTCGAAAAGAAAGTGATATTGCTCATCTTTACTGTTATAAAGCTCACCGGCTTTGTCATTGGTCTACGTCATACTGCGTCATGGGGAATTTCAGGCTGTTCAGCATCATTGCCCATCATTTACAGCTAGTTCTGGGATGAAATGCTAGGCAAGTGTTTATCAGTAGCCTGTGCTTAATTTTATAGTCCCTTTTATGTTGACTCTCATGTTTGCACAGAAACAGACAGTTTACCTGTTCTACTTAAATAACAGAGCCTTGAGAGTCTGAGTGTCCCTGGAACTAGTATATAATTAGATGCTTTCATCAGATCATTTTTCATTAAATAATTTTTTAGTCTGAAGTTAAAGGAACTGAGGCCACCTCTATTGTTATGAAACAGAGTGTGCCAGTTAACTTATATTTTTTGCTTTACCCTTTTAAGTTTAGATGATGTCAGTATTGTGGGTTGCTAAACTATAAATAGATTGGTTTCTTAGCAATTATGAAGCCATACTTGGAGCACGCTCACTCGCTCACACATATCTACACGCCCATGAAGCGTGTCTTTTTTTAATAATATAAGATCTTACATAAGGCATTGCTATCTCTGATGCTCTGTTTTAACCACATAAAGACGTTAATAATTTAAAATTGTTATGTAAGTGTTTTGCATATTCTCAAATCATTCTGTGGGTTGCAGAGACACAGAGAAGCTTAGGGAACCCCCACAGTGCTTTAGGAGGCAAAAGAGATGGGAGTAAGAGTGCTGAATAACAGGAAGACAAGAGAGAAAGAGAGAGGATTACTGTATGTAGGCAGGGGTAATGAATGTGCTGAACCAGCTTTAGCTCAGAGTGAGCTTTTGTAAAAGTGGCAGTCATAATACTGTAATTTGATAAGACAGTTAATGTTCATTAAATAATTACATTTATTAAATATGGCTAGAAGCAGCAATCCAAGTAGATTGGACAAGCGGAGAAAAATATCTTAATTTACCTGCTGTCTGTTTACCAAGTTTGGACTTTGTGTTAAAAAGATCATCCACTTTAAACATTCTAACAATGACTTTACAACTTTATCTCATCAAATTATTGTTCCCTTTATGTCGGTCACTTTCGAAGTTATGTCGAAACACAGACACTAGGGGTTATCCTTGAGAGCCCCAGACACCTCTTGACATATTGAGAAAAGGCCAATGGAGTTGGCATGTGTAATTTACGTGCCAGGCCACGCCCCCGGACATATGGGTATACAAGGTGAGCCGGCTACACTACACACTTCAGCTATGTTCTTTGGAGCCTAAGCCAGCATCTCTTGCTACTAAGAGAAGCAATTTTCCATTCACCTTTGCGAGTAGTGCTTGCTGCTGGATCATCAGCACAAACCACCTTCAAGAGGCTGAGAGTATCCTCAGCTGACTCCTGTCCTGGTTCTTCTACAATATCTTAGGGTATGAGGCCTTGGCGGTGAGCACTGAGGGCGATCTGAGGGTTACAATGAGAGAGCTGCTGCCAGGTCAATTCCCCACACGCTTCTCATTCCTCAGCATGCTCAGTCCCCCGAGTCAAGTTTCCAGATGAGTTTGACGATACGGCCCTGGGCGTGCTTGATTTCTCGTTCGGGGCTCAAGAGGAACATGAAGTGTCTCTTGCAGCATCGGAGGGCAGGATTATGCCTTCTGACGCAGATGACTCGTCTGTGCTGCCGCCTTCGGATGTGACAGCACAGTTGGCAGCTGTGCTTGTGTGGTCACATTGACCTGAGCGCTCATGGCTGGACGATTGCTTCCTGGGTTCAGAGCGCGACTTTGTGCCACACTCTGCCTCAGTGGCATTTTTCCCAAAATTGCATTGGAAGATCTCGAAGTCATGGAAGACACCTTTCGCATGCTCGCCCGTCCTCACTACCCTTGATGGTGGGCTGGCGCAGGGGTAATTGTACGTTCCACAGGTGGAGCCTGCAATTGCGGTGTATTTATGCCTGCAAAACGCCACCGCCAGGTGGAATCTGCTGAGGCTTCAGTCCACGGCTTATAAGGTTACCTCGTCTCTCATGGCGAGGGCTTACAATGCCTCTGGCTAGGCCACCTCAGCCTTGTATGCTTTGGCTATCTTGTAGATCTGCCTGGTTGAAAGACCTGGAGGTAATGCAGGAACTGTGTTCAGCCATTGACTACGCCCTCTGGGCTATGAAGGTGAAGGTGCAGGCCCTGGGTCAGGCGATGTCAATGTTAGTGGTCCAGGAGCGCCACCTTTGGCTCAACCTTGCGGAGAGGCGGCATGTGGAGAAAATACTCTTTCTTGATGCCCCCTTCTCCCAAGGTGGCCTGATTGGTGACACTGTCGAGGACTTCTTGCAGCAGTTCTCTGCAGTGAAGTAGCAGACAGAGTCGATTGAGCACATCTTGCCTCAGCGTGGGTCTTTTTCTAGACTGGAGAGAGCCCAAGCTCTGCCTGCTCATCGCTGAGGGTGGCCTGCAAAGGCTGCACCAGCCCCGCAACAGCCTGGACTGGCACCCAGACCCCAGAGGTCCTGTCACAGGAAGGTGGCACTGCCCGCCCTTCAACAGGACACAAGGAACCCCCGCAAGGCCTCAAAGTGTTCCTGAGATGGGCGACACATAAAAGGAGAAGCTGTGGATATTGGATATAGCCTGTCATTCCGGCCAATATGAAGAAGGGGTTTTACAGCCCTTCATCGTTCCAAAGAAAGAAGGTGGGTTAAGACAAATCTTAGATCTGTGAGTTGTGAATCGTCCCTGTACAAGCTTCCATTCAAAATCCTAAAAACAGAAACACATCCTTTCATGTGTAGTGAACAGCAGACGTGATGGCACACACAGTGGAAACCACCCCTGGAATAAAAGCCAATGCAACTGCACCCACTGAGACAGAAGTGTGATACCTCAACCAATTCACATCAAGTTTGGACTCTATTCAGAACACTGCCACAAGGACTTTGAGAAAGGTTTGAAAAAGAAATAAAGCATTTTCAAGGTCCTAAAGACACTGTCTTATTTAACTGTGTATTTTGGGACAATACAACAAGTTCCACAGGATGGGAAGGTGATGGCCGACCACCATCTGACCTACAGTTCTCTGGATTACACAAAGACCTTCAGCACTCAGTGCAGCTCTGCAGTTGTTGGAAAGCAATCCATTCTCCCACTGCACACGGAAGGATACCAGTGGACAACTTTCCCATTTCCGGACTGATCACACGACCAAGTGAAACGTAAATATAAGTCAAGTCAAGTCACCTTTATTTATATAGCGCTTTTTACAATGCAGATTGTGTCAAAGCAGCTTTACATTGATAACTGGTACATAATTTGGCTGCACAGCAGCTCTTAAATAATAGTGTCAATGCAGGCAGATCAGAAGCACTGTTGAATAAATGTCAAGAATACTATTGAATATCAAATGTCAAGTGTCCCCAACTAAGCAAGCCAAAGGCGACAGCGGCAAGGAACCCAAACTCCATCAGGTGACATCAGGTGGCAAACAAGTGGCAAATAGGTGTTAAAATGGAGAAAAAAAAACCTTGGGAGAAACCAGGCTTAGTCGGGGGGCCAGTTCTCCTCTGGCGAACAGTGCTTTGTTACAATCAGGTTGCTATCATAAGTCTGATAGGATCGCAACAATCAAAGTATTTATTTCAGTTCCATCCAGTTGAGGATCGTATTCATCACGCCGGTATGGACGGTCTGTTGAGGAACTGTGCTACTGGCTGTCGTGTCGATGAGGCCTTCACAATGGATGATCCAGTTGACTCGATCTCTGCTGATACTTCAGGGCTGCGTTGTGGTCGTGTCCAGTTGAGGATCGTATTCGTCAGTGCGTGCCACTCACATTCTGGGTGTCCTCAATCGCACAGCTGATACACTCTTGATATGGCTGATATGGAGTCGATTCGGTGAAGTACAGGTAGACCTGTTTGTTTTCCAGGAATCCTCCCACCGTCCACTGTGATATTCTCTGACTGAGGCCCCCTCAGCATGGACGCACTTGGACACAGCTGGCCCCGAGGCCTGCATAAGTATGCGTTTCCCCCAGTGAGCCTGTTTGCACAGACTCTGTGCAAAGTCAAGGGGAAGAACAAGTCCTAATGATTGTACTACACTGGCCCAACCAGACTTGGTTCTCAGAGCTCACGCTGATGGCATCAGCTGCTCAATGGTGGATTCCCCTGAGGAAGGACCTTCTTTCTCAGGGGCAGGGTGCAATCTGGCACCTGCGCCCAGACCTCTGGAACCTCCACGTCTGTTCCCTGGATGGGATGAGGAGGAATTCAAAGGACAGTCACCAGCAGTGATAGATACCATCACTCAAGCCAGAGCCCCCTCTACCAGGCAGCTCTATGCCTTGAAGTGGCACCTTTTCACTACATGGTTTGCTTCGCGAGGTGAAGACCAACAGAGTTGTGGCATGGGGTCTGTACTGTCCTTTCATCAGCAGAGCCTAGAGAGGCACCTGTCGCCTCCATCCTTAAAGTGAATGTGACCACATCTAAATACGACAGTCTACTCTCACATTGTTGTGAGACCCCGGCCTGGATATGTGCCCGAGGTTCCCACTATTCCCTTCAGGGACCAAGTGGTGAACTTGCAAGCAATCCCTCCTGATGAGGGAGACCCTGCCTGCTCTGCGCGAATATCTGGACCACACACAGAGCTTCAGATGAGCTGAGTAGCTCTTTGTTTGCTTTGGGGGTCAACAGAAAGGGTCTAAAATAAGAATAGCCCACTGAATTGTGGATGCCATTCTCTGGGATTATCAGACCCAGGATATACCGTGCCCACTGGGGGTGAGGGCTCACTCTACCAGGGGTATCACAGCCATGTCAGCTCTAGCGAATGGTGCTTCATTAGCAGACATATATAGAGCTGGGGGCTGGGGGTTTTGTCTCGAGTCTTAGTTAATAACAGGTAAAGCTTGGACAAACTGGTTGGATGTAATGCTTGCATTAGTGCCTTTCCCCTCTCTGAGGTGATAACGTGTGCTTTTTGGATCCAGTTAGAGTTTCCCTTGAATGGTGAAACATTGGCCATCCTTCTCCATCACTTAAGCAGTATTATTGCAGTAGATGAACTCAGCGGAGGAACTCACTACCAGGCCCATTACTCGTGGTATGCCCCTTTCAGGTAAGCCCTTGTAATCTGGCTAGTGTTCCATATGTAGTGGTTCCCTGATGGTGACCCCATACAATGTATGGCACAAGTGCAATGAAGCAGAAATAAGTCAGAAGAAATGCAATATGGTGTAGCAAATTAGCTCAAAAGGAATATTAATAAGTTATAACTATAACTAGTTATAATTAATTATACATATTTGGATCAGTTAATAAAATTAACTTAATGTAATAAAATTAAAGGTGCCCTAGATTCAAAAATTGAATTTACCTCGGCATAGTTAAATAACAAGAGTTCAGTACATGGAAAAGACATACAGTGAGTCTCAAACTCCATTGTTTCCTCCTTCTTATATAAATCTCATTTGTTTAAAATACCTCCGAAAAACAGGCGAATCTCAACATAACACCGACTGTTACGTAACAGTCGTGGTGTACACCCCCAATATTTGCATATGCCAGCCCATGTTCCCAACATTATGAAAGGCATTAGACAAGGGCAGCCAGTAAAGTCTGGATCTGTGCACAGCTGAATCAACAGACTAGGTAAGCAAGCAAGGACAATAGCAAAAAATGGCAGATGGAGCAATAATAACTGACATGATTCACGATAACATGATATTTTAAGTGATATAAGTTACCATCGTTTCTGACTGTATCCAAAGAGACAAGAGCCGTCGCTATTTTCATTTTTAAACACTTGCAGTTTGTATAATGCATAAACACAACTTCATTCTTTATAAATCTCTCCAACAGTGTAGCATTAGCCGTTAGCCACGGAGCATAGCCTCAAACTCATTCAGAATCAATATAAACATCAAAATAAACACTGTACTTACGCGATTAGACATGCTGCATGACGAACACTTTGTAAAGATCCATTTTGAGGGTTATATTAGCTGTTTGAACTTTTTTTATGTTGTTTAAGGCAAGTGCGAGCTCTTGGGGCGTGGAGCACGAGATTTAAAGGGCCACACACCCTGAATCGTCTCATTTCTAATTATGCCCCAAAATAGGCAGTTAAAAAAAAGAATTAAAAAAAATCTATGGGGTATTTTGAGCTGAAACTTCACAGACACATTCAGGGGACACCTTAGACTTATATTACATCTTGTAAAAAAAAGTTCTAGGGCACCTTTAATATTACAATCACTTAACCTGTTGTCCAATGAACAACCAGTGTTAATTGTTTATTATTTCTAAGAAATGTTCATTTCCAGGTTATGGGAAATAACAATCTTATTATACAGTACTACTAAGAGCATGTAGTCAGGATCTGCATGAATAGGGACTCCAGTATATGAGTGTGAAACACAGACAACTTTACGTGTGACATGAACAAGACTTTATTAACTAGACTAAACACTTAACTACTCTAACATTCACACACATACATGCATACAGTTTACCAAGGGAAAGAGAGAGCTAAAGCAGAGTACATGAAGCAAGAAGTTACAGCATTGTTTGACATTCAGCAGATCAACAGCCTTGAGCACACCATCAGTTTAGTTTTAACAGGCCCTTCTTTAAAAGGGGTAAGGATACTTAATGGATAAGGTAATGAGACTAAGTTTGATACTTGCATGTCTCTCCAAGTTGAATTAAAACTGTCCTGATGCAATTTGCGGAGGCTCCCATTGAATCTTTGCTGATATTGTCTTGTTGAAAGAGAACCAGCTGGATTCAGAGGATCTTTGGTGAATGGAAGGTCTAGGCTGAAGCCTGGCACAATCTTGGGGTTCCTTAGAAGCTTCTGGCTTCTTACAGCATCATCTTAAAATCAGCATTTGTCAGTAAAAGAGAAGAGGAAAGGAAAATTTGATCTTGTGATCAGTGAATATAAGGGGTGAAGATGTCACACCCTCTTAAGGTGTCTGAGCCAATAAGGAGTTTCCCTTTCAGAGGGAAGTTCTACGAGGCTTTGTTCTGTAGCAAGATATTAGCATAAGACACTGGATTGAATGAATGAGAAAAGAACCTTCTAGATTCTTATAATACTAACGTGTCACAGAGTTAGTAACATCTAACATAAATGACCAAATAGGAAATGAAAGTTGGAGTCCGTAGATACCAAACATGCTACCAATGTGATTTCAGTTAACTATAAATTTGCAACTATGGAACATTAATACCAAAATAGTTCAAAAGAGAAAATTAATACATAGAATAAAGCCTATAAAAGGAAAGACATGAGATGGGAAACTTGGATACATGTTTATACATTTCCCAAGTGGTTATATAGAGAATACATTGGATTAAGAGAGTTTATTTGTCCTTCACAGAAAGAATGAGTCACTAGTCTCTACAACATTCTTTCTGATCGTAAAAGTACCATGTATCTGTAACAGGACACCTAGTTCTGCTTGTGTGTTAGCTACATTTGGGATGCTGTTTGCAGTTTTAGGGGGATGGGTTCACAGAACTTTGATAGAGTGAGTTTATGAGCCTGATTTGTCCAGACGCTACAATGGTTTGCTTCACTTATTAATAATCAATTAAACAATTAATAAACAGTGATTCCAACAAGTAATGTAGTTTATTAGTTTTAATGGTTTGTAACAACTTCCCACAATCAACTTGACTGATCTGTGCATATTGATCATATTTACCATAGCTTCAAACATGGTTCATCCAATCAGATTTTAGAGCTAGAACGACATTCTGCGTTATAATGACTTTACTTCAGTGATTGAGTTCGCAATACAGTAGTTGCACAAGGCTTTAACTCTGCCAACATTTTATAACTATATCCTGAAAATTATTCTTTTGAACCTAGTAGGGTGGGTTTTCCCCATCTTCAGCACCTGTGGTTTGTCACTCATTAGGTTTGAACCTTATTCTCATGCAGTACTTGACAAATCAGCCCCCAAGAAGCGGCTGGCTTTTCCACACCTAATGACACTCTGAGATAGCACCTCCCACTCAGGCTAGGTTGCTAGGCATTATTGTCATATTGTCATGCACAGAGATATATCTCCTTCAGTTCGGCAAAGTTTCTCTCAGTTGCACCATCAGCTTTTTATATGGAAGCAAGGCCCAAGTATGAAACTTTACTTACCTGTTGTTGTTACTTAGGAAACTTTCCTATTGCACCATATTTGATGAATAATTGAAAAGGATTTGTAATAATTTGTGGTCTAACATTACATTTTCAAACTGACCTGTCTTTTTATTTCTTATTTTTGCTTCATAAAAAGTAGAAAAAGTCTAAAACTTAAAGTCACTTTTGAGTCTTTAGTAGAGACTTTTGGGCTTTGGTGAAACTGGTTATACTGTCAAGCATCAGGTTGTCATGGTGACTGGAATGCTGGTGATCTGGGAGATGGTTGACAGGTGATTGTTCACACGTGCCATTGACATGTGGATATAAGTGTGTGTGTGAGAGAGAGGGAGAGAGAGAACGGGCTCTCCAGTTGTCAACACATCCGATCATTTATCTGTCATTTCATACAATAACATTTGACATAATGCCTGCTGATGTGTCATTAACAACACCAGCCAATGCAGTCTGTGTCACAACAATCTGTCCTCAGTTAGAATTCTATTGTCTATTGTGAATATTTAACAAATCAATACATTCAAATAGAGAAATATGTTTAAACACTTTTAAGATAATCAAAAATAATGCTGCCCAGTTTTATAGTGTTATCTGATATATTAGGATTAACTGATAGATTGCCTTGCATTGTTGTTCTGTGTCATGTTGTGTTATGTGGCATCATTATTTAGCTTATTTTATTGCACTTTGAATGATGTTTTTGTGTGTGTGTGTGATTTATGTTTGAGTTTGAATAATTTTTGTTAGATCTTTTGTTTTGCACTATTTTCTTGAGATGTAACTTTTTTTGCTGTTGCATTTAGTTGTGTAGCTTAGGGAAAATGTTGGCATTTGAAGACAGCGGGGATAGAGAATGGGCTGAGGGATTTTAATCAGTGTTTTTGCTCAGTTATTGATCAGGCAGTGTCAAGCCATGTTGTTGCATTTTCACTCTGCATGTGAAATGAACAATAAAAATAAAAACATTGTTTATTGACTCTGCATTCTCCATCTTATCCATGGAATAAGTTACATTTGTTTGTTTGTTTTTTTTTTCGCTTTTGAAAAATAGATCTTGTATAGAGTAAATAGAAAGTGTCTAATAAATTACAGTGTACATTCCAGCAGCAAATAAAGTAATAATATTCCACAAAATATTGTGATCTTTCATAAGAAATAAAAATCTTTCATCGAACCCAAACCGAACATGCATAAGCCCTCTCAAGAAAGATACAGCAATGGAAATCTAGAGTATATTGTGAAAATTCAGTAATGAAAATCTTGCTTGCAGAGGCACCGTTACTGGTCTGTGTATTCAGAGAATACATTTTGTTGCTCAGAATGAGTATCTGAGAAGCATTTTGTATATTTCATGTCACAATCTTGCTAATTAGTTTGAGTGGTCACTCAGAATGGTTGTACTTTTTGCTCAGGATCATATTGCCTGTGGTTTCAGGCTACGTTGTTCGATGTGGCATATCTATTTTGGTATCAATATAGACACCTGAACTTCATACATATTAGGAAAACCACTTAACAATGAAAATAAACTACTGCAGTGAAGTCTGTCTCCTTTGAGGCCCTAAATTGACTGCGTATTGACGCAGGAAGCAACAGCAGAGGCAGCGTTCTGTCTGTCACAGCCTCTCTCTTTCTCCCTCCGAACTCACCGATCCATGGCCCGGGAGGGAGGACGGGGTCTTACTGCACTTGCAGAGTCTATGTGTTTGTGTGGGCGGGCAAGAGAATGCCTCACTATAGATTTTTCAACAAATTAATGAAGGTACTGAGCGAACGAGGGGGAGGGAAGGAGCGAGAGAGAGAGATAGATAGAAAGCCCCTTCCGCAGCACAGAGAACTGAGGGAAGCCCTTGCAGCGGGGGCGAGAGCCAAGCAGCTCCCTCACCCTTGATCTTTCAGCTGGCCGTGGGTGTGTGGACATAGGCGCCCCAGAGTCCTACGGGTAAAGCCCTCGGCTGGCTGCTTGAGTGGGTGAAGAAGACCTTTGATGACCTCTGAGGTGGAGGAGGTGATTTTTCTCCCCCATCTTCTGCACTTTTTTTGTTAATATGTAGAGTTTAGCACGAGTCAGGGAGGGGAATCCGCGTATTTAGCATGACTGCAAAGCCAACATGACCAAATTAACCACCTCTGCCTCTGCATGGGACCCCTAGTGTTCTCCGGCTCATTTGCTTCTCTGCTGTCTGATTTATAGTTGCCTACCTGGGCTGTTCTCTGCACACAGGCTGTCTAAAGGTCACATGAAAAATGAATGGCTCTTCAGTGCTAGGGAAGGAACTCAGGAGAAGATGCAGGGAGAAATAGAGTCAGGAGGGACTTAGATGATGTCTGAATGCTTATGTCTTATGTTTCAGCTTCATCGTGATCTTTTAAAACTATATTTATGTATTTGTTGCTATAATGTGTGTGTGTGTGTGTGTGTGTGTGTGTGTGTGTGTGTGTGTGTGGGGGGGTCTGAGACGACACTGTGTCTGTGTTACTCATAACTGTGAAGTCCCTTCAGATAAAGCAAAGAAAGTAAATTAAAGCAATAGTGAAAAAGAAAAAAACACCCACGATTCTATCTGAATGACTGAGGATTAAAGAGGCATCGTCAATATTCACGTCAAACCAACACCTCCTCTTCAAGTCAAATGAAACGTCACACACACATACTCTAACATTCATACTCCCCTACAAATGTGTGCGTCCATGATCACAGAATAATCGCGTAGCCTTCGCCGCTTGCGTTTTTGTACGTTCCTGTGTATTCACTGGTTTGTGTGTGTGTATGTGTGTGTGTGTGTGTGTGCGTGTCTGTTTTTCAATTAAGTTTAAGCTGCGACAGTGCTTTCTCACAACTCTCATCTTCTAGTCTCCAAGGTGATAAATAAATGATATTTTGTTACCTTCCCTGTGGGACACATATTATTTGGTCTATCTCTCTTTCCCTCCCTGTACAGCTTATGAGCTGCAGCAGTCTTTGGACACCCACTAAGAACTTAGTGCCTAGGTAACCAGCCTTACAGAGGCAGAACACCTGCCACAGTTTGTTCAGCTCATTTTTTTTTTTTTTTTTTTTTTTTGCTGCAGATTTGCAGCATATATATAAATATATATATATATATATATATATATAATTGCAAGAGTGTACCATACATAATATCAGAGTTATTAGTGTTTAGTATTTGTTATTAGTATTATTAGCATTTAGTATTATTTATTACAGTGTTTATGATTTTATTTGCTTTCAACGATTTTATGTGCTTTTGTCAGTTTTTAATTAGAAGTTTTTTTTTGTTTTTTTAAATATTCAGCTTTAGGTTTTTTTAAATTGTTGTTTTATTTTTTTAGTTTGGTAATTTTATTACATCAACTTAATTTTTTTTTTATTTCAGTTAGTTGCCAAGGCAACATATTCTAAATTTTGTAATATTTAAAAAAATCTAATATTCTAATCTTTTATTCTATCTGTTATTAAAAAATATTTTATTAGTTTTAGTTTCAGTTAATCAGTAACACTGTGCCTACACCAGACACAACAAAAGCAAATAGAACCCATTATAATCAGTGATGCTGTCTACAGTGGATGCGTGCCACGACAAATTCCCAACAGCAAACTGGTGCCCCATTCTATTTCTGACGTATTTCAAGCACTTGCACTACTTCTGACACAAAGAACAAATGGATTTGCAATAGTCACTTTGTCCCATCCTGTGTCGGCGTGACACGATGTGAAAACTGTCGCATCTGGTGTAGACAAGGTGTAAGACTGATTCATTCCCAATACAATCACTGAAGCATTTGCGGTATGCCACTGAGTTGGTATTCAACAGCCTGGCCCAATGTGAAGTAATAAATAGAAAGCAGAACAGATACTGTTATTCTAAACTGTTATTCAGAAGCTGTTTTTCTATTTTGTAACTAATGATAAGAGTCAGATATGGAGAAAGTTCACCAAAGGTTTTGTTGTTTCTGGCTTCCAGCATTAGAAATGAGTGGCTGATGTTTATTTTTAACAATGTCTCTGATCAGGCCCCATGTCTGACCTTAACAGTTTGTGAGGCACATTTCAGTGTCACAATGAATGCAGGCTTTGCGAACAGTGTTACCGAAAGATGCAGCACCACAATTTCTGTTAGATCTAACATAAATTCCGCCTGTTAGTCTTGAAGGTACTAAAGCAGAAATCAGAATGTTTAGCACAGAGAAAGAGTGAAAAATGATCATGGAAAACTAAATTATGACTGTTCTTACCTTGAGTAAAATTATAATTGGACCTCAATATATATATACACACTACCTTTTTCAAATTTTTTTTTTTGTTGTTGTTTTTTCTTTAATGAAAGAAATTAAAGGTGCCATCGAACATTTTTTTACAAGATGTAATATAAGTCCAAGGTGTCCCCTGAATGTGTCTGTGAAGTTTCATCTCAAAATACCCCATAGATTTTTTTTAATACATTTTTTAAACTGCCTATTTTGGGGCATAATTAGAAATGCACCGATTCAGGCTGAAGCCCCTTTAATTGCTCGCGCTCCCTGCCCCCTCCCGAGCTCTCGACTCTATCATTGCATAAACAAAGTTCACACAGCTAATATAACCCTCAAAATGGATCTTTACAAAGTGTTCGTCATGCATGCTGCATGCATACATCGGATTATGTGAGTATTGTATTTATTTGGATGCTTACATTTGATTCTGAATGAGTTTGAGGCTATGCTCCGTGGCTAACGGCTAATGCTAAGAGAGATTTATAAAGAATGAAGTTGTGTTTATGAATTATACAGACTGCAAGTGTTTAATAGTGAAAATAACGACGGCTCTTGTCTCTGTGAATACAGTAAGAAACGATGGTAACTTTAACCACATTTAACAGTACATTAGCAACATGCTAACAAAACATTTAGAAAGACAGTTTACAAATATCACTAAAAATATCATGTTATCATGGATCATGTCAGTTATTATTGCTCCATCTGCCATTTTTCGCTATTGTCCTTGCTTGCTTACCTAGTCTGATGATTCAGCTGTGCACAGATCCAGACATTAATACTGGCTGCCTTTGTGTAATACCTTGAACATGGGCTGGCATATGCAAATATTGGGGGCGTACATATTAATGAGCCTGACTGTTACGTAACAGTCGGTGTTATGTTGAGATTTGCCTGTTCTTCGGTGGTCTTTTAAACAAATGAGATTTATATAAGAAGGAGGAAACAATGGAGTTTGAGACTCACTGTATGTCATTTCCATGTACTGAACTCTTGTTATTTAACTATGCCGAGGTAAATTCAATTTTTAATTCCAGGGCACCTTTAATAAAAAAGATTTCTATTTAAAAATTTGTTTTTGTAACTTTCTATATATCTATATAACTTTCTATATAAAGCAGCACAACTGTTTTTAACATGTATAGTAATAAGAATTATTTTTAAGCACCAAATCAGCATATAGATTAGCATTAGATTAGCATATTATTATCAGCATATTATTTCTGAAGGATCATGTGACACTGGAGACTGGAGTAAAATATATTAAAATAAAGTTATTTTACTTTTTTCCACAATATTTTTTATTGTATTTTTGATCAAATAAATGCAGCCTTGTGAGCATAATAGCATATGAAAGGAGCAATTGTGACTCATTGTCTTATTTTCTTATCTTATTTTCTATTCTCTCTTTTGTTAAGGGGCCAGGTGAAGCCAGTACTAGGGAGGTTCAGTGAGCTGAATAACCTGCTCCCAGTGTTGGGTTTGGGTCCAGGAAGTGTGGATGCTGCTCTACTGGACGCTGGTTGCTCCTCCATGCAGATGGATTCAGCAGAAAGGGGCTTCTCCCTCAGCAAGGATGGACCGCTAGACATGAGGATGGACGGAGACAGGTTCGACTACTGCCTTAGCTCAATTCTTTTCAGTAGACGGACTCATTGTCACTGTTGTTCCAAGAGTCATTTATGCTATTAGTAATGCCTGATTTGCTCTCGATATACACTGATGGCCACAGTTATTATTCTTGGCTCACACGGTTATTGATTACATTTACAGAGTCTCCATGCTTCTCTATTATAGCTATTCAAATCTAATTCTGAACAGGTGTAAGGCATAACCTAATTACAGCTTAATATAATAAAAAGATGACTAAGCACTGCAGAGCTTGGTGATTCACAGACAGAGCTTTGTGGGACACAAGGAATGTTAGCTTTAAGATTGTGGGTGAATGATGAGAACTAATTTAGGTAGCGAGAACGACCCCCAAAGATCAGGTATTTCCTAGGACAGTGGTTTTCAATCACGGGGCCTATTCCATGAAGCCAATTTAGATTGCTAGACAGGTATATTTTAGTTCAGTTTGATGAAAATGGCTTCATGAAAGTGGCTCGTCTTTTTGCGTTGTTCATCATCATAGTAACTCAATGGCTAACCTGCTCCGACCAGGACAGGTTATGTTCCGGGAAAAATATCTCAAACTAAAATTAGACCAATCAGCTGTGAGCAAAGTGACACGTCTCTGATGCAATAAAGTTAATTCCCCAGTTTCTCTTGCTTAAAAATAAAGATCACTACAAAAAATTTAAATACAAAATCATCTGGCTTTTAGCAATGATTATAATTGTTTTATGATTTATATACTATTTATATATACTTATTATACTCTTAATTAAATACACGAGCAATTTTAGTTTAACAATTACTAAGTATTTAGTTTAAATGAATATACATATACTATACAGGTAGTATGAGTAAGCTTTAGAACCTATAGAAAAGGCTACATGTGAGTCTCTGTATATATAAATGATCAACTATATAAACTAACTTCACAACTTTCACTTGCACTTATATAGCAAAATGTTTTCTTTTTGTTGACCTCTCTCATGGAAAGCTCTTTTCTTCTTGCTGTGTAAATGCATTTAAATTCTTCATATTTTTGATCTCTCAATCTTCATCAGAAGAGAGAATTGAATTGCGCTGACTCTCTCACAAAAAGTGAATCGCAGTTTCTCTGTGATTCAAGGCATGCGATTGGCTGTTCACTACTAATGTCACATTTGTAACAATGGGGGTGTAGGCAGGCAGACAAAGATGATAACGAGTAATGTTCCAATACAGGGTTTAATAACAGAGTCCAGACAGGCAGGGATACACACACATCTAACTGAAATGAGACCGGACAACTGAGAACTAAAACAGAGTGACATAAATACAGATGGTGATGGGTAGAAAACAGCTGAAATGAATTAACTAATAATCACGGTAACCAAGGAGACAAAACGAGTGGTGGGATGAAGAACAAATACACGTGACAAATGAAAACAAACTGAAAGTTCATGAAAACTGAAACTAAACTGAACTGAACGTGACATAACACTCCTTCCGGCAAGGTGCATCCTCACGCCATAGAAGAGTGATGACATCATGGATAGATGGTGGAGATTTAGGAGGAGGACGAGGATGTGGCGAAGGGCTGGAGATAAGGGAAGGCGAAGGGATGGCAGAAGCAGGCAGATGGGACTGTAGAGGCACAGATGGACGTCGCAAGATGTTGCCGACCCAGAGCATGACCAGGACGATAGCCCACAACGGAGTGGATTGAGGAAGGAGCCATGATGGTGATTTGAAGGGCATCATCCTGGTGACGATCAACGGACAGGCAGCCAGCGGCTGAAGAAGAGCCACTCGCGCAGACGTAGAGCCGAGGAAGCAACGAAACCCAATGACCTAGGCAACCATGACCCAGCCACAGCGACAACCCTCCAAGAAGGAAGCGGGATCCTGAGGGCTGAGGACGAGCTGGTGTGACTGAGGGCGGAGGTGACGACTGAGGAAAGGTTGAGCTAGCCAGAGCTGATCGGGTGGAGGGCCGGAGGGCAGTGAATGGCCTTCAAGTCCACAGCAGAGGTGTGGCGAGGTCTGACCCAGGTGGAGCTGATGGTCCCAGGGAGCCCAGCTAGGTCAAACGGCTGAAGGTCAGGAGCCAGGGCGACAGGTTGAGGTGGGTCTGAGCACTCCGAGGTTGGAGGTGGAGCCATAGGCTCATACCGCACAGGAGGGATTGGCTCCTCGCAGGTCCAAGGTCGAACCACGCCACTGAGAGGAGGTGACACTGAGGGATCAATGGGAGATGATGATGACTGGGTGGTAACAGTGGCTGAGGACTGAGGATGGGCATAGAGAGATGAATAGAAGCAATAAAAAACAAAGTACTACCAACATCAGTCAGGATAGCACTCAGTGTCACCATATTTTACTTCATAACTTGTTAAATATGGGTATATTTTTTTAAACAAATGCATCGCTTTGCTTCAGAAGGCCTTTATTAACCCCCCGGAATATGTTTATGATGGATGGATGTTGATGGAGACACTTTCTTAAGCTCATACTTGTTTGGTAACGCTTACTGCCATTATAAAGCTCACATCTGGACATCAGACATTGTCAGGGTGTCACATAGCCTGTTTACATCTGGTCACTTCATACGTTTTTACTGATCGGATAGCTATTTGATTTGTTCAAACGATCCCATTTACACTTTGTCGCATAAATGTGTCTCCCCAAAACAAATATTTATCCAGGCTTCAATTCCCGCGCTATATGCAAATTTAATGGAATTCACGTCAATGAAAGAAACAGATATGAGCTGCATTTTATTTATCGTCAGCTAATTTCAAGATCAAAGACCGCAAAGGGAGAGTGGCATCAGCACTGGTAAGATCACTTAGTCTCACCACTTTTAATGAAGATGATTGTGTTTTTAGTGTCTGCAACATTCACTTTCATTTATGGCAGTTTGCGCATTGGCTTGTTGAAGAGATACTCCACTCATCTGCAGCGATGCGTTATGCAGTACTGCTGTCATATCACACGCTCTCACACATTTATTTTTTTACCATTTTGGGAGGTGTAAAATTTACATATGTGGTTACAAACAACCAGATGCATTTACAGTTTTGTTTGGAATGCGTTCCAGACCACCTCCTGAAGTGGTTTGTGTTATCGGATTTAAATCCGTCTCGAAAGGGAATTTACACCTGGTCTTTTCACGAACGGATAGCTATCCATTCAGAGAAAATGCATGTAGTGGCCAGGTGTAAAAAGGCCCATGAGTTTCATAAAAAATATTATTTTCAACTCTCATTCTGACCCTCTGTTATGAAATGATCCATTTTTAAGGGGAGGCTCCTTTAAGGCGTGTAAGTAAATGGCCACTATTTTGACTGGCTAATTGCATAATGACCCCTTGCTATTGGACATTAGTACATGTTTTGAAAACATTTTCCATATAAAACCATAATTTACAGATAAAGCAGATTTACAGATCTGAGAAAAAAAAATGTTTCTGATGTGGGTGTCTTGCTGAAGTCTGTTGAAACAGGAACTGAAAATATGAACAGTCACATTTAACTCAAAGTATACCCATATGAAAAATATAACAATATAATAAAATAGTAAAGATGGATATTAGCTCTAAGAATTTTAATGTGTGCTGCATAAAAATAAAAATTGTCATTTTGTATTTCACAGAATAAAATTAACAGTTTAAGGGTTTGAAATGACGTGTAAGTAAATAATCACATAATTTTAGTGTGAAATATCAATTTACATATAGATAATGATTCATTGGAATAGACTTGGCAATTATTTTTAAATAAATATTACACTTGTATTATTATCTTTGTTACGGTACTTAGATGTGCACTATTTAGGCTGGGGAACCACATGTCAACAGTTTGATCTGATTGCTATCTTTAATAAAACCTTCCCACCCTTTCACCTATAAATAAACCAATCTCCTAGAGTAGTGTTTCCTAACCTTGTTTCTGGAATACTGCCAACAGCATACACATTTTTGGATGTCTTCCTTATCTGACACACGCATTTCAGGTCAAGGAGTCTATGCTAATGAGCAGAGCAGTTGAATCAGGTGTGTTTGATTAGGGAGACCCACAGACTGTCGCGGGCACTCCAGGACCAGGGTTGGGAAACACTGACCTAGGCTGTGTCCGAAATTCATTTGGCGCTCGACTCTCACAGTGCATTATGGGTATTCTCTTGCAGCTGAGCGTACATCGGTTGTATACTTGTTATTGCGGTGCATTGTGGGATTGAATGAGTGCACTCGATAAAGTCCACTATGGTTTCAGACACCGCTACAAATGGATGTCTCCTCAAATACTGCCCTATTTAAGGGTATGGGGGTGATTTGGGACACAGCCCTGTTTTGCCATCATCTCTCAATTTCTTACATGCAAACCACTGTTTCCCTTTGATTTGAAGAAGAGCGAGAGACCTTCCTCTCTTATTAGGAAGTTTTGTCAAAGTTTTGACTCTGGTAATGAGGTGGAAATCCCACTCACCGTAACTGACTCTGAACTTTTTTCTGGGGGCGAGATGAAATCGTTGAAAAAAGAGATGGAGGGAGAGAGACACCCAAAGGAAAAAGAGAAAGGGCAAGATATCGTGCATGTCGATCCAGGTCCTGCCCACGGTATCTGAATACGCTTTATCCTCATTCCATCACAAAAACCAATGCAAGAATTAAACTTTACGACAGCATGATGCTGTCAGCCAACTCTAGCTGGCCTTCAAGAAGAACAGAGCATACTTTGCATTAATCAGCATGTCTCTCAGATTGAGTTACTCATTCTGTGCTCTTAGTTGTGCCCACATGAATGACAAACTAAATAGGAGAGAAAACATTTGAGGATAATGTGAGATCCAGAAATATGTTGATTCCAAAAGAAAGGTTATGATAAAAGGTTCATCATATGTCTCTGTGTGTTGCATGCCTTTCATGGATTAAGTTGACTCCAAATGACGAATGACTGAAACTGCATTTGCGCATGCTCACTTTCCAGTGTCAGTGAGAGTACACTGTAAAAAATGATTTTGAAGTTGTAAATAAAACAAAGATTTGAGATTGGAGTATGTTTTACAAGAAAATACTATTTCAGTCTTTCTATTTAAAAATTTCACATTTAATTCATTGTGTTAGTTGTCTGATTATTTGTGAAATTTACCAACAATTTCTGAGTGAAAATTGATTCAAAGTAAATTCTACAATAATTTAAAGTCCTCAGTTTTTTTTTGTTTCCCTCATAATCAGTACAGAGACAAAGAGATGTGCCATTCATAATCCAAGGTACTGTATCAAACCCAAATCTCAGGAAATAATTACATTAATACAAATAAGATGTTTAGGGAATATATGAATTACTGGGTGTATATGAATCACAGGATGTACGTACAAGTGTGCCAAACAGCAGCCGACTGAAACTGACTAGATGAAATATTAAGTTTTATTCGTAGTAGTAAGCTAATATATTTCCCCTTTATGTAGGTGTAACTTTGTCTCATTTACCCTGGTTTCTTTGTTCTTCCCCGAGTGTGCGTACATATTTTCGTAAAGAAAGCAAAAATGAATGCATAATTCAGTTCATGATTTGATATTTTTATATTTGTCACTAACCGCTTCTCCCTCCTGTTCTCTCTCATGTACACACACACACTCTCTCTCTTTTTATAGATATCAAGCCCACATCTCTCAGAGTGGGAAGAGTGGGAGGGGTTTTCACTGGTGTCTTAGAGCTGTCAGACTTGGCTTCTGTCAGCCAGGAACTTGTGACGTCAAGCTGCTTAATTGGGCTCCTCTTTGTGCGTAGGTACCCCAACATGCCCTGCGCGGCTGACGTGGTCAACGCCTTAGATCAACAGGCGCTTGCGTCCGTGCTGGCCGTGTACGGGGAGGAGCGGCACACCAGGAAAATTGCGGCGGCCATCGCACAGGCACGCAGCGTCTACCCCATCGGCCGGACCCTGCAACTGGCCAGCATCGTAGCAGGTACCCCCCCTCATTAATTCCCTACACTAGAGGGAGGCGAGGAGAGAGAGCGATATTAATGCAAACTCTCCCTATGGGACCTATTTGTCCTGGAAAAGGAGAAGGGGAGAAAAGATAGCATTTTCTAATCCGAAATCTCTGTCGTTCTCCTTCCCCACACTCAGCTGCCCATTTCTCACTGTCTGAGTATCCATCAGCAACACATCCCTTGCGATTGACAAGGCTCTTATTAATAAAAACCGAAGCGATTGAGGGAGCAGTAGCCAAAACCTGCAGGTGGGGTTCAATGCGTTTTTTTAGCCCCTTTCCTTAATTCGTATTTTGACTCGCACTCCCATCCTCTCCTCCCCCAGACTCCCCCCTCCTTGTGTCCTTTGATTTGTTTCTCACACTCTCTCCCTCCCTTTTCGTGCCCTTCACTGCACCCCCACCAACACACTTCTCCAAATGCACGCGTCATACGCACCACATTGCGGCAGCTCAATGCTTTTTGATATTATATTTATCGGCTGCTTTATTTTTGCCGGCGCTGTTTCCATAGCCCGATGCTAGCGACGAGATAGATAGTCGCTTCAGAAGATGACGGTAGCACGAGGCAAGCACGTGCGTCACGCCGGGAGAACAGGTGTGACTAAGAGCAGTTGTTTGATCTTCTTTGAAGAGTAGAGCGAGTCAACAACAATGTTTATTCCAATCAATCTGGAAGCTTCTGACTCCTGAGGGTCCCTGGGGGTCAGCAGTGGGCTGCCGGCATTACCGTTGCCAAGGGAAGCGATTGATGGAGCAGGAGGAGGGATGATATGTGTGCATTTGTATACATGTGTATTTATCAGTGCTGATAATGGGGGAATGGGAGGGGTTTTGACACCATAACAATGGGCATCATGGGAGTTCTCCCTCTTATGAGCTCTTTGTTTCCTTACGTGAGCAACAAAAGCACCACAATGCCTCTTTGCCCTTGCTTTTGGAGGCGAGTTCCTGAACCTGTCTCCACCTTGGATGCGGTGTATCGTAATAGTCACCAGTCACAGTCCTTTTGATAAACACTTTTCCTTTGTTTAGCATCATTTATTTCTTTGCATTTTTCACTGTAAAATGATAACAAAAGAAACAAAATATAACAAAGATTGTTTTTGCAAGAAAATACCGTTTTAGCCTTTCTACCTTCCTGTTTCTTTGTAATTATTTGTGAAATTTGCTTGCAATTTCTAAGTGAAAATTGTTTCAACGTAAATCCTAGACAATTTCTTTTTTTCTTCATTGTATAGTAGTTAGTGTTTGGAAGGGTTTATTCCATGTTAAAATGGGGAATCCGCTCTATTTAGTGAAACACATTAGAGAAGAGACGAGGTCACGGTGGTCTGATATTCTCATCAGTATGAACCCAGCTGCCGTGACAGAAGATTATCCAGATTCCCTAAGGAAAGTGTCCCTCAATCCCAATGCACAGATCAGCTTTCTACATATCAGACCACTTTGAATCATAATGAGCATCAGCACAAAACTGGCTTACAGCCAGTAACGCACACCCTCACTGACCCCAGGCAGGCTCACTGTCCCCTCTCATACACCTTGAAGCCATCAATCCAACTTTACCATAAAATGTTCAGATTCATTTGGAGCAGCTTGCAGGTTTTGACAGCATGTTTAAACAGTTGTCTAAGCTGCTGGTCATGCTTTAATATCACTGTAAGATACACTAATCAGCCCACTATTGATCAATGGTTGAGGAGCAGACTTGTTGGAGCGCTGATGAAAATTGATCTTCTGCTTTCTCCTGAATTTCCTGAGGTCCACATCACAGTTTTGGAATTAAGGCAGTCCTTAATATCTATACTCATGTTAGCTGGAGTTCACTCTCTATGATGCTACTCTAAAGGCTGATTTATACTTCTCCGTCGAGTGTATGCCGTAGCTACGGCGTAGACTGTTTGTACCACGCGTAGCCTACAACGTAGCCTGACGTGCACCTCTTCAAAAATGCAACAGCGCGTCAATTCTACGCGGACCGCAAGAGCTGTGATTGGTCTGCTAGAACCCCTCCCACGGATCAAAAAACAGGCACTGAGCAATAGGAGAAGAGCGAGCGTTTTCAACTTCCATAGGAATGAAAAACGCTCTGTTTCAGGGGACACATGCAGTCAAACTGCAACAAAAGTCGTTACCTATTTGCCGCTTCTCTGCCGTTTCTATATGTAAGCTTCTCTGACAACGTAACATGACAAGCTGCTTCTTCTTCGGCTTTTGCCTTGATACTCAACTTTACCACGGACACTGCCTACTACATGCACGTTGCATGCACGTTGATGCAGACAACGACGCAGAAGTATAAATGAAAACAGACGCATAGTCTATGGCGCAGAGGCTCCGGCGTAGGTCCGATGCAGAAGTGTAAATAAGCCTTAACTTTTTGGAAGTTACTTCTGTAAAAAAAAAATTTCATTAAAGTGTTAGTTCACCCAAAAATTTAAAGGTGCCATTGAACATTTTTTTACAAGATGTAATATAAGTCTAAGGTGTCCCCTGAATGTGTCTGTGAAGTTTCAGCTCAAAATACCCCATAGATTTTTTTTAACACATTTTTTTAACTGCCTATTTTGGGGCATAATTAGAAATGCACCGATTCAGGGCTGCGGCCCCTTTAATTGCTCGCGCTCTCCGCTCCCCCAGAGCTCTCGACTCTATCATTGCATAAACAAAGTTTACACAGCTAATATAACCCTCAAAATGGATCTTTACAAAGTGTTCATCATGCAGCATGTCTAATCGCGCAAGTATAGTATTTATTTGGATGTTTACATTTGATTCTGAATGAGTTTGATAGTGCTCCGTGGCTAAAACTAACATTACACACTGTTGGAGAGATTTATAAAAAATGAAGTTGTGTTTATGCATTATACAGACTGCAAGTGTTTAATAATGAAAATAGCGACGGCTCTTGTCTCTGTGAATACAGTAATAAACGAAGGTAACTTTAATCACATTTAACAGTACATTAGCAACATGCTAACGAAACATTTAGAAAGACAATGTACAAATATCACTAAAAATATCATGATACTATGGATCATGTCAGTTATTATTGCTCCATCTGCCATTTTTCGCTATTGTTCTTGCTTGCTTACCTAGTCTGATGATTCGGCTGTGCACATCCAGACGTTAATACTGGCTGCCCTTGTGTAATGCCTTTCATAATGTTGGGAACATGTGCTGGCATATGCAAATATTGGGCTGTTACGAGGTCTTTTAAACAAATGAGATTTATATAAGAAGGAGAAAACAATTGAGTTTGAGACTCACTGTATGTCATTTCCATGTACTGAACTCTTGTTATTTAACTATGCCGAGGTAAATTCAATTTTCAATTAGATGACACCTTTAAATTCTGTCATTAATTATTCACCCTTATATCGTTCCAAACCCGTAAGACTTTCATTCATCTTTGGAACACAAATTAAGATATTTTTGATGAAGTCCGAGAGGTTTCTGACCTTCGATAGACTGCAACATTATTACCGCTTTCAAGGCCCAGAAAGGTAGTAAAGACATCATTAAAATAGTTCATGTGACTACAGTGGTTCAACCTTAATGTTATGAAATGCTGAGAATACTTTTTGTGCACAAAAAACAAAAACAAACGGCTCATTATTGGCCGATGCTGTTCACAAGAGCACCACAATGTATGCGTGTGATGCTGACACAGGAGCTGGTCAACACTGAGCTGGTGTTCTGATGTGAACAGCGTAGGAGAATGACAGGGAAGAGAAGACATTTTTGAATAAAGTCGTTATTTTTGTTTTGTTTTTGCGCAGAAAATGTATTCTTGTTGCTTTATAACATTAAGGTTGAACCACTGTAGTCACATGGACTATTTTAACGATGTCTTTACTACTCTTCTGGACCTCAAAAGGTGCAATGATGTTGCTGCCTATGTGTGGTTCAAATACACTTGGATTTCATCAAAAATATCTTAATTTGTGTTCCGATGATAAACAAAGGTCTTACGGGTTTGGGACAACATGAGGGTGAGTAATTAATAACAGAAATTTCATTTTTGGGTGAACTAACCCTTATTTTACACAAAATCTAGTTTTATTTCAACCTAAAGGAATAGTTCACCCTAAAATGAATTTTCTGTCATCATTTACTCTCATGTCATTTCAAACCTGTAGGACTTTCTATTTTCTGTGGAACACACACAAAATAACATTTGTATGGACAGTCAACAAAATCAAACCATTATCTCTAGAGAGTTCTCTAGCAGCCAATAGCATTTCTGCCCTTTCAGCCTCAAATATCATTCATGAGATTCTGTGTCCCTATGCAGCCTGTTGCCTATATCGAGGGGGATTTACTAGGTAATAATGAAGCATTACTCTTTGAAAGTCTTGTGCATAACAGCTACTTCCAGCCTCACCAGGAACAAGGCACTTGTAATGGCCCTTCCTGAGCTTTCAAAAAAGCAGCGTAAATTGGCACTACAGAATAATATAGGACCCTTCATCTCCGTTCTTACTGGAAACATGATGTGATCAGCATAGATTGGGAAATGTTGTGCAAATTTTAGTTAACTCTTCAGGGTAAACAAGAAGATGGAAGGCTTTAATTTCAGTTCTGTCTCTCTCTTTCACTTATTGCTATTTTCTTTCCCAGAGGTGAACAAGGAGAAATATGTAAGTGTCCGTGAGACACATTTACTGGAAATGAGTCATCCGTGTGTTGTCATAGCATATGCGGGATTGAGTCTTTTCAACGAACATATTCACCCTTTAGCCATATCTGTGTGCCATGATAAATGAGGAATAAATGAGAAATAAACCATTTACTGAGTCACAACTCCGTCTCACGCCATTTTCAAACATGGCTTATAGAGAATCAATCAAGTGCTTGGGTGTAGAACCTAACATTTAAATGCTAAGTGTCTCTTGGCCTGATTTTTGTGTATACCTGACCTGTGTTATTTCTCTGTTCCTCTCTCAAACAAGAAGTGGTGGATGAGTCAAACTTAAGGCACGTTTTAATCAATTCTTCTTTAGTAGTTTGATGACATGTGGATATATGCATTTTAACAGGATCAGGCCCACACAGCATGGCAGTTCACTTCCTCTGAATCTCTCTTGTACTGATTTAAATTATATATTTGTTTAAAAGGTTAATATGTAATAGATTTTTAATTAAAATTAAAACAAATTATAATATGAAAAATCATATGTGTGTATATATATATATATATATATATATATATATATATATATATATGTGCAGTAGACATAAGTTATATTCAAATGTTTGCCGCGTACAGTATAACTGGAAAATTCCAGTTACTCTCATTTCATCAGAACAATGCTCTAAATACCATCTTTTAAGAATTGTCCTTTGTTTTTATTCTTTGATCAATCAGTCAAATGATGTCTGGAATAACACAGCCTTGAATTTCAGAATGATAGTTCTGCCCCTTGTTCATTCCTTAAAGCAATGCGAGCTTGTGATTAATAGAGAGTAATTACAAAAAGGAAATCTGTAATTCAATTCACGGGCAGGCAAAGAATGAGCCCTCTATTCAAGCTAAAATGTGCTTGTGTAGAGCCTCATTCAAGAGAGATATTTCCCTTCCTTCATTACAGAAGGATGTCATGCTGTAATCAGTTTGACCCAAATAAAGACACACTGCCAATTATCAGAACCATGAGCAGCTGGGTGTTACCCTCTAATCCCCGCACTCTCATAAAAGATTGGCAACCAATTACATTTCCATTTAACAAAGTGTCATTTTCACTACATTTGACTTGACTTTCTAATAGCCAGGGTTCTATAATATATAATTAAGTACAATATAAATATGACCTATTAAGGGAATTATTAAAATGTTTCCATGGTTAAAATTTGTTTAAATGATTTAATGTTTTAATGTTATCTTGCAATGAAGGTTAGTAGTAGAGGGGAAAAAACTTGCGGCAGAAACTTGACACAAATCTTTGCCTGTTCACAATGTACAGCCCATTAGGCTTCTGTGTAAACATTGTTTTGAATAAAGTGAGTTCATTTTAAATGTAGAGGTAATTAGGCAGAGGCTGTTTTCATTGTCACACCCATCAGGATTCATGGCCAATTATGGAGAATCAATAGCGATTTCTGCTAAGAATGTGAGGAGAGCACCCATTGAGGTAACAGGAACAGACTGATTGGGGTATTTATTCACTTTCTATCTGTTAGACTATTGAGATTTGATTATTTGATGCTTTCATTCCAAAATGAGGATTTTTGTTTGTTTTGTTGCTGCAATGCACATTGTATTTTATTTTTACTGCCTGCTAAACCTGGGGCGTGTTCTTTGTACGTGGATTACTCCATTATAAGCATTTACTGTTGACAATTTGACATGATCCAGGATTGTAGATTCTTCGAAGCTCATCCCGGAGTTGCTGTCATAGCAACAGGTCCGTAAGCTCAAACCTGCTAGGGAGCAGGCTTATTTCTTGTAAACAGGATTAGATTGCATCTTTTTAAGTGGAGGTGATACTTAAAGTCTGTCCCAGCCACTGCTACTTCCTTACAAGAGTACCCTATTGAACCAAGCACAATAATAATGTAAAAATAATAATAATTTAAAAATTAATTTGAAAATAATATTATAATGTTGTGTAGTCTATCATAATATAGACACAGGCAGTTTTACTCATTCACAGATTTATTTGTGAGGAAGAATTACCTAATAATTTTATTGGAGTCTTACACACATGATGTACAGTTAGGCCTTGTCCCAAATGGCACCCTTAACACTCGCGGTCTTCCTACGAGTCCGCACTTTTGCGACGTAATGCCGCTTTGACTGTCAGGAAGATATCTGCTGTGGAGCTCGCACCAGTGCGGGCTTGGCAAAAGTGCGCATTGAGGGTCCATATCGACCGCAAAGGGGGTGCTCGCGAGCACCCTTCTGAAACCTAAAATTGACAAACGGGACACCCTACGGCCTCGTGGACTTAACGAACACCCACACACGGCACCCATTGTAAGTCCACAAGACCAAAAGTGCTATGAAGTGTGCCATTTGGGACAGGGTCTAAACCATGCATGAATTTGAAATAAAATTTCTTCCACAACAGTGACAGCTATTATGGGAGTCGCTTTATGCAGTGCAGGTGATGCAGATAATTCAGTAAAAAATGCTGTCCGCTGTGCCTTTAGTAAAATATTCTTGACCCTTAAGCAATTTTAAATAATAATATCACGTATCTGCTTCACATGTAAAATTAAATGAATTGCTAATTACAACATTTAAATAAAAATGTTAAGCCTGTACAAATACTTGAAATCGTGAAATAATGGAAATAATTTAGAATCATGTAACAAATTGTACACATTTCATTTATCAGTTATAACTTTTATGTTGTTTGGCTGTTTCCATATAAAGGTTATATTTATTTTATCAGGTGTGTGATGTTCTTTTTCAATATGATGTTTTTACATTGCTGTCTTGCTGCCAGTCAATCGCTGCATTGCTGATCGTAGTTTCAAGTATTGATATATTTGCCCCTTCCAATGAACGTAAGAATACACAGTAATCTCAGACAACTTAATCCACATATTTTAATCAAATCCACAAATTCGTTTGAAAAACCAAATTATACAGAGATCAGTTATCATGATTAGAAGATCTGGTACCTGTCAAATCATCTCAGATGTATTAAGCGAGGTACGAAAAATGGACTCCTGAACTTGATTTTATTTGTTTGTTCATTATTCTTTTTCCAAACAATCCAAATCACAAACTAGCCTTCTTTTAAACTGTTTTTAACTGCCTGTTTTCAGGCATGTCTGTCTATGTACACATCTATTTATTCTCTGCTCATTTTTATTCCTTTTAATTTTTTTTTTTCTGTTTCATATTTTCCTCTTCCTCACTAGCTCCCTTATGACATTATTTTAAAATACAAAGGTGGGGGAGAGGCTGAGCAGAGGCATGTGGTCTTATTGATTGGCCAGTGTCTCGCTCCTCCAAGCCTAGAAGCGCAAGACTTGAGAGATGCAACACCTCTCTTTTTCTTTAGTTGTGTATCTCTCCATCATCTCCACTCATTCATCCGCGTGAAGCTATATGGCACTAACATTAATGAGTACATTTTTCTTTAAATAATTATATAAATCGTAAACCTTTTTTTAAACTACATGAAACATGTTCATATTGAATCCCTGATGGACAAGGTGAAAAAACTGCTGTGTGTAACAATCTTTTTCTTCTGTATAATTTCAGATTTCATATATACCTTTTTTTTTGCATACAGTAGTTAAGACAGTAGTCAATACAGTAGTTACAGTTCAAGTTCACCACAAAATGAAAATTCTGTCAACATTTACTTTGTTATAAACCTGCATAACTGTTTTCTTCAAAAGTCTCATGAAAGTCAGTCTATTAATTCTGTGGGCAAAATATCTTGTTCTACTGAAAAAAAGCCAGTCTTTGTTTTGAGGTGACATAAATGTGAGTAAATGATGACAAAAATAAACATTTTTGGTTAACTATTAAAAAATGTTTAGGAAGATTAGTACAGATGCTCTGATGTGTCGGCCAATAATCGGCAACGGGGGCGAAAAAAAACTTGTTCAGACACAAACCCATTCTGTGTTAACAAAATCTCTCTTGTGTTGAATCTAGAGAAGTTACTGCAACAATAATGCATTAACAGTTAAAAAAAATAGCGACATTAATGCAGGCTCTATTTGACCCTATGACTCATCCATAGTTCAAGCCAGGGTTGCCAGTTCCACAGTTTTTCCCTACACCAAACATTATTTGTAGCATGCCTCCCGTCAAATAATTGCAAAAAGCTTTGTTACTTAACGTTGTATTTAGCTCAGAAAAGTTATCTAATGTCCACTGTCCATTAGTTGGCTATAAAAAACACAATAGAGAAAAGCTTATTTACTGTTAATTATACATGTGTGCTTGAATAAATCAGTATCGGCAGAGACATTTTGTGTTTGTGCATCTCTAGATAAATAATAATTAGGGATGCATGATATTGGATTTTTGCCGATATCCGATATGCAGATATTTTTCAACACATTTTGGCCAATAGCCAATGCCGATACTGATATATTTTCCTTTTGTTTGGAAACAACACCAAGGGCCCTATCATACACCCTTCGCAATGTGACGCCAACTGCGACGCAAGTGTTTTTTGCTAGTTTCAGCCCGACGCAGTTATCATTTTCAACCTTTTTGGACTGTGCACTTTTTTTCTGTCGTTAAACTAGCAAAAGTGGATTCGGACACGCCCTAAGTGCACCTGCGCCATGCACTTCAGACCATGTGCTTAGATCATTAAAATAGGTCCCCTAGTCTCTCCTGTGTAGGGATTATAAACAAATTATTTTAAATTTTTTTAGTTTTGAGCAAAAACTTCCTTGTTAGAAATAAGTCATTATTAAAGTTCTTTTTATAGTGAGAGTATATTGAAAGCTTTGAAACTAACAGTAAAAACAAAAACATTTATTACACATTAATGAATAAATTTAATTGTTTGTGATATGTATTCATCATGTAAACTATAGCTTCTGACCTTTAAATAAAATCAGATTTCTGATTTTTATGACATCAAATTCTGCTTTATTGATTCAGAAACAGAAGTATCCTAATGCTATTTGTGTATTTTACTTTTCATGTTATTAGTCTAACAAATAGGCCTACAGTGCCCCCTAAATAAATAAAACTCCTTACCGGGCAGACATTAGGACCCAGGGGAGGTTGTTGTTGCTGCTGCTGCACGTGCTAGTGACTGTATTGCACACCGGACGCGTCATTCTGCACTCGCATTTTCAAAAAGAACTGATCATATCAATAGCAAGGCATATTGGCATAATTATCATATCGGGCCGATGCTTACATTTTAAGCCTTTATCGGGCCAATTCCAATGACGTGCCAATAATATTGTGTATCCCTAATAATAATAATAATAATAATAAAGTTTTATTTATATAGCACATTTCCAGTACTCAAGGCCGCAGCATACATGCAATAAGAAAAGATAACACCAGGATAACAGGATAACACAAGACAATAATGACAAACAATAGAAAAGTGGAAAAGTGGAATAATACAAAATAGTAGGTTAGAGTAAAGAGAATACAGAACAGTAAAAGAGCATTACAGGAACAGGCGAGCATACAGCAGCATAGAATCAAGCACAATGAAATACAGAACAAAACTTAAGACTGATAACATTCTGAAAACAAGCAAGTTTTGAGCAGTGATATGATATTATTAACACAACAAGAGAGATTGGGGAGATAATTCCATAGTTTGGGTGCAACAACGCTGAATGATCTGCCACCTATGGAAGAGAGGCGATACTGAGAGATTGAGAGAAGGCCAGAGTCTGATGATCGTAGTGAGTCAGAGGAGCAGATTACAGAGATAGGGAGGAACCAACAAAGTTTTAAAAGTGAGCAGGAGAATTTTGTAATTAAAGGGTTAGTTCACCCAAAAATGAAAATTCTGTAATTATTTACTCACCCTCATGTCTTTCCAAATGTAGCAAATTAACTCAAAGGGGGAATATTAATAATTATCCATAACTCATTCTGATTATTAATTATGGTCAATTATGAATATTTGATTCAGTTAATCAGATTAGCTTGATGTAGCTACATTAAAATTACAATCTGTAAATCAGTTCATCCTGTGAACACAGTATTGATTATTAATTAACTCTAAGAGAATGGTATTTTTCATGGCCACAGAAAAATAATTATTTCTTAGCATTTTCAGTGCTTTGTAATAAGCATTTACAGAGCAGGTAATAAGATCTGATCATTTAAGAGGCAATCTATTGCAGACGGAGAGTCAGAACCAAATATGTATTATGCACAAGTTTTATTTACTAAATCACAAATGCTTAACTAAACTAACAAACAAACACATAACATACACGCAAATCACACACATACATAGGTAAAAATGAGAAATTATAGAGTTGAACCGGAAGTGGGACAGGAAATGGAGCTATAGGAAAAAGTCAAAAACAATCTGGAAAAGATCATCAGTTTTCTCAGTAATAAAGCACCTTTGCTAACAAAGTTGGTTCTCAAATTAGTACTAAATTGCTGTTTAGTGTTCAAATTTACGATACTTGTTTGCAAGTGACTTTATGCCTTTACTCTGTTGAGGAGCATCGGGTCTGCAGGCTGAGGAGAAATCCTTGATGGTTTGGTCTGAAGTCGCAATCAATATCTTCTGCGTTGGATGAAGAAATATTAAATAACTTAAGCTGTTTACTTGACTCTTGTAGTAGCAAAGATGAGCACATGGCTGGGGTGCAGGTTTAGGACTACAGGCTTGCAGGCCCACAGGCCTTGGCCTGAAGAGACCTGCAGCATAGGGGGTCTCTTCAGTCCGTCCAAAGAAGCAAGAGAGAGAGGCGGAGTTGTGCGTCTCCTCTTAAGGTCTGGGAGGAGCCAGTGGGGGAGGAGCTTTGTGGGGGAGTTTATGGCTCTTGTCTTTGAGCGTGATTAAACTGGCTGAGTTTGTGGTTGTAATGTGTCAAAATGTGGAAAAGTTCAGTGGGTATGAATACTTTTGCAAGGCAGAACTGATCATATCAATAGCAAGGTATATTGGCATAATTATCATATTGGGCCGATGCTTACATTTTAAGCCTATATCGGGCCAATTCCAATGGCGTGCCAATAATATTGTGTATCCCTAATAATAATAATAATAATAATAATAAAGTTTTATTTATATAGCACATTTCCAGTACTCAAGGCCACAGCATACATGCAGTAAGAAAAGATAACACCAGAATAACACGATAACACAAGACAATAATGACAAACAATAGAAAAGCGGAAAAGTAGAATAATACAAAATAGTAGGTTAGAGTAAAGAGAATACAGAACAGTAAAAGAACATTACAGGAACAGGCGAGCATACAGCAGCATAGAATCAAGCACAATGAAATACAAAACAAAACTTAAGACTGAGGCACTGTATCATAAAATATGCTTAAAACAGATATCATACACACAACAGTTTGCAAGACAGTTATAATAATGTCATGGGATGCATGTTCATTTATAGATCGGTTCATTTGTGTGCCTTTTCTATGGGCCTGACTCAAAATTACTTTTGGATGCAGAGTTCTGCATAGCTGCATAGTTTCGGATCATAAAAGTCTTATCTGATCATGTCCAAGAGGCCCTTGCCCAGACTGGTCTTCTCGGGGGATGAGGACAGAGTGAGTTTAAAGATTATTTGTTCAGTATGACTAATAATTGTGTCTGATTTGTCTCAGTCGTTACACAAACCCGTAAGAAATTCGTTCATCTTCGGAACACAAATTAAGATATTTTTGATGAAATACTACTCCTCCATTGACAGCAATTTAATTACCACTGTCAAGGCCCAGAAAGGTACCAGCCCTAGTTACAACATTTTTCTGTTTCATGATGATAATAGCATGCTTTAGCACTCAGCTAAGTGTTGCTAGCATGTTTTAGAATGTTTGTAACATGTTTAATGCTCAATTGTATATTTCAGCATATTGCTAGTAGTGCATCACAGTGTTAAACATGTCATTTCCTGTTGCCAGTGAGTGGTGCTATACTATAACTGAATATTGTCATGTAGATGTGTTCAGGGCAGGACTCTATAACCAAGTGTTGCATGATTTAACGTGTTTCTAGCATGTTTGGTACTTCATGGCATATTGAAATGTGTTTCATGGAGTGAATTACAGACCACAGCATGCCATTTCCTGTTGCCAGCAGGTGGCGCTATGACTAACTGAATATTGGCATGTAGATGTCTTTAGGCCAGGACTCTTATCACATGTGAAGTTTGAGGCAGGTCAGACATTGAATGTGACTTAAAACAGCTTCCTGTTTCATGGCGAAACATCAGAATTTGTCAGTCCGCCACGGACACGGCCTTCAACGAAAACTCAAGATCTTCGCAGTTTAACGTCGCAAAGGCCTTTAGATTAGACTGACCAAATATGATGTTGATCTGATTAAAGCTCTTAGAGGAGTTTGTTAAAGTACAATGTCTGGAAATGGCAAAAACTGCAAAAAATTTGCAGAGAAAATTCTAAATATCTTACTTGCTGTTGGGTTTCCAGATTTTGCTCCCAGGGACTTTTTTGTAGGTATTGGGCTATTACATGTACCGAATTTCATACTTGTACGTGAAACATAGTGCGAGGGTAATTAATTGAAATTTTGTAGGTGGTACTATCAAGCCATTTTGCCACACCTAATTCTGAAACCCATATAAGACAAAAGGTTTCACCACTTCTGATGCGTGTGCAAAGTTTCATCAGTTTTTGAGCATGTTTAGGCCTTCAAAAATGCAATTGATTTCAGAGAAGAAGAATAATAGACCAAGCAATTACAATAGGGTCCTCACACCATCGGTGCTCAGACTCTAATAACGACTTTATTCAACAATCTCTTCTCTTCCATGTCAGTCTCCTACGCAGTTGACGTGGTGAATGCAGTGCAGAGCTTAGTATTCTCGCCACTTGATAAAATTAAGGTTGAACCCCTGCAGTCACATGGACTACTTTAACAATGTATTTAGTACTTTTCTGGGCCTTGACAGTGGTAATTAATTTGCTGTCCCAGGAGGAGTTTCATCTCTCAGATTTCAGCAAAAATATCTTAATTTGTGTTCTGAAGATGAACGAAGGTCTTACGGGTTTGGAACAACATGAGGGTGAGTAATTAATGACAGAAATTTCATTTTTTGGGTGAACTAACCCTTTAATACTTAATACCACTGGATCATACAAAATTGGGGTGATGTAGGCAGAACGTTTTGGTGTGGGTAAGTATTCTAGCAGCAGAATTTTGAATATATTGTAATCTGGCAATGGAGCTGGCAGGTAAACCAATGAAACGGGCATTACAGTAAACGAGACAGAATGAGACAAATGTATGGATGACAGTTTTGGCATCTTTGTCACTGATGAAGTGACAGAGCTGGGCAATGCGACGTAATTGAAAGAATGCTGATTTGGTGATAGAGTTGATATGAGCCTGAATGGAGACAGAGGAGACTGTACTTGATGGTTTGATGAGAGTACCAGCAATCTCACAGGAAAAAAACGGTAGAAATATTGCTAATGAGTAATGTTCCAATAATAATGATCGCATGTTTAGTTTCAGAAAATTAGAAGTGAGTCATTCTTTTATTTCATGCACGCAAGCAGATATTTTATCATAAAAGGTTTATCAGAAGCCATGAAGGATGAAAAAAACCTTATTAATCACCGACATGCTAACATTTAGCATAAACTGTGAATCACAGTAAGTGCTGTAGATGTGACTGCTATTTTTAGTTACCTGTTGTTATTTTTATGCATGTTAGGTAATAGCTCAGAACATATCAGTCATATCTAATAATACACTTGTCTAACTTAGGTATACTGTATTGTTGCAGTGTACAGCATAACCAGTGTTTAATTTGTCTACAATGTTCCCAGTGCTTGAAAAAAATATGATTTTGACCACTTTTTGGCTCAAATATTTTAAAACAAATTCTATATAATTATCTGGATGTTGCTGCCAATCAGAAATAACTATTAAAGCATTATCATAAACATACTTTATGATTGATTGTCATGGCTGTATTTACAGTGGATATATATACTTTATAGTATATGCTCATATTTTTACGTTCTGTACCCTCTAATAAGACAACTTGTGTATAGCATGAGCAGAATCTCTGTGTTCCTTCTATCTGCAACTTTAACCTCTGCATGTTGTCGGTTCAGGGAACAACGTCACCTCCCCTTGCTCATACTGAACCAATTCATCTCAGCACAATATACAACATGGACCTATCTCTCCATGAGCTTTGGGTGCTTTGTAGAACAGCCTGTTTATTTTCAAAACCACTGTGTCATCACACATACTGATCTGGAATAAGCCCCTGTGTGTCCCCAGCTGTGTGTTTGTCTCTTTGTTCATATGATCTTAAAGTGTACAGTACCTTTTTCTTCTTGATGAGGAATTTGTTTCTTGATTGTTTTTTGCGAAAAGCACCCCTTGCACTTCCATCCCTCATACTGAATAATGTACTATACTTCATAAAGAAACTTATAATTTATTACCATGGAAAGTGTAAACATAGAATAATGCAACAGACTGCAATTTAGTGAATTACAATTAACTTACTTCAAAAACAGTTTAAAGTATTTTGACATGTTTAACTTAATTATGATTATAATATATCGGTAACAATTTGGTATGGGGAACACATATTCACTATTAACTACGACTTTTGCCTCAATAAACGTTTAATTTACTGCTTATTAATAGTTAGTAAGGTAGTTGTTCTAGTGTTTAAGTTTAGGTATGGGGTAGGATTTAGGGATGTAGAATATGGTCATGCAGAATAAGGCATTAAGATGTGCTTTATAAGTACTGAAAAACAGCCAATACACAAGCTAATTAGCAACTGGTTAAAAGTGAGTGAAATTAAACATTTAAAGTAACTTAAATAATATTAAAGCTATTTAATGGTACATCATCTAAAGCAGGGGTTCTAAATTCTGGCCCTCGAGGTCCACTTTCCTGCAGAGTTTAGCTCCAACCCCAATCAAACACGCCTGAACAAGCTAATCAAGGATGCTTTTCACAGACTGTGATGACGTGTTTCCACAGTTATCAACATTGCAAATCTAGTAATAAGTATTTTTTAATTAATACACCTTTATAACGCTATATATGTTATATTACCTTGGCAGTAAATGTAAAAAAAAATGTGAAATGGGTTAATTACTAGAAAGTTACTGGCAGGTGAGTTTGATAAAGGTTGGAGCTAAACTCTACAGGAAAGTGGATCTTGAGGGCCAAAGTGAAGAACCTCTGATCTAACTAATAATTAATAAAATGAGTTTGGTGTCAATTGGTCAACTGCTTACACACAAAATCCTTACTTGTCACACAGTTTCTGAAACCTGACACTCAAACACCAGAGCCACACACCAAATCTGCAAAACCGTACACTAATTCTCAGCCTTTCACTCAGTTTTCAATTTCATAAAACACTTTTTGCAAGACACAGCACAAAAACAACTTTTCAAAAACAACCATTGTTTCTGTCCAACTACACCATGGTTGAAGTATTTCTTTGATGTATTTCTCTACTGTGTAATACTGTATTTACAACCACAAATGCTTACAATAAAAAAATAAATAGTTTGGTTCCAATCTTGCTTTTGTGTTTACTGTGAATTTTTTTAACATCTCTCTGCCAATTACTTTCAGTCTTGTACAGAAATGTACATAGGAGCTCATGAAAGAAGAGCTTTAGGTTTTTAATAACTGTGTGTATATCATATATCCAAAAATAGAATATTATGGCAAAGGTGTTTGCAATGCAAGACAAATGTTTGCTTTTGAGATGTGTTTGTGATATTTGAATGCAGTGCTTCATTTTGCAAGAGATGTGAGGCATTTTGCATTTTGTGTGTGAAATTCTTGAATTTGTGTGTAAAGTTTTGAAAAAAAGAGGCAAAGTTTCAAAAATGTGTGTAAAATGTGTTTTTTTTAACTGCTAAAAGGTGAAGAAACACTGCTCTGACAGATAAAACTTAACTTCTGCCTCTCTTATTTTAGGAGCATTTCCTGCTAGTGCGCTGTATGCCCGGCGTGACCGCCTGCAGCGGCCTTCACACGTTGCCACCAAAACTTTCCAGGCCTTACGGATATTTGTAAATGACGAGCTCAACGAGTTACACGCTGGCCTGAATGTGGCACAAACTCTGCTCCGTCCCAAGGGGCGACTTTGTGTTCTCACCTTCCATTCCTTGGAGGACCGGCTTACCAAGCGTTTCCTGCGTGGAGAGGACCTGGCTGCCCCACCACGCCGCAGCATTCGCCAGCGAGCCAAAGCCCAGCATGGATTAGAAAAAGAGGAGCACAAGGAGGAGGAGGAAGAAAACGAAGAAGGGGAGAGGGGGCGAGAGAGCGCACATTGGGTCAGTCTGAAGAAAGTGTTAAAGCCAACTGAGGAGGAGGTGCAGGAGAACCCAAGAGCTCGATCAGCTAAACTCAGAACAGCAGTAAGACGATAGACGATGGTGAAAATTCAAACACAGTAACTGAAACTGATGCTTTTTACTAGATTGCTAATTTAACTTTTCATATGTAGTTTCAGAACAAAATAAACAATAGCACTCCAGAATTTGTTTTTGTAATTTGTTGTTGAAAATGTTGGTGGCGTGGGCATAAATTCTGGATGGATTGAACATGGAGATGTTTAGTTCATGAACACTTTGCATATCTGGCTGAGTGTAGGTATGTTAGATATTTTTATTTTTTTATTTATTTTCCATGTTTTGTTCTATTTTGTTTTCAGTTTAGTTTTTATTTCTAAATTATTTTCAGTTTTTATCATTGTTAGTTTTTGTTCAGATGTATTTAATTATTTAGGTTACTGGTTTAGGGCTGCCAAAGTTAATTTGCTAACTGGTATTATTTTTAATTATTTAACGGCATAAAATTTCCCAGCACAGTGTAGTGTTATTGCTATCTAATGACATTTTAATGGATAATACAGATGGGTTGTAAAGGTTTCAAGTTTTAGAATATAAACACTAAAACCAAAATGAAAGTCAGCACTAAATGAAAATTCACATCTCTTCTAAATGCATGTTGTTCATCTTATTGTGAACATGCACATTTCATGTATTAACTTTTCGGTAACACTTTACAATAAGTTTCATTAGTTAAACATTAGTTAATGTATTCACTAACATGAACTAACCATGAGCAATACATTTGTTACTGTATTTACAAATCTTCGTTAACGTTAGTTAATGAAAATACAGTTGTTCATTGTTTGTTCATGTTAGTTCACAGTGCATTAACTAATGATAGCAAGATTTTAATAATGTATTAGTAAATGTTGAAATTAACAGAGATTGATAAATGCTGCAGTTCATTACTAGTTCATGTTAACTAATCTAATGAACCTTATTGTAAAGTGTTACCAACTTTTCTTTTAAATTCTTAATCAAACTGTTGTAACTCAAACTACCAGTGAAATGTCCCTGGTGACGTATGCTGGATTTCTCCAATCAATTAGTCCACTTAAATCAAAGCCCTTTCTTACAATCAAAAGCTTTCAGAGCTCTGTCTCCGTCCAGTCAACAACTGATGAACTAAACCAAGTCCAATAATTAGTCTTACTTGTACCTGTATGTGTATCACAAATGGAAGAAAATAGCTGTCGCTACTTACTTTTCATCACAACTTGAGGCCATTTTTATTTTATTATAGTTATTGTTAAAAAGCTAACTGTATGGAGGCACTCAAAGTTGTAGCCATCTCATATCTGCTGAGCCGCCACTTTCCATTGAACCAATAAATAATAGACCTTACAACATTACTGGCTCAGTTACTTCAGCTCATAGCCAAAATCAGGATCACTTCACACATGGATTCAACCCAACTCTCACTTTTTCCTGACTCATTTCTGCTGCATTCATGACTATAGTTCTGAAGTCCAGCTGCCTCCTGTGTAGTTTCTATTAACAGCTAGAATAAGAGAATCATCAGCCATTACATACTCTTCCTCCAGAACAATCTCCACCATGAAAAGAGAATTTTTATGTGCGAAACAGAGAGACATTTAATATCGAATGTAATGTATGTAAAACGTTTGCCACAGTGGATGTATTTGCATGATTACGGTATGTAAAAGTGTTGGGTTACAATCATGGGCATGCATAGAGCCCACATGTAAGTTGGCAATGCAGCATGTGACATAGCGAGAGAGAGAGAGAGAGAGAGAGAGAGAGATACGCGGAGAGATTGCGTCTCTATGCGGCGGCCTCTCTCCCTTTGTTGAGCTAGTGGGGGTGAGTCACACACCTGCAGGACTCGGGTGGGATTCAGCTGCCATGGTAATACTCAGCGCCTTGTGTACTGTACTCCAGCCGCTGAGTCGCTTCACATCTGATTCACATGCACATACCCCAACACCTCACCAGCAGTGTGATACAGGATCAAAATATTTTTTTAACACCTCATTATATCCTTTCACTCTGAATGAGAATGTATGCAGCTCTTCGGTCCTAAATAAGAATGAATTGTAAATTAAAAAATAAATAAATAAATATATATATATTTTCATTTTGCAAATCATTATAATACAGATTATATAATTACTATAAATAATAAAAGTATTGATATTACTTGTTTTATTTGTAATAATAAGATAATTAATGCCTTTTTTATATACAGATTTGGAAATATGGTAACACTTTACAATAAGATTCCATTTGTTAACATTAATAAATACATTAAGCATTTATTAATCTAACTTCAACATTTGCTAATACATTATTAAAATCCATAGTATCTGTTAATATTATTTAATGGCCTGAGCTACAATGAACTTTGAACAGTTGTTTTGTATTTTATTTTTTTAAGGTGTTAACTAATGTTAACAATAATTAATAAGACAAATGAATTGCTAATTGTTCGTTAAAATGCATTAACTATTATTAACTAATGGGGCCTTATTGTAAAGTTACCAGAAATCCTAGAGAAATGCAATAAATAGAAATGAGCTTTTATATACATTAGTCTGTTTCTTTTCCAAATATGTTACAGGTACCAATTAATATCCTTTCTTTAAACCTATTCTGATTCATTGATGTTTAGAAAATAATGCTGAATGTTGCCAGGAACAGTGACCTTACAGTAAAGTAACATGGGTTCAGGGTTTATGCATGGATTGAAGACGGTGCTGCCTCCAGCTGGTCAAGATTTATAGACCTAAAATGAATTCTCAAAACAAGAAGCTGGTCTCCTGTTTTCCAGTGAGTTTCTTGTAATCTCTTACCGAAAGGACTGTTTGAAAGAAAAAGAGAAGATGAAAAGATCTCTTTTTAATTAGTTTGGATTGGCCAGCCCGGCATGAATCAGCACAGAGGCTTTAAATACTTTGTGACTCAGTCATGTCAAAGATTTTTTATTTTTTGATAAATTTCATCTGCTTCTTAACCCCCCCCCCCAAACTCTACCTCTCCTTCACGATCTTATTCCATCAGCTCTAAATATACACCTCCCTGTCGTTACCGTGGAAACTAAACGGCACATGTTTACAACGGCAACATAGAACTTAATGGTGTTTAAGTGTGTTTGCTGTTCTAATAATGGTGTGATCAGCCAGAGCCTCTGCTCTCCCTCGGACACCTTTTCCACCCTCTCTACTCCTGCTGACGTCACAGCCACTCTCACAAGCTGCCTGCATACTAATATGTGTCAACTGTGAAGCTTTGATCCTGCTGTGAGATGACAGTTGGAAAGATGTTATGTGATGATCGAGAAAGTGAGATTTAAGACAGCGGCACAATAATTCTAATTACTCGTATCAAATTTTTTTTTTTTTTTTTTGCTGTTGAATCAAACTACATTGCATTGACAAATTTTTAGATATGACATTGCATTTGTGAAAACGCAATAAATGTACTTTCAGTCTCTAGTAAAATGGAATAACCATAGGTGTAAATTTGTAAAAATGGTGCCTGAAAGTAAGTGAACTAAGTTAATATCGACAGCTATGCTTGTATCACACTGTGGTCACATACATTAGCATTTTTCACCCATAGAGTTTTGCAAAAACAAAAGCAAGCAGTTTGTGAACTGTGATGGAGCTCTTGCTGAGAGAGAGCGAGAGCTAAAGAAGATTTCTTGGCTCTGGTGTAAGTTTATTTCAGGCTGACCCTTCTGGCTGTGGTGTGCGTTGGCAGCACTGATACAGTCACATGAACATGTAGCATCATTCACTTCACAAAACTTTTCTTTCAGATCTCAGAACCATCAGTGACTTCACTTTTTGTCTCTAAGAGGGGGAACTCTATGGATATTCAGGGAACACACAAGTAGATGTTGAATTCTGCCACTCAAGCAGTATAGCATCACCACAACATTACTTTCGGAAGTGTGTACTGCAAGAAAAGGACTACAAAAATACTGTACATGATGGGAATAAAGACTTTTTAATGCAGGGATACCTCACGCAGCCACATTTTGGCTTCTTCATGTACTTTATTTAAAAAATTCTACAAAAGTCAACAGAATTATGGCATGGCACTCCTGGTTATTAACTTGTTAGAAGCCTTTTTTGTCCATTATCTGAAAGCTACCTCACAAATTTGGAAAGGTTTTGGCAAAGGTTGTATTAAACATTATATATATATATATATATATATATATATATATATATATATATATATATATATATATATATACACACACACATACATACATATATATATATATACACACATACATACATACATATAAATATATATATACATACACTTAAGTTTAAGTGACATTTATTTTACTATATATTTTACTCTATTAATCTTAGTTTTTATATCTTAATTATAAAATTTTAAAGCACAGATAGATAGATAGATACAAAATTATCTAAAAATTAAATTATAAATAATATTGTATAATACAATTATATACATATATATTTAATTGCATTCTAATCTTTTAGCGAATAAAATTATATTCATAATTCAAATAAAAAATCTATATACACAGACACATACATACATTCAAATTAAAAATTATTCAGACATTTTTGATATTTTTGATATATTTTTACTAGTGGGCGTTGGACACTATAGTTCATTTATGTAAGTGTGGATAGCAAAATAAAGTAAACTGTAACATATTATATCCAAAAATTCTTCATACAGTGGACTACCAGTAAATGTAACCAAAAATTATTCAGACACTTTGACCTGACCATGTTTTGCTTAAGTGTTATCTGACATAATTAAGATAAATTTTTCTGACACAGTTTAACTCTGAGATCTTGTCATAGTTTATTACCTTTTTTTTTAACTATAGTGAATAAACTGTATTAATGAATGACATGTTCAAGGTGTCAGTACATTTTGGTTTGACTGTACATATAATAATGTTTTTTTATTAATATGCTTATGTTTTTATAAAAGCATTACAATTTCTTTGTACAAGAACATGAAAATCTATTTCACGTTCTTGTACAAAGAAATCTATTCAAAATCAAATCTATTTTCAAAATCTATTTATCTACACATGAAAAGTATATTAAGTACTATTATCAGCTTGTTTATCAAGGGTATTACACACACTGCCATCTCTCCTTTTTTTTCTCCCCATCACTCACTTGCCCAGCTGCTTTTGACTACAAACAGCTTCTATTCACAGATCCCCCTCCCACCCCAAACCAATTTGACTGTGTGCAGTCACGGCTGGATGGGCCGCACGCTGAAGAGGATGTGAAGGATCGGGAGGCGTGTGTGTGCGTGCATACAGATACACCCTCTGTGCAGAGAACCAGCCTGCTGTATGAACCTGTCAAAATAAGTGAGCGTGGCCATGTTAGAGGCAACTAATGGCTTTTAATGCACTCCAGTTGCCCCCCAGCCCCCAATAAACACACGGGGGCTGATTAGTGCCACCTCACTAATTTCCCAGCAGTCTCCTCTGTGGGAACATGTCAGGAATATGTTCATATCCTCATCCTAGTGCTTGTTCCCATCCACTCAGATCTGTACACTAATGGGTAACAATTGATTTCAATGCTTATCAACTAGTATGTACTGGGATGGGAAGGTTTTATGGATGGAGAGTAGTATGGATGGTAGTCTGAGTGCCTCATGGGGTGTTCTGTCCTAAAAAAAGCAAAACACAGTAACTATAGCAACACTGAAATTGAGTAAAATGGCTTCAAAGTTCTTTGATTGGATTTTGATAGATCTGAATCTGAGCAATGGTTAGCCAAACTTGTCTGTCACAAGACAGATCATAGTCTAAGAGTTTTGAAAATACTTGCCTTTGTTTCTTATTTCTGAAGATGTCTTCAGACTAAGCAGAGCAGGGAATTGTAGGAGACACCCTAATAATGTGTATTCTCATGTGACTTTCTTTCTCCTGTGGAACACAAAATAAGATATTTTGAAGAAGAAAACAACATCAGACCCCACTGACTTTCATTGTATGGATAAAGAGATTGAGAGATTTCTCAAAAAGAAGAAAGTCATACAGGCTTGGAACAACATGAGGGTGAGTAAATGATGACAGAATTTTCATTTTGGGGTGAACTAACCCTTTAAAATATATTCTATCGAGCTATTAAAATATATAGGAATATAGTCATAACTACCATACATTTTATATTTGGCTACATTTGGATATTTGGTTACAGCCTTGAATATAAAGCCTATATTTACTGCTTGCATGTAGCCTTTTTTAGCATAGTTTCAGGATTTGATCTTTTCGATCAGTTCATAATGTTTTTTTGCAGCTTTTTCCATGCATAATTTGAAGTTATTTACAGCTCGAGCTGTTGGTGGGTGTGTCATAGCTGTGAATAAGGTTTCTCTCAGTGACGAGTTCTGTTTCCTCAGCAATGCTGCTCTGTTTGCAGCATCTCACTAACAAGGTGCTGTGACGTCTTTACCCTCAGCCAATGAACCTTCATGCTGCTGGATCACACATTCACAGCAGTCCGTCACAGCGCCGGCTCCCACGTCCTCCAATCACACACGTGTCGGAGAGGAGACAGACAGGTGAGGCAGCGAAGAGGGGCTGGCGTCAGGTGCTATGTAAGCAGCCTCCGCCCAAAACAGCCCAGCACACACACACACACAGTCTCATACCCACCTCTCTTCCCCCTCCGGCCAACTGTTCTCATCATCCACCGCTTCTCCGGCACAGCCTGTGCTATAAAAAGATTTCTGAATGAAGACGAAGCTTTGAGGTCAAAGCTATTTGAATGATTTTTGTGAATGACGCAGGGGCTCGTAGCCTCATGGGAGGAAGATCTAACCCAGAGGAGAAGACAGCTATGTTGAGAGCTCAGCTGGGTGCTCTGCCACCTTTCACTGACTTTCAATTAAAACTTTGATAACAAAGAGAGGAAATATATGAAGAGGGGTAAATCAAGCTAAATAAATCTCAAAACACAGGCTTTAAAAGACTTGGCACATATCCGACTCACTCTGTATGTTCCTGATATTTTAAAGAACAAACCGACTGTGTGGTTTGAGGGGATAACCTCCTCTCAGACTGATTCATAGAACAGAACAGAATGTCCTGAGCTCTTTATAAATATTAATATGCACATACATCCTGTTCTAATGCCCATTTTTCTCTAGTAGGTAATGAGCATTAGAACTAGCTCATCCTGAAGCCACTGCTGCACTGAGAACTAAATGGGAATTATTCTGCATCGTAGCACATCACAATCTATGAATTTTAAGTGGGGATGCAGAATAAATCAGAACTATATTGGAAATGAGCTGATACTGTTTTTCCTTATAGATCAATATTGGATATTTATATTTAATTTTGGATGCTCATTTCCTCTATTTTACTTGCTTCATCTTTAAAAACAAATAATTTGACAACAATTTGTAAAATGTAAATGTATTCTTTAACAAATTTAAGTATTAATGTTTCATATACTGTACAAAATTTGTTGAAATGCCTAAGTTCACTTAGCATTTAAAGAAATGTTAGTGTTTTTTTTATTTCTAATGTATTTAGAAAAAAAAGTATCGTTTTTTTTTTTTTTTTTTTTGATATCGATCATTTATTGGTTATCGACCATAACATATCGGCCAGTACATGCCTAATTTTTAATGGTATATTAAGTACAAACTATATGTATGCATAGATTGTTTTAGCTAATATACATCTACAAATAGCAGAAATTGACTCAGGTCTTAGATTTATCCTTTCTTGGAAATGAAATTTGCTGATGCAAAAATGACTATGACACTTCTATAGTTGTAGTGGATAGTCAATAAACATCAGTATCTCCTTTGTAAATGTGTTAAGTAATTATAGATTATTGAAATGTTGTCATAGATTATCATAGATGAATAAAATAAGATGAAGTCAACCAACTGATGTTGTTTTTCATTACCTAAACCAAATAATTCAGCATGATCATTATCACTCTTGTTATAGAGTGGATAAAATAGCTGTTTTCAGGTTTTCTCAAACCAGACAAGCCTCATGTTGACATCAGCACGTAGCAATGTCTCTGCTAGATGTCTGATTTCAAACCTCAGGGAGGCGGGGCTATCTGACAACAAAGAAATACATATGTTTATGTATATGTAGATAGATAGATAGATAGATAGATAGATAGATAGATAGATAGATAGATGGCTAATGATAGTATAAGCTTTGTGTGTGTGTGTTTTGATGGCTGCTGCAACTCGTTTGCAGAGCAGCCAGCGAGAGAAACACACATATACTCAGACATTTGTGTAGGGACACGCATACAGCCTGGACCCACCTCTGGAGGACGGGACCTCAGGGAGTCCCAGAGCGACGTCAGAGAAAGACCTGTGTTGAGCTTTCTCTGTGTGTGCTGCTTTTGTCTCAGGATCTATAGAGCACAGCGCACAGCAATTTTCACAACCATCTGCAATTTCCAGGTGGAGATTCAGCAGGTGTAATGCAGGGAAAAGGAAGTGTGTTTATCTCATGTTTATCTCTCCATAAAATGGTAAATATAACGAGCAGCCACATCACCTCAGATACTGACTGCACAATTTTGGATCTTGCACTTTTAGAGACACTTCTGTATAAACTGCTGTGCAAAAACATGAATAAAGCGGATTACTCGTGGTAAAAGAATAAAAAGTGTCCTGTTGAGAGCTTGTGTGCTGTGTGTTAGTAGGGGAAGCACACTTGAAAAGCAGTTGGTAAGACTTTAAACAACACCGGCCACCAATCACTGGAGTGTCTGGCGGACTGTGGCGCACTACTGTTAGACAATCAGAATTGTTTTGCTTACGGCGGCAGTCCTGCCTCTTGCCACTCCACTCCCATTATCCCCTCCAAGGAAAATTGCCCGCTGTCCACATGAGCCTGGAATATTCCCAGTGCCGCTCCCCTGCCTCTCTCTCCACCCCCCGACTACATCCACTCAGGAGATTGACAGTCACAGGGGTTGGAGGTGAATTGGAAAAACATTGGGTGCAGCCATAACAAGTGCCCTCGGGTAATGACAGGTTTGGCTGGGGTGTAAATTACCCCTCCTATTGCTGTGCTCACTCAACCGAGGATGAGAACAGGCCGCCAGAATGAAGCTGTTTCGTCGCTCGCTGTATTTCACATCACCAGAGCGGGGGGGATGGCAGCCGTGTCTGTTTTATCAGGCAGCTTGTGTGGCAGAGCTGAGGCAGGGGCCTGTCGACTGTCTGTAATGGTTATCGCTGCTGCCTCTCAGGGTTTGCCTGGTTAAGCACTAATGCAATTTGGGAGAAGGAGGGGATAGTAACAGCTCTATTTGAAACGCAGCCAGGGCAGCGGCAGATGAACCTCACCATTAGATGAGATGACTGCAGATGAGACTATAGAGGCTATGGACAAAATTAGAACTGTTTGGGTTAAGTATTGTTTCAACACTTTAGAACTCAGATTTGGAGATACATCACCGAGCTGCCAATTTATTAATTTATGCAGACCTCATTTTACTATATTTCAGCAGTTTGCAGATCAGTGTAGCCAGGGACCCCCAGGATAACCTTCAATATCATTACTTTTCTTGGTGAAACTTTATAATAACTATTAAGAACATTTAGCTACAAGTGGTTAAATCAATAGTTAAAAAGTGAAACATTAATTGCAAATGTCATTACTCCCCCTCGTCCTGTTTTTGCTCAGCAGTGATGGGATTTCATTTGATGAACTCAATTCTAAAGTTCAATAAATTGGTTCAGTGATTCATTTAAGTCAGGATGCAATAAAGGTTCCTAACATCCCAGTGTACATGCTCTAAAACAACAAAATAAAGGAATAGGTTTTATTGTGTGCATTATTTTGCTTATTGCAAGTTATATTTGCAAAGGTGCTTATTGTAATTTAATGTGTCCCATGTGTCCAATTAAATGCAAATCTGTACTTTTTGTTGATAAAACTGTCATAAAATCAATTGCTCTGTCCACTTCATGTAAACTAGTTCAGCCAATTCATTGAAAAGATCCAACTCAAATCACCTGTTTGTTCACAAATTGGACGTCATTCATCCTATGTCCTTGGTTCTTCCTCTTATGCTTTCAAAGCTAAGACTTCCTTTTCAGTAAAGATGATTATGCTATACTTATGGTAAAGTTGTCAAGCTTACCTTTCCGGGTATTGACTATGGCTCTCTTTTCCACTAATCTGGATCCCATACTTTCCCAGTCTGTTGTGGTATTCCAGTACACATCCACCCACCTCCTAGATCCGGTAAACCGCTCTGTGCCACCCTGAGGCCCATTTGTGCGTTTGTGCATTAGCACATTAAAGCTTTGCAGACAGGGACAGAACTGGAGGGCAATAGCGGAAACAGGCAGATTCCTCCTGGCTGACGGCCAGAGGGGTTTTTAATGGCTGACCTGGCTCCCATTATCGGCTGTTAAACCCCTGACCCCCCTCTCTATACCCACCCTGCGTTGTTCAAAGAAGTATGGTGCTCTTGGCAGCTGTGCAAGTACATCCAATCAATTGCTCTTAATAGGTGTACAATTGTCTGCTTCCCTCTGTATATTAAGCTGGGTAATGACAGTGACCAATCAACGGGCCTGATCTGTATTGGAAACTTAGTGCCTTGAATGGATGGACAGCTAAATGAATTGTTATATACAGACAAAATAAAGAATAACTAACTAAAGAGTCCCCCTGTAGTCAATTATTTTATTCCTTAACACTCATCTTTGATCACCAAAATGACATTTAAAAAAAATTCAAGTGAAAAAAATGTCTTCATGCCTTAAAATTGCTTGAATGTAACTCTACAACCTTGCCTCATTTAATATACACGGATCAATAAATATGCAAATTAGCCAAGCCTCCACTCGCTTTCTCAGTAAAACAAGACAGTATCGAGAGAACAAGCAACCGTTTTCCTCTGTGAACATGCGCTAAATGGATGTTTGTCAATTTTGTTGCTTTTTGGAGTTCAGATTTTTTAAAAAACATTCAGATGAAATCCTGCAGGCGCCCATGCCTTCTCCGTATATGAAATAAATGCACAACCTTGAATGAGCGCGGATTTCCAGCATATTTACTTGAACTTATCAGGTAGGCTAATATCTGTGGTTTCATCCATTCCAGAGCCGGCCAAAATCAGAATTTATAACCAACTGAATAGCTCTCTCAGAACTTGACGTGCGATTCCACAGTGACTGACATATGCACATGAATCACGATCACACGCACACAACCAGAGCAATATTGTTTTATCTATGTTTTATAGTATTAAAATATTTCGAAGGACAAAAACATGAACTTTATTGGCTTTACTTCAAGTCAGCTGTCACTTTACTTTGGCGTGAGCTCCATATGCGCTCGCACACTTGACACAGCCCTTGAGATGGTTCTGTCATTAATTAATATGAGTTAATATAGATAGCCTTTTGCTTGACTACATTATCAAACAGCTAATAATGTGTTGCTAATGTTTACACACACCGTTCCTGTTCTTCATCTGAGAGTCAGACAGCTGCCTTCTAACAATCAGTATCCTTACAAACGCTTTAAACAACTCAGAACGTCAGTGGAGAAAGGCTTATAGTTCATCATAACATCGTAATAGACTCGCTATATTGATAAATCTACACAATTTTTTATATCAACAGAAAATTTACCAGGATACCCTGGCTTCTCTTGAGCAGTCATAGTTGATGATATGCTAAAGCCTGCCAGCACGTTGTTGTGATTGGTTACAAGGTAGTCTGTGACATCACAAACACCACAGATTTCAAACCGCCGGTTTTAGACTGTCTTTTGTTTACTGCAGTTTCAAACATAAAATACTCAGCAATGGTGCTGACTTATGAATTTGCACACGGTTTGTCTTAAAGCATATATTAAAAACACTACATAGACATATAAACAACAATAAAAACTTGATTTTCACCACAGGGGGTCTTTAACTACTAAAAGAAAAGACTAGGTTGCCACAAAGAAGGTCTGACAGATAGTGTGGACAGTCAGGTTGAGAAATGACATAAACAGTGGCCAGCATTTCCCTGTTGTTTACCATGTTTGCTTGGACAGATGGCCAACCGACCTCAGATCATCAGAGGTTTGAGTCATTTCACAATTAAACAGCTGCCAAACCGGAAGTCACACACTCACCTAGAGGGACCCAGAGGAATTATTGTCACTTGGTTATTCCCAGCCCTGTTTCTCTTGCTTTCTCTCTTGCTCTCTATCTCTCCTATCCCCTCTTCATTCTTTATGCATACTTCTTTACTGTGGTATTTAAGCCCTTTGGATGTTGTGTTGCTTGTCATCCCTATAGTTAGTCTGCTACCGGGGCTCTGGCCAATCATGTGCTAGATATAAATTCATGGGTCAATTCTCATTCAAATATAATGCTGTAAATGAATAATTCATTTAATGGGAAACTCATTTAAATTTCTAGTCTCTCTTTTTGAGTTTCAGAGGGACTGTCATCAGGAGAAGTCCTTGAATTTAGATACAGAGAGCTTCTTAGAGTAAATGATGGATCTGTTCCTATAAATACTTTTTGTGGATAGTTTCTACATCAGTCTATAAGAGTTACATTTCTAGCTTTGAATCATTCTTTTTTTTAATTTTGTAATTTTTTTTTTTTTTTTTTTTTTTGATTAAGCAGACATAATTAAAATGTTTTAATTATGCAGCATTTTTCAGTGTGTAATTTAATAGACTAATTGTGCTCTCAAGAATGATCAATTCTGTGGAGCACCATTCGGTTCCACTGGTCCATTTCTTGAAACATAAAGCATTGTGACAAATGTGTCATGTGGGTTTCCATTTGGTCTAACATGTCCAGTGTGTTCCATTGCAGTTTCCCAGCAGTTAAGATTACATAAATGCAAGCCTTCCAACAAGCTCCTCAAATAAAGCCTAAAGCCTTCGGTTGTTTTTATGAAAAGTGAAGTAAAGACATTTAACTCACGTTTAATAATGCCTCAAGCCATTTTTAATTATATCAACATCAGTATCATCAGGGATAGTGTAGTGAAATGGAGGTCATAGTAGTGTTGTATAGAAATTTGACTGTGAACAGTGAAAGGCCAGCAAGGTGCTCTCTCTCTCTCCTACTGCCAGCCCAGCAGCAGCATCAACACTCAGCCTATCAATTATTAAGCAATACAATTACCATCCAGTCAGCCAGTCAGTTATTTTACCTCATGGTTGACATTTCGAAACAGGGAGAGTGCCAAAGACGGGGCAGTGAGGGATGGGGGATGGGGATTGTAGGTATGAGAGGGGAAATTGCATGGGGTGAGTCAAGAGTATAGGAGCGCCATTAGGCCTCATTCACCTCCAGTGAATGGGGTGTACCTGACTACCCCCCCCCCCCCCAAACATCCCACTGTTTGGTTTCACTGCAATGCATCAGAAAACAAGTCAGCCTGCTTGACAAAATGTAGCTCAGGTCAACACTGAAATCTTAAAGGATTTACTATCATTTTTTCATTGCATATTTAAATTTAAGACTGGCCATTCTAGAAGAAAGTCAATTACTCGCCATCGGCTTATTGATATATTTGCTGAAATACTGCCTTTTTTATTTATTTATTTTTTTTTTTTTTAGAATTAGTTAATATTGAATCAGTTAGTCTTACTGACTTGGGACTTTATGTTATTTGAAACCTTTAGCAGCCAGCTAAACCTTAGGCATATTTGTTTTGTAATAAGCCTTTTAACATGTAATTAGCTAACTGAGTGAAACCACGTCTCTCATCTCATGTTTTCAGGCTTGTTGCTTGAAATACATTCATATTAACAACTGCAACTATTTAGTTTCACAAGCTACTGTCATATCAAAGCATTTCCTTGTGCATCTAGCATGCTAAAGACAAGTTGCAAGTGCCATTCCAATTATATCCAATGGGTAATTGCATAGGCAAGATAATTATATACAATTTTCATGTCTGAAGGGGATCACTTATTGAATTTGATAATAATACTGCCACTGAAAAGGCACCCTCTACCCTCCCTCCGTAGTGCAGTGTTAATGGAGCATGTTTATAAATGCTTTTAGTAAGATTTACCATGCACAAATATACTTGTCCAGTCCATACATTAGGAACAAAGCATACCATATCAACATGTTTTATTCTGAAGAGCATTAGATCTTTGTGTACTTGATTCAGCATATGAGATTCTGACAATGATATGATTACCATTTGAGAATAACTGTTGAAGAATGTTAAAAATGTAATGTTTTGTTTTAAAAATACAACACAAATGTATAAATGTATGGTTTATCCCAGGGACATCAATTCAATATGGGTAAAACAGCCCAGACAATAAACAATAATGATAAATGGATTTTATAGTTAGTTTTTTAAACATTATTATCACAATGTACAGTATATATATATATATATATATATATATATATATATATATATATATATATATATATATATATACACACACACACACACATATATATATATATATATATATATATATATATATATATATATATATATATATGTCACGAATCCTGTCAGTTCCGGACTACATTTCCCATCATCCCCCCTGTCAATCACATGCACTCACTCCACCTATCACCGGTTGCCACATCCACCCTAGCACACCATACTGATCACCACACCCAGCTGCAGCTCATTATCAGGACTATAAAGGACTCACACTCACACCACCAGTTTGCGAAGTCTTGATTACCCAGTGTGTCATTTCTGAGCGTTTCCTTGTTTCCTGTCTACCAGTGTTTGATCTTGCCTGTTCCTGTTTATTGACCCGTTGCTGCCTGTCCTGACTCTTGCCTTGTATACTGTTCTGTGAATGATATCCGCCTGCCTCGATCTACTGCCTGTACTCTGACTACGACTCTGCCTGTTCCTTGCTGTTCCTGTTTGCCCCTGATCGACCCAGCCTGTACGACTATGCTCACTTTGAATAAAAGCTTGCAAATGGATCTCTGCCTCAGTCCCGCTCCGCCCGCTTCAGAACTTCCGTTAAGGGAACATAGACTGCATCCGAAAACTATAAAGCAATGACTGCAGGTAGAATTTGCAGTACCTTACGAGACTGATTTTGGACAGACATCTAAGGCAGCGTAACAGTTTAATGATCTCTGGCAAAACAGAGAGAGCTTTGGTGAAAACTAAGCGAATATTCAATTACTACAATATAGTGATTTCATGTTAGAAATGACATCAAAAGTGATAAATGTTGGTCAAAATCGTACATTTACACACAAACTGTCCACCAACCTCAACTTTCAAACACCATTAGCTTAACTGTCACAGAATGGAAAGCGCAGGATTGTGGGATATCAAAGGCCGCAAGGGATATAATGCCTTCAAAATATCAATCAGATGATGTTATCTCAGGAGACAGGAAGTGAAGTTTACAATGGATTTGGATGTGCCTTGATGCCTTCCTACCTTAGGCAGCATTTTTAAGATTTTGGACACAGCCATAGTGAGCATTGATGCTCCGTGGTTTTCACGGTGGCTAAAAATGGCTCCCTCAAGAATCAGTCCCTCAAAAATCAGTGCCCTGATTAGTGAACTAGGGAGCTGATTGAGACACACCCTATGTTAAATATTTACAGTGGCGGCATAGGGCGCTAGGGCTTGTACTATGGCTTGCTGGGGCTAAAGGCCTTTATCACACTTCCGAGTTCGAAAAGTGGAAGCTTCAAATAATACCATAAAAAAAAAAAAAAAAAACTTTCACTGCAGCCTGTATCATAGGCTGTGCTCATAGCACAAGATAGATTTATTTAAAATTTAGCACAGATGCTTCTTCTAAAGACACCAACCTCAGTTTACAATCATTAATTGAGTATTATGAAACAAAGAAAAATGGTGTCATATGATATTCCAACATATTTCGTGGTTTAAAGTATGTTTTGGGGGATTAAATTAAAGGTTTAATGTTTGTTTGTTTGTCTTTTTTTTCATGCTTGTATTTTATGATGCAATCATCAATAATTAGATTGAACAAATTGAAGTCATTTAAATAAAGGAATATTTCATGCACATATATGATTATTCAAAAATAACTGGTTTGACAAGTCATATTCTCCATGTTTGAGTGCAATGATTGGATAGCATTATGTCTGATGAGTTGAATCAGGTGTATTTGATTAGGGAGACATCTAAAATAAAACTTACTTGTTTATGTAGCTGTATAATAAGCCAAGTATCCGGTCATTATTGCAAAATAAAGCCTTTCAGGGTTTATTTTTCAGTGATGACTGCTGATGATTGTGCTATATTCATTTATCAACATCTACCTGTATTCTGCATAGTTATGATGACTGAAGCTAAGTGATTGTAATTATAATGTTATTAAATCAGCTTATTTCACCAAAAGCCCCACTCTGAAAGAGAAAGAGCTACTTAGATTATTAAATGCAAATGCCATAATGATTCTGTCCATCTGTCCATGTCTACTTGACTCAAGTGGCTACTAATGGTCTCTGACCATTCCTCTGTCATATTGAATGGGTTTGTCAAGTTAACAAATGTTGAATGGGTCCACACTGTTGGATAGTCTACATAATCTGTGAACAATGCTGATCTCCCCCCTTAATGCAAACAGCAATAGATTAAGAATTCACTTACTACACTTGATGAGAAATATATTTGGAGAGAACAATCCATTAGTGTTCACATTTATCTCAATGGAAGTTGCTTGACTGGCACCTGACCCCTCAAAAGTACACAATTTGAAATTTACTATGTTTGCTCATGGGCACTCAGTTCTGGGCATGGATGCTTTTTGAACCTACCAACTGAGATGCAAATGCCACGTGAGTCACTTCAGAACCGCAGGGGAAAAAATCATGTCATTAATGCTGATTGGCTGATGGCATCAGAAAAATCTCAATCCCTTCACTAGTGGCTAACTGATATAGTGTTTAATAAAATACTATGAAACATTTACAATTTATGTTGCTTCCATAAACATTTATGTTGTATGACTCTGAAAACACTTTTCAATAGTTGTCAATGGATAAAAAAACTTTAATACGTTAAATGATTTCATTAATTTAAAGGGGACCTATTATGCAAAATTCACATTTAGATGGTGTTTGAACATAAATGTGTGTGTCGGCAGTGTGTGTACACAACCACCCTATAACAGTAAAAATCCATCCACTCATTTTTTTTCAATCCTCATAAATCATAAGCAGTGTCTCAGAACAAGCCGTTTGCAGATTGTAGCTTTTGTGACATCACAAATGCTTAGGACCAGCCCACAGCTGATGTATTAGCATAGACCCCGCCCTGAGTGAGCTGTACACAGTCCACCATGTTTATCTCCTCACCAAAGCATTTAAAGGCAGCATTCAAGTAAAAAATGTATTCTTATTAAAGTTACTAAGTTATTCAATCAAGAACAGTGAGTGATTTTCTGTTTTTCTTTTGTTGTTTGATTCATATTAAAGGTGCCCTAGAATTGAAAATTGAATATTAGCATATGCCAGCCCATGTGCAAGGCATTAGACAAGCCAGTATTAACGTCTTGTACTGTGTGGTAAGCAAGCAAGGACAATAGCGAAAAATGGCAGCTGGAGCAATATTAACTGACATGATCCATGATATCTTGATAATTTTAGTGATATTTGTCTTTCTAAATGTTTCATTAGCATGTTGCTAATGTTCTGTTAAATGTGGTTAAAGTTACCATTGTTTCTTACTGTATTCACGGAGACCAAATCCATGTCGTTATTTTCATTATTAAACACTTGCAGTCTGTATAATTCATAAAGGCATCTTCATTCTTTATAAATCTCTCCAACAGTAATGTTAGCTTTAGCCCCGTTATCCACAGAGCACTATAAAACTCATTCAAAATCAAATATAAACATCCAAATAAATGTGGCCGCTTACCCTTCAATATTATGTATGGAAATAATACACAGCCACAACATCTAAAGCAAAGGGGCTCTTTTATTCCTGACTGGGCCTAAAAGGGCCACAGCATTAATATATTCTTTGTTCAGGGCAAAATAAACAGTTTTAGAAAATCCAATTAAAGTTAAAGTTGGCTTATATAATCCAAAAAAAAAATGTAACAAACCCACCCACTTGACTCCAATGGGTACCAAAAAAGAGCAGTAAGTACTAGAAAAATTCTAAAACATAAAATGGGTTCTTTACATCGATAACCCCTATTCAAAACACCGGATCACCAGTCCAATTTCACTGGAAATAGTGCAAACAATGTTAAAGAACCATTACAGGTGTGCAAAACAACGGTAGTGGACTACATGTGCCTAAATAAAACAAATAAAACACAGAATAAATTAGAAATCAGCACATTTTACCACATTAATACACCACACACATTATCTCTCACACTTTAACCCCCTTTGTATAAATGAATCTGTAACTAAAGACAACAGTATACACTCAATACAGAATACAAAGCTTTTCATGTCTTAAACTTACACACTTTATATGAATAAAATGAGCAAAACTCACTTGAGTCAAAGAAGAAGCTCACGTGGTAATTGCCACACGTGTGATCACATATATCGTTGCTCTCCCCTCTAACACAGTATAAAGGGCAAAAATTACCGTATGTTCAGCTAATATAAGAAATAAACAGGGCTATTTAACATTTTAACAACTTTCACAACAGTTTAACTCACGCTCAATCTCCGTTATCGTGGTCTGAATTCTCCACCCCACCGAAGATTTCTCTCACGTAGCAACACAACACTCGTATGAATGGTAAATTAACCCATCCGCTAAATACGATCACACAACTGTAATCACCACATATTCACAAGTTGATATAAAACTGGAAATTTCCTCTCTTTGACAGTTTTATCAACTATTTCTTCCTCTTTTAACTCCTGTTTTGAACTGCGCGTTCTCTCAGTCTGATGTGCACTCCTCTCTGACGCATACACAAACTCTTAAAGGGGACAGCACACATGAGTCGGAGCAAACATAAAGGTGATTCGCCGGGGGGGGGGGAATTAATCAAATGACAAATATTATTCTTGCCCCGGTTACACTCTCCCCTGCCTACAGTCAACGTCCCCGATGACTGCAAACACCCTTCAATCCTCTACTACTTCTTGCAGCTTTCTAGATGTGTACAAAACCATACCAGCTAGCACTTGTGAGAGAACATCGGGACTGAGGGTCACAGCCTTAGAAGCGGGTTTAGGCAATCTGTTTGGATTACTATGCACACCAGCAGTTGATCGCTGGGTCCTGCGTGGTAAAGGATGGGGTGCATCCACCTGGGCAATCTCTTCCCTGGGCTTTCGGGGAACAGGAACTGGCCTAGCCACTGCTACGTCAGAAGGTGAATCAGCTCTTTCGGTTCCAGGCTGAGAGAGGTCTTGGACAACACTTGCATTATCTGCTTTATCATTGTCCTCTTGTACTTCCTCCTCTCCTATTCCAGCATCCATCCCAGGCTCTGCAACTGGCTGCTGCAACCTTCCAAACACAGGGCCCACCAGATCCTCCTCCTACAATCTGGTTTCCTCCACCAGCACACATTCTGGCTCATACGAAGGGATTTCTTCCACCATCTCAGAGGTAGGTACCTCAACAGGTTTCACTCTTCTCCTAGGCATCGGCACTGGTACTGAACTCGGACAGGGTCTGATGTCGGATCTATGTACTCTTTTTGCAGGACCTCCCCCGATTGGCTCCACAGTGTAGGTTGTACCATGCACCTCCACCACCCCATATGCTGCTGGCGCCCAGGCATCCTGGATCTTTTTCCGTCCCAGGGGATGATATCATAAGTACACCTGTTCACCAACCGCTACCTCTGGGCAGTACACCCTACTTTCACGCTTAACAACACGGTCTGCTGCCTTGCTTTCAGCATACTCTCGTGCTCTGGAGTGTGCATCCTGAAGCCGTTCCTTATGGACAGACAACCAGGTAGGCTCCTTCTCTCTCAGGGGTTCCTGACCCAACAACGCATCCACTGGTAAGTGTGGCTGCATACCAAACAGCATATAGTAAGGGGAGTAGCCGGTGGAGGAATGAGGAGTGACATTATAGGCGTACACCAGCTCGGGTAAGTACTCTGGCCATTTCCGTTTCTTATCAGGTGGTAAGGACCGTAAGAGGTCGTGCATAGTTCGGTTAAATCTCTCACACTGTGCATTTCCCTGTGGGTGATGTGGCGTAGTGCGGGACTTCCTTACCCCATAGAGCTTACAGAGCTCTGCAATAACGGCACTCTCAAAGTTCCTCCCCTGATCTGAGTGAAGACGCTGCGGCACACCGTACTTGAGGAACCATTCTTTAAGAAGGATCTTAGCGGTTGTGTCTGCCTTCTGATCACGGGTGGGGAATGCCTGGCTGAACTTAGTAAATACGTCGGTCACATGAGGACATTTTCTCGTCCATCTGTTGCAGGCTCCAATGTGGTGAAATCCATTGCAACCACCTCCAATGGATGAGAAGCCAAGAACGGAGTCCATGGTGCCTGTATCTTGGGCTGCGGCATTTTGGATAGCACACACCGCAGGCATTTCTTCACCCACTTATCCACGGCATCATACATCCCAACCCAATAACAGTGCTGCTTAAGCAGTCCCAGCATCCTTTCCACCCCTTGATGCCCCATCTCGTCATGAACGCATCGCAGAACCAGTTCGACCAGACATGCCGGAAGCAGCAACTGTTGACATTCTCCATTGAACACATCGTCAATGACTCTGTATAACAGACCTTCTTTCTCTTGGATTCTGTCCCACTGCTTTAACAACGATAGCACTGGTCGAGAAAAACCCTTTCTCTCACTCTTTGTGGGTTTCCTCTTCTTGTCCCAGTAACTCTTAAGTATGCTGATGGTCGGATCTGCCTCTTGGAACTGACGAAGTTCATCCTTCGTGTATCCAGGTAACGTGGGGGTATTCTCCAGGAAGTGTTCCCCTTCAGTCCCTTCATCATCTATGTCTACTTGAAGCTGTCCTGTTTCACCTTCTCTAGGCCCTGCCATTAGCTCTGACAGGTCAGCCTCCACTGCAGTACCTGTGCGAAGCCCACTGCAAATAGCCACACAGCCGTCAAATTCCGAATCCTCAGTTACCACCTCCATCCCCTCTAGCCCTGGTCTTCTGGAGAGAGCATCGGCAGCGGTGTTACACCGCCCAGGACGGTATTGCATGTCAAAATCGAATACTGCAAGCTGCGCAACCCACCTCTGTTCAATGGCACCCAGCTTGGCCGTGTTGAGATGGCACAGGGGGTTGTTATCTGTTAGGACAGTAAACTTAGATCCCAGCAGGTAACTCCTGAATTTCTCCACCACTGCCCATTTCAGTGCCAGGAGCTCCAGCTTCATACTGCTGTAGTTTCTGTCATTTCGCTCGGCGCCCCTTAACCTCCGGCTCGCGTAGGCTATTACAGTTTTCCTTCCCCCCTGCTGCTGGTATAGCACAGCGCCCAATCCCAGATTACTGGCGTCAGTTTCCAGCACAAAAGGTAGGGTAAAGTCTGCATACCCCAGCGTTGGAGCACAGGTAAGCTTCTCCTTGAGGTGTTCAAAGGCCTGTTGGCACTCTGTCGTCCAGGAGTCCTTGAACAACTTATTGGCCTGAGCAACACTCCCCTGTCGAACACAAGTGTTAACCACATCATGGAGCGGACCCGCCACCCTAGAGAAACCCTCAATGAAACTCCGATAGTAGCTGCAGAACCCTAAAAAGGATCGCAGCTCCTTCAGAGTGTCAGGGACTGGCCACTGCTTCACTGCACTCACTTTGTCCGGATCTGTAGACACCCCCTGAGCAGATACAATATGCCCTAGGAACTTTACCTCGGACTGCAGGAAGTGGCATTTTTCCACTTTAACCTTTAGTCCGGCCTCCCTCAACCTCTGCAACACAGTCTCTAGCCTCACTAAGTGTCCCTCAAATGTACTCGAATAGACAAGCAAATCGTCCAAATAGACAAGTACCATTTGAAATACCAGGTCACTCATTATGGCTTGCATGAGGCGCTGACATGTTGCAGGCGCATTACAGAGTCCAAACGGCATCCGTTGGTACTCAAATAGCCCAAATGGTGTAATGAAGGCTGTTTTGTGCCGGTCCTTCTCATGAACTGACACCTGGTGATAGCCACTTGAGAGATCGATGGATGAGAACACCTTGGCCCTGCTCAAAGCATCTAGACTCTCATCTATCCGTGGCAACGGGAATGCATCACGTCTAGTTTTAGAGTTTAGCTTCCTGTAGTCCACGCATAGCCGGAGACTTCCATCTGACTTACGAACTAACACCACTGGAGATGCGTACGAACTGGAGCTTTCTTGTATGACACCTTTTTTGAGAAGCCCAGAGATATGATCCTTTACCTCTTTGAATTGGTTAGGGGGTATTCGCCGGTATGGCTGTGAGACAGGGAGGTCATCATTCAGGGGAATCTCATGCTTTACCAGGTCAGCATAACCAAGGTCTTCGTCACTGATGGCGAACACATCCAGATACTTCATCAGGAGTGCCTTCAGCTCTGTCTGCTGTGTAGGGGTACCACCTATCTGCACTTTCTCCAATGGGCACTGCAGGTCACTCCCCACCCCTATCATTGACATCTGGCTAACCTTTACTTCCTCATGATTAGCTGAGATCCGATGGAATGTAACCTCACAGGAGCTACCTTCAAAGCAATGACCTGAGGCAAGTATGCCAAGTTTCACCTTAGGCGGTAACCACACATCCTCTGGTGACAAGTTTACTATCTGCACTGGGAACACTCGCCTACCGGGGGGCACCAAGGTAGGAACCAGGACCAGGCCACCTGGCAGTGATGTATTACCTGGTTCAAACAAACCTAGGCCCCTGTTTCCCTGTTCTAGCCTGAATGGTAGCCACAGAAGCTGCAGGTACATACGACTTATGTGTGCCTGCCACGCGGACTATAGAAGTCGCCTCCACTGGGGTAGCCTCTTGTACCTTGTTGAAGATGGCTCTTCAATCAGCATCCAACGTCCCCGCCAAAGCATTGTCAAACTCTGCCAGAATCAACTGTTTACAACGCTGTGCTATGTTCATACCGAGTATGCCTGGGGGTGCTGAATCAGTCTCCCCATCATCCTGGTCACATATCACTAGGAACCCACACCCAGGTATAGTCAACCCCATTACCTGGATATCAAGTTCAACGTACCCAAGGTAGGGAAGCGGCAATTTATTGGCAGCAGTGATCTTCAACCACTTGGTTGTACAATGCACGTCTTTGTCTTCTCCATTAAGATGTTCTTTAAAGAAACTCTCAGTCAAAGTACTCACGTTGCTGCCAGTGTCCAAAAGGCACCTGACAGCGACCCCTCCAATGTGTATTCTACTTCTGGGCACTTGCCCACTGCACGCTCCAGGAATCTGTCTTTAGTCAGGGTGCCACTTTTTGAGCCATCAATGCTACCTCTCATTGCTCGGCTCTTCGTAATGGAGGCACACCATTTCCCTGCGGACTCTGAGGCTCGGGTGTAGCTGGTGCGGGGTTTCCCTGGAAACGCGGCATAGTGCATTGCCGGGCTATGTGTCCAACACCCTCGCATCTCAAACAAATGGGTTGGCCTTCACGGGTGTATTTTGGCTTAAATCTGGCCTTACTCGGTTTCTCAGCACTTGGGTTAGACCTCTGGACTGTGAGATCACGGACAGCATTGGTAAGTTCCCCTATTGCTTTCCCTTGTTGTGTAATTACCTTAATTACCTCTTGCAAGGCTACAGTCAAGTCACTTGGTACGGTGGCAGTCATCCTCGCATGCTCTACATTTTCACCCACACCCACTAGGTTTCGGTTTCTAGCCACATTAACTACATGGGGTCTCTCTTCCGAAAACCACATGAGGGCCTCCTCACGGACTTCAAATAGTGTAGCGTGAGACCGCTCTCGAACCAACTTGCGCAACTTCAACTTCCCTCCGGAGGGTTGAATCCCTCACCCCCTCTATGAATTGATCTCTCAATGCCAGCTGTGTATCTGGAACAATGTGGGGTGACTGCTGAAGTGCAGCATTTAACAGCAATGATAAGGCATGTTAAAAATCACGGAAATCCTCACCGTCTAATTGCTTTCGTGCATAAAATGCATGTAACAACTGAGGGGTGCTCCGCTTTTCCCTGAAGGCGGCTCTCAAATAGGAGAACAGGTCTTGTGGTAATTTATCCTCCCCTCCCATACACAATCTGACTTCATCTAGAGCTGAACCCCTTAAGTGGGAGAGGATAAAATCTACCTGATCCTCTGTATTCAACCCCCTCACTCTAATGACCCGCTCGAGTTCCTCAATGAACTCATCAACATTTTGGCAATCTTTACTCGGATCCCCACTGAAAGGTACAATTTGTTTCTCTCTTGGGATATACACATAGGACCTAGTATGTACATTAGTCATGTTAGAAAGGGCAGACATTACTTGGTCATGTCTACGTCCCAACTCCAGGATCTGCGACTGTAGCTGTGAGATGGGGTTACCTCCGTCAATGTCCACCTGGAATCTCCTCAGCCTGGGCGGCTGCACCGTCCATGTCCTCAGCGTCCATGACTCGTGGATGCAAAAAAGTCTCAGTTCTCAAACAGTCAGTTCAATAAGCACCGTCCTTCACAATCTCCTCACACACAGCAGTCCTGGCGTGCTGGCCCCTGATCCTCCTGCAGCTCCAGTCAGGATGGCACACAATCCTCTGCAGGCTCTTCTTGCACTCAGCTGCTCTTACCCACTACCGTTGTTTGCACCCTACTACTTTAGCACTGTTTCGACAAAAATGAACCCCAAACAAGAAACGGAACCCCACTCCTGGTACCAAAATTAGATGTGGCCGCTTACCCTTCAATATTATGTATGGAAATAATACACAGCCACAACATCTAAAGCAAAGGGGCTCTTTTATTCCTGACTGGGCCTAAAAGGGCCACAGCATTAATATATTCTTTGTTCAGGGCAAAATAAACAGTTTTAGAAAATCCAATTAAAGTTAAAGTTGGCTTATATAATCAAAAAAAAAATGTAACAAACCCACCCACTTGACTCCAATGGGTACCAAAAAAGAGCGGTAGGTACTAGAAAAATTCTAAAACATAAAATGGGTTCTTTACATCGATAACCCCTATTCAAAACACCGGATCACCAGTCCAATTTCACTGGAAATAGTGCAAACAATGTTAAAGAACCATTACAGGTGTGCAAAACAACGGTAGTGGACTACATGTGCCTAAATAAAACACAGAATAAATGAGAAATCAGCACATTTTACCACATTAATACATCACACACATTATCTCTCACACTTTAACCCCCTTTGTATAAATGAATCTGTAACTAAAGACAACAGTATACACTCAATACAGAATACAAAGCTTTTCATGTCTTAAACTTACACACTTTATATGAATAAAATGAGCAAAACTCACTTGAGTCAAAGAAGAAGCTCATGTGGTAATTGCCACACGTGTGATCACATATATCGTTGCTCTCCCCTTTAACACAGTATAAAGGGCAAAAATTACCGTATGTTCAGCTAATATAAGAAATAAACAGGGCTATTTAACTTTTTAACAACTTTCACAACAGTTTAACTCACGCTCAATCTCCGTTATCGTGGTCTGAATTCTCCACCCCACCGAAGATTTCTCTCACGTAGCAACACAACACTCGTATGAATGGTAAATTAACCCATCCGCTAAATACGATCACACAACTGTAATCACCACATATTCACAAGTTGATATAAAACTGGAAGTTTCCTCTCTTTGACAGTTTTATCAACTATTTCTTCCTCTTTTAACTCCTGTTTTGAACTGCGTTCTCTCAGTCTGATGTGCACTCCTCTCTGACGCATACACAAACTCTTAAAGGGGACAGCACACATGAGTCGGAGCAAACATAAAGGTGATTCGCCGGGGGGGGGGGGTTATGCAAATTAAATTAGCATTTAAAGGGAACACGCACAGAATCAGCGCATTTCTAATTATGCCCCAAATTAGGGAGTTAAAAAAATGAATAATAAAAAATCTATGGGGTATTTTGAGCTGAAACTTCACAGACACATTCAGGGGACACCTTAGACTTATATTACATCTTGTGAAAAATGGTTCTAGGGCACCTTTAAAGGTCCCCTTGAACATGTTTTTAAAAGATGTAATATAAGTCTAAGGTGTCTCCTGAATGTGTCTGTGAAGTTTCAGCTCAAAATACCCCATAGTTTTTTTTTTATAATTTTTTTAACTGCCTATTTTTGGGCATCATTAACAATGCACTGATTTTCACTGACGCCGCCCCTTTAAAAGCGAGCGTGTTCCCTGCCACATGAGTTGTTGACTATATTACAGCGCATTTACAAAGTTCACACAACTAATATAACCCTCAAATGGATCTTTACAAGATGTTCGTCATGCATGCTGTATGCATGCTTCAAATTATGTGAGTAAAGTATATATTTGGATGTCAACGTTTTATTTTGAGTGAGTTTGAGGCTGTGTTCCGTGGCTAACGGCTAATGCTACACTGTTGGAGAGATTTATAAAGAATGAAGTTGTGTTTATGAATTATACAGACTGCAAGTGTTTAAAAATGAAAATAGCGACGCTCTTGTCTCCGTGAATACAGTAATAAACGGTGTAACTTTAACCAACAGTAGCCTACATTAGCAAAATGCTAACGAAACATTTAGAAAGTCAATTTACAAATATAACTAAAAATATCATGATATCATGGATCATGTCAGTTATTATTGCTCCATCTGTCATTTTTCGCTGTTGTTCTTGCTTACCTAGTCTGATGATTCATCTGTGCAGATCCAGACGTTACTGGCTGTCCTTGTGTAATGCATTTGAACACTGGCATTATGCAAATATTGGGGTGGAGCCCCCGACTGTTACGTAACAGTCGGTGTTATGTTGAAATCCGAGTGTTTTCCGGAAGTCTTTTAAACAAATGAGATTTATAAAAGAAGGAGGAAACAATGGAGTTTGAGACTCACTGTATGTCTTTTCCATGTACTGAACTTTTGTTATTTAACTATGCCGAGGTAAATTCAATTTTTGAATCAAGGGCACCTTTAACAGCATATATAGCAGTAGGTACTGTATATTATGCTGCTTTTATTTTAATACACAGATCTAATATACACATGAGTTTTCTTCACATTTACGTTCACAGACATAACTAACTGTTTATGTGAACTTTGTGTGTTTGTGACATAACCTAGTGTGTATTTGACTGTTTAAGCACAATAACATGTGAAAGAGAACTTAGTTTAATACTCACAGGATGCGCTGTCTGACATCCAGCTTTCTGTGCGCATGCTTTGGATGTGTGCACTCAGAAAACATATATCAGAAATTTAGACTGATATGGCTTTAAAACGCATGCAGATAATAAACTTTGATGATGATGAATAACTACAATGTCACATGAGCATGACCACGATAAAAATCAAAACCAAACAGATGTTTTGTTAGATGTTTTGTGTAGGCTCCACCCTCTTCTGGAAAGCATAAAAAATGTGTTTTTCCTTCTAATCAAAAATGGGCATTTACAACATGTTATAATATATTATCTGTGGGGTATTTTGAGCTGAAACTTTACAGACACATTCTGGGGACACCTGAGACTTACATATACAGATATTATTGTAAAAAGGGGCATAATAGGTCCCCTTTGAGTTTTTGGATGTCTGATGTCTGGTTGACGAACATTCTAAGGTATGCAGTTATTTTCAGGGGCTGTTTTCGAAATTGACCCCATACCACTATTCCCTACATTACTCAACTAAAATAGTTTACTTGAAAGAGGGAATGAAAACGAATGAGTGAATTCAGACACTGAGTGTGATGGAAGGGCTACCACTTTTTGATAGTTTGTGCTTGCAGTTTTAACCTTTAATAATATAATACCAGCTATGTTAATGCCTTTATGTTTTTGATCTGTTTTTCTGTTCAGTTCATTGTTATCTCCTAATTATTTAGTTTAGTTCTCTTTCATTCTCTCCCTGTTTGTATCCATGGTTACTGATTTGATTAGAGTCCTCGTTTCAGGTGTGTCTTGTTAATTAGTCCTCTGTTTGCCATATATTTTAGCCCTCTGTTTCTGTCTGGTCTTTGCCTAGTATTTTTTTTACATCAATTTGATTGTGGTTGTATTTTCCTCACTATTCTCCTGTGTATTGTTATTATTAATAGATTAAAAGATTTTCCATGTTGTCACAGACACACCAGGCTCCACAGTCACCCAATCACAGCACACTCCCTCACCCGAGTACTAATCACCCACACCTGTCACGCGTCGGCAACATCATCACAGGCACTACAAACGACACAGCAGCACACACAGTCACTGTCCAGTCTTGTTAACGCATACCTACCTGCTATGCTTACCTCAAGGACTCCTCCAATGACTACTTACCTGTCTCCTAGTGTTCTCCTCATCTCCTCCTGCCATCTACGATCCCTGGGAAAACAAGACAAGTATCAGTTCCACGATCACCATCTGCCGCGAATTATACCTGCCTTCGCTTACCTGCACTCTGCTTGCCATCTCTGGTTGTTCAATAAACACTACTTGTATTATACCTGTGTCTCCGTCCCCTTCTGTACGTAACAGAAGACCGGACCAAACCGTCTGAACAACCAAGATGAGCACTCCCGACCCGTTTCAAGACTTCGCTGCACGCTCACCAGCACTCCCACAACAACAACAGATTTCTGCTTCAGTGTTCGCTGGTCCTGGAGATGCAACCGCACCTCTATTCCAATGACAGTTCCAAAGTGGCGTTCATAATCTCTCAACTCGACGGAAAGGCTCTTCGCTGGGCTGAACCACTCTGGTCGCAGAAAAACCTCATTGTTCAGTCTTTGTCAAACTTCACTGCTCATTTCAAGGAAGTCTTTGGAAAACCAGCCTGGGATTCCTCTATCGGTGAGAGAACACCCAGAATCTCTGCCTGTACTGTGGCCGCGCTGGGCATTACATTGCTGAATGCCCCACTCGCCCCGTGCGACCCATAGTGAGTGTTATCATGCCTACATTGAATAAGATGAAACTGCTCACCATTGTTGTAAACCTTACTGCTGCCAACTTTTGTCTTCCAGTTAATGCTCTCCTTGACTCTGGGTCCGGAGCCCTCTGCTGCCAGCTTCAACTCAAGACAACAGCCACGCCGAAAATCTACCAGATCCACTCGGTAACGGGAAGACCCCTCTGTCAAGTGCGTTACTGTGTCGGCCCTCTCCAACTCCAAATCGGCATTCTTCATACAGAGGAGATCCACCTGCTGGTTCTGGAGGATTCAACGGCTGACGTGATTTTAGGGCGCCCCTGGCTAGAGCAGCATAACCCCATCATCTCCTGGAGGACAGGAGAGATCCTGAAGTGGGGTAACCAATGCTTCACTGACCGTTTTCCCGAGTTTCCTGTTCCTAGTCTCCCACGTTCCGAAGAAGTCCAAGTCTCTGTTACGTCTGTGGAAAGTCCACTCGAAAACCGCTCAACGGACATCCCTGCATGTTACTCCCACTTCAGCGATATCTTCTGTCCGAAGAAAGCCTCCACGCTGCCTCCTCATCGGCCATGGGACTGCGCCATAGACCTCATTCCCGGTGAGTCAGTGCCCAGAGGAAAAATCTATTCCCTTTCCATCCCGGAGGAGAAGGCCATGAAGGAATACATCACCGAAGCTCTGTCTCAAGGCTACATACGTCCATCTACTTCCCCTGCTGCTTTCAGCTTTTTCTTCGTGGCTAAGAAGGACGGAGGCTTGCGGCCCAGCATTGACTACAGAGCTTTAAATAAAATCTCCGTTAAATTCAGATAGCCGCTTCCTCTCATCCCATCAGCGCTGGAACATCTTTGCGGCGCAACTGTGTTCACCAAGTTGGACCTCCGCAGCGCATATAACCTCATCCGAATACGTGAGAGGGACGAATGGAAGACAGCTTTTGTGACCCCTACCGGTCACTATGAATATCTCGTGATGCCGTATGGACTCGTCAACGCCCCCTCCGTATTTCAGGATTTTAAAAACATTGAAATCGCACTTAAACAATTTGGCTTAGTGCAATAATGAAAACGCAAAGCGATTTTTTTTTTTATGCGCGACTTATCAGTGAACTATAGCTCCAAATGCTAATCCATCTGAAAGCACTGAGAGTTTGAATCGCTTATAATATGTTTGAAAAAACAACACGTGTCAAAACATCTTTCCAGACATGAGAAGCATTTATTAACATCTTGTCTAACAAAAGACAACATTTAATAACATGTTTTTACTCCAAACTCACTTCATAACGACAGTTAAGTGTCCTTCTGTAAGATGATGTGGCTTCTTATACAGAATAAGGCAGTCGTGTGTTTATTATTAAAACATTTCAGTCATGTTTAATCAATCAAAATGTTTCAATCTTCTGTTTATTCAGCTACAGCGATAGAATGGGATTTCCTGGAATGACACGTGTTCTACTTTGGCAGCAGGGCATATTTGCAGTTTCTGCACAAGAGCGCCCTCTGGCTTTCAGATAAAAAACATTTACTACTGATCACAGAGCCGTACAGCTCTGACAAGCTGCGCTTTAAATAATCGCAGCTTTCGCCAAATCGTGTGCGATAAAATTGCGATAAATCGCGCAGCCCTAATTTTATGCATGAGGTGCTCTGGGAGTTCCTGCACAAGTCAGTTCTGGTTTACATCGATGACATCCTGATCTACTCCCGGAGCTTGTCCGAACATCGCCATCACGTTGTGGAGGTCCTACAACGCCTGAGGGCCTTCCATCTCTTTCTAACACCAGAGAAATACACTTTCCATCAACCCTCAGTGCAATTTCTGGGATATAACATCGATTGCAGTGGCGTCGAGAGGAAGGTCGAGAGGAAGGTCGCTGCTATCAAGGACTGGCCCATTCCCACCTCCATTAACACTCTGAGGTCTGAAAACGCGTCGGCGCGTTTTGCAGGTTTTTTTTCACATTGCAGCAAAACAGACTTAAAATACTTCGTCATTTTTTGTCATAGAGACATAAGTAATATATCAATTGAAACTATAGAATATCTTCTTTTATTTGTATACACTCAGAGTAAAAACACAATGTTGTGCTTTTTGTAAAATAAAGAAAACTAACATGATGCGTGATTTCTCCTCTCCCTCTGAACGATGTCCAATCTGATAGTTCTCAGAAAATGAACTGTAACTTAGTGAATACTAATCACAGAAAAATTAAACTTATGTCTAAAATCTTTAAAAAAATTTAAATCATGTAAGTCAAATCGAAAACAAACCTTCTGTGTTTATGTAATCTGTATTAAAAGAGAGCCATGTCAGAAGTCCGTGATTCAGCTCATTATCCGCTAATGCGGCCACGCCCATGGAGCCAGCGCTATTCAGACGCAAATTCAGAGGCAATACATGCATTCATCGTCTCAATCGTGTATTTATTGTCTTGAAAAGTGTTTATCCTGATGTAAAAGTCATGGTTAGTGAGCTCTAGAAGACATGCAGTTAGTTCCTGTTTTCTTTTCTTCTATAGATGAATTTTAGATGAGTTTTTGTTTCTTTAGCGCCCTCCGGCTGCAGTATGAATTGGAAACTCCATTCATGGAATAGCCTCTTCTTCTTTTAGATGAATTTGTGGACTAAAAATGCACAGAGAGCTCCCTCCGACTTCAAGTATGAATTGAAAACACCAGCGCTCATAGTAATGACAATGAATATTAAATAAATATAACTCCTCTGTATAGAAAATTGACATAAGCATATGAGAATCCAATATTTCTCCAAATGTGCATGCTTTTAAACTAAAAGCCTATATTCAGACTCTTTGCATCACAGAAATACATTATATTTTAAAGTATAATATAAAACCATAACTTTATATTGTAATAATATTTTTCTGTATGTTTCATATATCATGATGAGCTTGAGACATCACAGAAGGTTTTTTTCACAGCCTACCTGACTGAAATGCCTCATTAATATGCAAGTCATTTCAGCTCATTACTATCCAATTCTTTTGTCTTCTCAGGTGAGAATGGCCCATTATTCAGTGGTGATTCACGCCTCCATGCATACTGTGTTTCTTGGCAAAAAGTGTCTTACAAAAACTAAATCAATATATTGTTTTATATGAAGGAGTAGGCAGCATAATTTTTACATAATTTTGAAGCAAAAACTCTAGTTTACAACCTCCAATACCCTAAAGTATTGTAAACACAGATTTACTTACTTTTTTTGGCCTTATTTCAGTGACTTAAGTTTTTTGTTTTTTCAATAACCACGCATAAATGTTATTCCTTCAAAAACACAAACATGTACATACATGTTCCTCACATATTATTGTAGCCTAGTTTGTGCTGAATACAGTGTAATGACATTTTTGTCATTTATATGTTTATGAACAACTGAAAAAAGCACAAATGTCAGGGCATGTCAAAACTTCTCCAGGCCCCAAATCAGCCTCAGACTCCAGAGGGTTAAAGAACTGCAAAGATTCCTGGGTTTCGCCAATTTCTACCAAAGATTCATCCAAGGTTACAGTATCATCACCACCCCTCTCACGGATCTGCTACGCAGTAAGCCCAAGTCTCTGTCCTGGACTCCAGCCGCCACGCAAGCCTTTGACACCTTCAAGAAAGCGTTCACCTCCGCTCCCCTCCTTGTTCATCCTGATCCAGATATCCCCTTCATCGTTGAGGTAGACGCCTCTACCACAGGAGTGGGAGCGGTCCTGTCCCAGCAGCAGGGGAATCCCCGTAGACTCCATCCATGTGCCTTCTTCTTCCACAAACTCAACCCGGTGGAGGTCAATTACGACATCGGCAACAGGGAGCTTCTCGCCATCAAGCTCGCCCTGGAGGAGTGGAGGCATTGGCTCGAGGGAGCCCAACATCCGCCCCTGGTCACACCTAGGAGTAGATTTCATCACAGATCTTCCAGCCTCCAACGGATGCACCTGTATCATGGTGGTAGTGGATTGGTTCTCTAAATCCTGTCGATTAATTCCCCTGCGATGACTTCCCATGGCAATGGATACCGCTGAGATCATGTTCAACTATGTTTTCAGATACTATGGACTGCCCGGAGATATTGTATCTGACCATGGATCTCAGTTCACCTCACAAGTCTGGAAATCTTTCTTCAAACCTCTCCTCTGGCTACCATCACCAGACGAATGGGCAGATGGACAGGAAGATACAGGAGATCGGCCGTTTCCTACGTCCCTTCTGTCATGGCCACCAGGACTCCTGGAACCAGTTTCTGGGTTGGGCTGAGTACGCCCAGAACTCCCTCCATCAGTCTACAACTGGACTTACTCCCTTCCAGTGCGTACTCGGCTATCAACCCCCACTGTTCCCCTGGACCGGGGAACCATCTGATGTCCCTGCAGTGGATTACTGGTTCCGGGAGAGCGAGAGGGTTTGGGACTCAGCTCATCTCCAACTCCAACGAGCCCTACACAGGTGCAGGATGACAGCGGACCTTCAACGTTCCAAAGCACCCAACTACCAGCCAGGACAGAAGGTCTGGCTGTCGACCTGGGACATCAGGATGCGTCTGCCCTGTAGGAAGCTGAGTCCTAGATTCATTGGCCCCTTCACCATCAGACGACAGATCAACTACAACTCAGCTACAACTTCCTCCTGAATATAAAATTCATCCCAATTTTACATGTCTCATTGCTAAAGCCTCACCATCCTTCTGTCACTCTTCCCACAGAGCCTGGCGAAGTCTGCCATTGTAGTGCTTGTTGCATGTATGTGTTACTAGTGTAGAAGCGTACACCCGATTTGACATACCATAAATTATGCAAATTAATCCGTGAGACAGGACAAAGGAAAGTGGAAAACTGCCAAAATTGCAATGCTATCATTGGCAGACGTTATCAAGAAGGCGTTCTGGTCTGTTGTCTTTAAAACACCATGACACGCATCTCTTGGTTGCACAAGTTTTCCTGTCATCAAGCTTTCGACGCTCCATCCCCGGAGTCCAACTCGCTTCTTTATTTTCCGGTCATAATTACTCCTCAGTTTAAACCCGCGTTTGAAAAACCCGCCGGAGAAACAACCTCCTGAAGAAGGACCATTACCAAACTCCATTACGCTCTGAAACTCTAAACCACAACACCGAACCAAATGCAAGTATTAACTTCTTTAAGATTTTATAGATACTGAGTTTCCTTGTTGGCTCTCAAAAGGGTTTTACTGCTGGTTGTAATTTGCCATTCTTTGATCATCTCTCTCTTTCCTGCCTTTACTTTCACTTTGTATATATTTGTATCTACTTGTGTACATTTAGCCGTATAACCTTTGTATTACCCGTTTCGTATATTAAACACATTGTATTCATGCTTGTTTGTTCTTTGCTCATTCAACAAAACCAGGTCACTTTAACGTTTTTCGATCGCTTTATGCTTTGATGCTATAATAGGAAGTTATTCTTGTGGCCAAAGAATAACTCAGTTTATAATATTCTATGAGAAGTTAACTGTTTGCTGGACAAACATAGTTTCTCTAGATAATTATTAAACCAGAACTAATCGTATATGTAATTGATTATAATTCATTGTAATTAATTCACAATATATGTTTAATTCCCCCTTGGGTTGGTATATGCATTATCATAAATCATAAAGCTTTATGATTTATCATATTCATATATCTAACCCATAAATTGGTTAATAACTGTGCAAACCGCTACAGTCCGGTCTCGTTAACGCATATCTACCTGCTATGCTTACCTCAAGGACTCCTCCAATGACTACTTACCTCTCTCCAGCGTTCTCCATGTCTCCTAGTGTTCTCCTCGTCTTCTGTGAGTGTCTCTGTGTCTGGTTTGCTCCTCGTCTGCCTGCCATCCACGATCCCTGGGAAAACAAGACAAGTATCAGTTCCACGATCACCATCTGCCACGAATTATACCTGCCTTCACTTACCTGTACTCTGCTTACCATCTCTGGTTGTTCAATAAACACTACTTGTATTATACCTGTGTCTCCTTCCCCTTCTGTACATAACACATGTATACTAGACCTTTACATAAGGTTAGATCTCTTAGCACTGCCAATGAAAGTGGTCACAGTGTCTCCAGATCCAATGACATCAGCAGTAAAGATGGACTCTGCGGGTGAGATCTTGTGCTCCATTTTTCAAGAGGCTGTGATATAGAGTTATATGTAGAAGAATTCACTGTCATCTGACTGCATGGAATTATCAACAGCTAATGGATTTATTCTAGAGTGGTTTAGACCCACACTTCACCCTGTGGATACCACCTGGAAATTGAAATATGACCCTTGAGTGGTATCTGGACTCTGTTCTGAGATGGTGTGGCTCACCAAACACGGTCGGTGAGGTAAATTTTGCCAGTGCCAACACCACTCTGTCACAGCCACCTCAGCCCACTCCAGCTCTTTTGGTATCTACTATATTCATCTCCAAAAATGTTTGAATCCGCTCCAGTGAGAGACATTCCAGAGTCTTGTCCCATCATGGCTGCCCTTCCAGAGTCTCGTCCCATTATGTCCGTCCTTCCAGAGTCTTGCTCCGTCATGGCCTCCATCCCTGAGTCTCTTCCCATCATGGCCGCCACGCCTGAGCCCTCAGCCAAGATGGCGGCCATGTCTGAGCCCTAAGCCAAGTTGGCAGCCACGCCTGAGCCCTCAGCTAAGTTGGCCATCATGCTTGAGCCCTCAGAGATTGCAGCGCTGGCCATTATGGCCACAGCCATTTGGTGTGTGTGGGCTGCGCACACATCGGCTCCAGTCCCTGAGTCCGCTCCAGCCCACGAATCCGCTCTGGCCCCCTGAACTGTCGGCTCCGCCCTGGTCACCCGAACTGCCAGGTCTGCCCTTGACCTGTCGGCAAGCTTTTTAACTGACAAATTGGGCTTAAAATCCTGTAGTATAAACTTGGCATAACTCGCACATACGCCGTGTTTGTAGTTCCCTTTTGAAAGGTAACTTGCGCTGCATCTCCCAGGGGTCGCTGTGAAAAATGCCTCTGGCATATCCTGTGTTTGAAGCATGAGTCTAAACACGACAATGAACTTGACATTGGCAGAGGGCAGCCTGTGACGTCAGTATAAAAGGTGACCTGTGAAGCGTTGTTAGGCCTTTTCTCGTTATAGAAAATCATTCTTCTCAGGCCTCTGCTCCCTAGAGCTTGCCCTGAATAGTCCTGTTCCTTTAGGACTGAAGTGTTGTTAGGTTTCTTCTCGTTATGAGAATCTTCCTGTCAGGCCCCTGCTTTATAGATCAGCAGGCAGTATTGTCAAGTTGTTAGGCTCCCTTTGAGCCTCCTTGGCTACTCTAAAGAGTATTGTTAGTCCCTCTTTTTTAGAGTCTTTTTTGCTGGAGGGCTGCTTCTTTAGTCCCTCTTTTTTAGAGTCTTTTTTGCTGGAGGGCTGCTTCTTAGTGCTCCACCTGGGGTAGCAGTATCATATTGTTAGGCGTGCTGTGTGCCTTCTTGATGGGAGCTTGATAGGGTAACAATGCTGAGTCGTTAGGCTCTCTTGAGCCTCCTCGGTTGCTCCTTTGATAGAGTGATGTTAGGCCTTCTCTTTCTAAGAAAATTGTACATTTAGGCATCCGATCTCCCAGAGCTCAACCTTTTTATACAATTCTCTGTCGTAGGCTCTCTTGAGCCTCCTTGGGAGCTGCCCTGAGTATAGAACGTTGTGAGGCCTCCTCTCATCTTAGAGAGTCAACATATTGTGGTTTCCATTCTTGAAGCCAGAATTGAGCAGTAGCACTGAATTGTAGGCTCTTTTGCTGAACCTCCTCTGGTGCACCTGGGTTGGGAAATGGGTCTGTTTGCTCCTCTGAGCTCCATCTGCTATGTTAGTGTCAGGTTGCTATGCCTTCTGTGAGGCCCCCAGACAGACGTTGGATGTAGCTAGGGCTCCTCTGTCAAGAGAGAGTTGTTATAATAAGGCCTCCATCCTCCGAGCTCAGCCAGGGACTAAATTGATAGGCTGTCTGTGAGCCTTCTTGGTGGGGTGGGTAAAAATAGGGTTCCAGGGGGTAAAATCAGCTTTAGGGTGGGGTTCCCCTGATAAAATTTGCATTCCAGGGGCTAAATATCATGTTATTTGGGGTCGCTTCAACCTGTGGACATGAAAAACAACCTGCTGCAAAAGTGTTGAAATAGCCCAACTTGGCAACACTGCCCCCCCCCCCAAAAAAAAACACCCCTTTGAGAGACGCGCGCACACACACACACACACACACACACACGCATGCTCTCTCTCTCTCTCTCTCTCTCTCTCTCTCTAATAACTGCATTAGCCTGCTATCACTGGCAGAAACGCCACTATGTACTTATGCACTATGTACTCATCCGTGTAGTGTGTGAATTTTATAAGGTTATTTTGTCATTCAGCATCGTAGTCTGATAGCCCCTCCGCTATGTAATAAAAGCTGTGACAGTTGAGTACATGAAGTGTCCAACATTCCACACTTCGCTTTTTTCCTTTAATTTAGTACATCATCCGGGTATTTAAAGTGTACTTTTTTTTGTGGAATTTTCAGTGTGAACACACTACTCACACTATTTATACTTAAAAATGTCATAGAATACTGCACAAGTGCACAAAATGTTACCAAAGTCTTTGTTACTAGCCCTAAAATGACGTTTTAGAATTAGCAAAGGAGGCGTGGGATGAGATGCATAAGAAATTAGCCCTACACACAAGGACAAAAAAAATCAATTGATGACAGGGGAATTGATGAATTATTAGAAAATAATGAACACCCGAGCATTATTTTCTAATAATTCAACGGTCCCTTATCAATTATTTCTTGAATACATGATCAGGCTATAATAATTCAAGACTATGTTTAATTTTTGGCATATTATTTCAGATTGGTAAAAATAGTGCCATTCTGAAGTGTAAATAGAAGTGATATGCTATTTGTACTAAGGGTAAATTGTCTGAGCTGTGGTGGGCGTAGTTAGCTTTTGCTAATAATGATGACCACTGTTATTGCACTGTTGTTATTGCACAGTATAAACACTGCCTTTAAGTTTCTTCTGTTTTATCCTCTTGCTAGCATAAGGCATTATTTTTTTGTAGGAGTATTAATACCCCTGGGTGGATGGAGACAAGCTATTTCGTTCTGTGATATCACGTCAGTGCATCAGCTTCATTATCACTCAAGCCAGATATTGAGACATAACATGAGTCAGTAGCACCAGGTCTGGCTGTATATCTGTTTAAAGAGCACAGAAGTGTTTTTGCATGGATTCCATCTCATTTAAACATAGGCTTGTCATGATATGTCAGGCTGAGTCTCGTGAGCAAGGCCCTCAGTCTGTTATGAAAAGTAAATTAATTAATAAATGCTCGTTATGAAAGCTTCTGTTGGCGTCATAAACCTGCAGTCTATGTTGTGTTGGTGAGTTGTTTGTTTTAACCACGGCACGGAACATACACTGCAAACATATATGCTGTATTATCTGGGGTGTGGATGTGATCTGCTCAGATCCTGAGATAAATCTTCCACTAGTCTACCTGTTTTTCTCTGGGTGGCAAGAGCTTTGCCTGGCCTGGCACTGAGCTGAAGTGACGTCAGTACAGGGGTCTCTAGGGAGGAGGCTGAGTCAGAGACAGGGCTGCGGCCGCAATGCTTTGCCAGTGTCGCGCACAGACACACACACATCCGCATTCACATTCCTCCGTACAGCCCAGCCCATCTGCCTGTTTGTGTGTCTTTCTATGCTACATTAGTGCTTAAATCAGCAGGCTCAATACTCTGCTTGGTTTTTGGAGAATATGAGTGAATACATCAATGATATAAGCCTTGTCTACACATATTTGCACCTTGTTATTCTCTAAGGCCAGTATTTTTATCTGCTCAGTTCAGTTTTCCTATTTTTTTTTATAATGAAATGAGTAATGTTGAATATAATATTTTTCTCTATGAATGTGTTATAAGTTTGTTTGCTCACAAAGGACTCCACGGAGAGGCCACAAAAGCAAGCAGTGGAAATTTGTGATTCACATCACCGTCATTAGACACGTTTGTGTAAGCTGTACCTGAGGCTGTGTCAAAGTACACGTCTGATTTAAGCAGTTGAGTTGTTGATTCGAGAGGTGCCGACTCATAGGGAAAGAAGAAGTGAGGAAGCAAGGCAGAGGCAGGCACTTGCCAAGTGGCCATTAGAGCTGCCATCTGGCCGAGCTCTGCTAGATTTTGTTCTCTCTTTCATTGCCCATTCTCATGGGAAATCTGTATTCAGTTCCCAACACAGGGACAGAAATAGAGACAGAGTGAGGTGTGGAATTCTACAAATTAGAAGGTATAACTGCTGGAATTACTTCTGAGAACTGTGTTGGCTGCTGATGACATATGTGTTCTGAATCTGACAGCATGTATTTTTGTGCCTAGGTAATATAATGTAATTTGTGCAAATTATGAAATATAATTATTTCCATTGTTTCATTCATGAATATGGATGCAGAATTTAGTAAAGTAAATTGAATAATTATTCTGCTTCTCTTTGTCTGAAGTGTAAATGTGGTAAGTAATAATGAACAAAATTAGGGATGCACTGATATTAAAATTCTGGCTCATACCAACAAGCCAATAATTATTTTCATGCTATGGCCGACACCAATGGATGTGAATAATCTCTGTGAAGTTGGTACCCCATTAAACGAAATAATCCCCAAAACAACCCTCTTTTGATCTAAATCTTTATCAGTGCTTTTCCTTTGTGCTGGATTTGTGCCATTAAAAGAAACAATGTAAGTGATGACCTCTTCTTTATTATAACAAAAAGAAGAAAAAAAAAACACTCTCCACCCCATGTCAAGAAACAGTTACAGATCTCCTCACCTCATGTGGTCTAAATTGTTACCGGTGCCATTCCTTTGTGCTCAGTTTTTGCCAGTTTGTGCTGTAGCAATTAACAGTGATGTGAAGAGTGAAGTAACTGTTTCTAAAAAGTTTCTCCTTTATTTCTAAGGAGGGGAAATAGATGCAGTGTCCATTTTAAAGGCACAAATCAAGCACAAAGGAGTGGCACTGGTTTGGAGTGATTTGGATGGCATGGGGTGGAGAGTGACATCACAGCTCCCAAATTATATTTGTTATTTCTAAGGAGAGGAAATAGATACAGTGTTCATTTTAAAGCCACGAATTGAGCACAAATGAATGATACCAGTTTTGTGTGATTTAGACTAAATGGGGTGGAGAATGACATCACAGCTCTCGAATTATATTTGTTATATCTGCAGAAGGAAAATGATTACAGTGTTTGTTTTAATGGCACAAACCGAGCAAAACGAATTGCACTGGTATGGAGCGATTTGAACGACATGGGGTTGCGAGTCACATCATACAACCAAAAAAATAATGTTCATCTCAAACACCAAACCAGCACAAATGTTGTTTTTTGTGGCACAAATCAGCTCAAACATAAACGAATGGCATAGTTTTGGGTACTATTTTGTTTTATGGGGTGCCAAGTTCACAGAAGTATATGGCCAATTAGTTGGATACTATACAAGAGAGATTGCGTTTGTGGTCCGAAACAGTGTACTGTGCTTTTACATTCCACTGTGCTACTTTTCCATTGTTTATCAATGTAAAAAGACGCTAGACATCTTTAACTATTGTGCTCATGCATCATTTGGAGCGTCTCGCGCTCCCTCAAAAGACCATTAAATTTAAAGGATCCTTTGAAGGCAGTCTTCATTTTGCATCCTTCATTCAGCCTGTTTTGAAGGATGTATCCTTAAAAACAAGGGTGCTTCTCATTTATTTGTGCATTTTCATTTCCTTTCTTTGTGTCTCAGCTCCACCCTAAGTAGGATGCGAAGGAAGGCTGCAAGGAAAGACAATGAGGATGAAGGAATCAAAGGAAAGCTTATTATTTGTATATTTGTGACCTTTTGGTTTCTCTCTGGCCCGGTTTGCCCCACCCTTCAATAGCACGGACACTCAGAATGTGGATGATCTTAATATTTATTTCCTGCACAGAGCAGTGGAAAAGAGAGAGAGTAGTGAGTGATGTAGATACAGCTCCATCCATAGCAGTTCTCTCTAGCTCTGCTGCAGATCGTTCAAACTTAGTTGGCTATAGCGCCACCAGCACAGCCAATAGGAAGCGTGAACACATTACAGCAGGATTTATTTAAAGAACTCTCGAACAATAATATTTATCCCGTTACATACACCCCCTTCCTTAATGTGGACATACCATAACAAGAAAAACCAACAGTGAAGAAAGATAAAGAAAAAAACAGTATATGGAACTTACACTTCATGTTTCCAATTAATAAAGAAGAGAAGAAAAACTTGATGTATGATTATCTGTCAATCAAAAGATTCTTCCATAAGAAGTTCCTACAGACAAGGAAGGCATCTAACCCCAGTCTGAAAGTAGACTAAAGAGATGCCTGTTACACCTCAAAATTGCATCATGTAATAACTAATTTGATTTCTAATCTCTGTATCAATCTGCTTATTTTTATGTTCTCAACTTTGCATGTCCTGCCACATCATGGAGACCATGGAGAACTTGTGCTTTCATTGAAGCAGGTACAACAAACAGGTAAAGTTTCTTGTTTAGCTTTGGATCTCTTTTCACCTTATACAGCACACCGTCACAGACAAGAAGTTTATCATGGTGTTTCAACAGTTTCCGCACACTTGTGGATTCCTTTGTTTGTTCTCTCTTAGATGGTTTCTGACGTCTTTCAATATAGTACAGAATCCAACACAAGGTGCTGTCATTCTCCTGCTCATTCACGATGCAGCTGTTTTGCAAAGGAGGCTAAACTGTTGTGGTTGTGAAATAGCTGGAACTATCCCCAATACTTCACTCAAACCCACAGTAGTGTGCGCGGCTAACACTGCAGAAACTTCCTGGCTCCCAGAAGAACCTGAAGGCAAGAGTGCATCACTGGTTGGGTCACATGAACCTTGGTCATCCTTCTGTACCACCTGATGATTACTTGTGCACTTGAAAGCATCTTGGACAGTGTAGTCAACTACACCACTGACATCCTTCAAGAGAGATAAGTACGGTTCAGTGATAAGGCGATGTCCTATGCAAGACTGGACAAATGGCTCACGGCTCAAGGCATCCGTGACAACATTTTTTGTTCCTGGGACATACTTCAGATCAAAACTGTAGGAAGCAAGTTTTGCCACCCATCGCTGCTCACATGCATCAAGTCGGGGTTTAGTCAGAATATATGTAAGAGGATTATTGTCAGTCCATGCCGTAAAGTGCCGTCCTCTCAGCCAATTGCTAAACTTTTCACAAATAGCCCACTTTAAAGCAAAGAACTCTAATCTATGAGCTGGATAGTTCATTTGTGAACGAGACAGAGTTCTACTTGCAAAGGCTATGGGTCTGGCAATTTCTTCACCTGGCAGAACCTGCGACAATACAGCTCCTACTCTATCGAAAGATGCATCGACAGCCAAAATGAAAGGTCGGTCAAAGTCTGGGTAAGCCAGTGTTACATTTTTTGTTAGTTCTAGTTTTAGGGTGTGCAAAGCTTCTTCACAATGAGCTGTCCAGTCAGCTGGGGAAAGTTTGAGGTAACTAATTTTCACTTGGTCTGCGTCCTTTTGTGACAGAAGTCTGTTTGATTGAACCTGATGTCAACTTGAATAGAGGCTTAGCTTTTGCTGAACATCCCTCAATAAAATGTTGATAGTACAGAACCATTCCAAGAAAGGACCTGATCTTTTTCTGACATGGTGCTTTTCCATCAGGTTCCATCAAATCAGAAGCTTGAATATTTTTAATTGCCTCAACTTTACCAGGATCAGTCTTAATCCATTCTTCACATACAGTGTGCCCAAAGAATTTCACAGATCGTCTCAAGAAACAACATTTCTTTGGAGCCAACTTTAGATTGTGATGTGGCAACTACAAGAGAACCATTTCAAGACGTTGGAGGGCTACTGACTCAGAGGGGGCAAACACCATCAAATCATCAAGGTAACAGAAAATGCTGCTAAAATTCTCATCTCCAAAGATAGACATCATCATTCTCATGAAAGTGGCTGGGCTATTAGAAAGACCCTGAGGAAGCCTATTATACTCATGGAGTCCAAATGGGGAAGAGAATGCAGTGTACTTTTAGCTTTTGGGACTCTTTTAGCATTTGGGACTCTCCAAACACCTTGAAAGATGACTGTTTTGTCTGAAGTTACATCACTGAACATTTGGCAAAGACTCATAATCCATTCCATTTTCAAAACTGGATATAGGATCTATGTGATCCTCACACGTAGATCACTTAGTTTGACTGCTGGTTGACTGAGGAAGCAATCTTCCTTTCCTTTGGATACCGGAATCTGGGATGGTCAGGTGAAAAACACTGGAAACAGAGCCTTTTGTCTTTACAGTGAGTAAAAGCAGAATGTGAGGTGTCCTTGCACACCAAGCATGGCGTATCATTCAAGCCTGGAATTCTAGACATGGTGATTCTCTTTCTGTACTCCTTGCTCGCCTGTGCATTACCACTATTATTCATCAGAACTCTCTCCAGCATATCGATCACTTTTTCCAGAGCCATGTTTTCTGACTGTTTTAACTGAAGTGATGTCAGGAAATGAACACGGAGAGAGGATCCAAGTGCAAGTAAAACAATATTTATTGACAGAATACGCTGTACAATAACTTCACTCCAAATGGGCAGTCATTGCAGTGACTGAGGCGTGCTGAAGCAATGGCGTACGGAGGCAGATAAACAGGGTGGCGCAGGGCTGCAGCGGGTATCAGAAACCAAGGATAATCCAACCCAGACGCGGGCACAAGACGACAGTTCATATAATCCACCCAGACGCGGACACAAGACGATAGTCCAGAAATCCAGGAAACGGGAAGTGAAACACGGAACACACGACACCGGGACAGCCTGCAACGAACTGACAAAGACACCATGTAGACACGCACATTAAATAGCAAACACTGAACAAGACACGGCTGGCAGCACATCACAATCAGACAGGTGAGTGACGCCCACACAATCACTCACTCACAGGCAACACACACCACAACCACACGAGGGCGAGTAAGTGAACCCATGAACCGTGACAGTACCCCCTCTCCTACGAGCGCCTCCTGGCGCTCCCAGGAGAGCCTACCTGTCGATTGTAATCATCAATAAGAGAGTGGTCCAGGATGTCCCTGGCAGGAACCCAACTCCTCTCCTCCGGACCGTAACCTTCCCAGTCCACCAAGTACTGGAATCCGCGTCCCCTCAAGATACGACAGACCGAATAAGTAGGTTCCCCATCTACGAGTCGCGGCGGGGGAGGAACCGGAACCGGCGGATTAATGTTAGAATGAAAAACAGGTTTCATTTTAGACACGTGAAAAACGGGATGAATTCTGCGGTACGCTGGTAGCAATTTGAGGCGGACAGTCACCGGGCTAAGAATTTTGGTGACCGTAAACGGGCCAATAAATTTGGGTGCTAACTTGTTACTCACGGAGCGGAGCGGAATGTTCTTGGATGAAAGCCACACTTTTTGACCAGCGACGTATACGGGAGGCTTCAGCCGGTGGCGGTCGGCCTGGGGCTTGGTGCGCGCTCCCACCTGAAGAAGAGTCTCTCGGGCTCTTCTCCACGTGTGACGACACCTCTGGACGAAGGCGTGAGCGGAGGGGATCGCGACTTCGGATTCCAGACTGGGAAAGGCAGGTGGCTGGTAACGTAGACTACACTGAAAAGGCGACAGGCTCGTAGCCGACACTGGTAACGAGTTGTGCGCGTACTCCACCCAAGGAAGCTGCTGACTCCAGGAGGAAGGATTCTGAGCAACCCGACATCGCAACATTCTCTCCAAATCCTGGTTGGCTCTCTCAGCTTGCCCGTTCATCTGGGGATGGAACCCAGATGACAAACTAACAGTCGCCCCCAGTAAACGACAAAACTCCTTCCAGAATTTGGAGGTAAATTGGGATCCCCTGTCAGAAACCACATCTACCGGGAGGCCATGGATACGGAAGATGTGATTAATGACAGTAACCGCTGTCTCCTTGGCAGTGGGTAATTTGGGCAAGGGGATGAAATGTGCCGCCTTCGAGAACCGGTCCACTACGGTCAAAATCACCATATTGCCCTGTGAAGGAGGGAGGCCTGTGACAAAATCTAGCGCTATGTGGGACCAGGGTCTCGAAGGGACAGACAGCGGTTGAAGGAGTCCATCAGGGGAACGATTGGAAGTCTTACCACGAGCGCAGACAGAGCAAGCCAAACAAAATTGTGAACGTTGCGAGCCATGCAGGGCCACCAGAATCGTTTAACCAAAAAATTGGTACGACTAACCCCTGGATGACAAGCCAGATTGGAATCCTGGCCCCATCGGATAACGTCTGAACGTAACCCCTCTGGCACAAATAACCGACTCGGTGGGCACCCGGGCGGAGGCGTTACCCCTTCTAAGGCCGTGCGGACCTTCGACTCGACCTCCCATGTGAGTGAAGAGACAATGAGTCCCTCAGGTAGAATACACTCGGGAGTGGAAGGGCGCTTGGAACGATCAAAAACACGAGATAAAGCATCGGGCTTGATGTTTTTGGACCCGGGACGATAAGATAAAGAAAACTCAAAACGACCGAAAAACAGAGCCCACCGAGCCTGCCTAGAGTTAAGTCGTTTAGCGGATCTGATATATTCAAGGTTCTTATGATCAGTCCAGACGATGAAAGGTACTCCCGAACCATCCAACCAGTGACGCCACTCTTCCAAAGCTAATTTGACCGCCAGCAGCTCCCTGTTACCAATGTCGTAATTGCGTTCGGCAGCAGTTAAACGATGTGAAATAAACGCGCAAGGATGCATCTTATCGTCCGCTGCGGAGCGCTGGGATAGAACTGCACCTACCCCCACCTCTGACGCATCAACCTCCACCACAAACTGACGTGAAGGATCAGGGGCGACAAGAATGGGAGGCGAAACGAAGCGGCTTTTGAGGTTGGAGAATGCAGCCTCAGCTGCATCTGACCACCTGAATGCCGTTGCGGGGGAGGTCAAGGCAGTCAGAGGAGCGGCTAGTTGGCTGAAATTGCGAATAAAACGCCGGTAAAAATTGGCGAATCCCAAAAACCTCTGCAGGGCCTTGCGGGAATCTGGAATTGACCAATCCACCACAGCCTTAACCTTGTCAGGATCCATGCGCCGGGACAGCCTGCAACGAACTTACAAAGACACCATGTAGACACGCACATTAAATAGCAAACACTGAACAAGACACGGCTGGCAGCACATCACAATCAGACAGGTGGGTGACGCCCACACAATCACTCACTCACAGGCAACACACACCACAACCACACAAGGGCGAGTAAGTGAACCCATGAACCGTGACAAGTGAATCCTGTCCAGCTTTAACTGGGTATGGGCTAGGGCTTACACGCATCTCATTCATAGCGATTTTCTTTTCACATTCAATCTGTCTATTTTCTTGTTCAGCGGCTCTGATACATTTCTCTGAATGATACTTCATGAGCCGTCCATTTGTCAATGATTTTTGAATGAAATGTCAGCGCTAGATCTGAGTTTGGACAATTCCTAATGAACATGCGTGTGACTTCGGTCAACTGATTGTCTAGAACCTTTCCCTGTTGTTTTAGACGTAACCAGTAATCAAAGGGATCCTCCTGAGGTTCTGGAAGAGTGGTGTAGAAATCTTGCAAAGGGACCAGAGAATACTGTTGGCAACTGAAATGCTTCCGTAATAGGGTGTAGACTGCATCAGGATTTGTTTTGATATCTAATCTGCTAGACAGCATCCCCACTTTAACAACATCTTTGGCTTTGCCTCTCAAGTGGATTAAAATCTTCATTAGGCAGGAACCTCTTTCTTATGAAGTTTTTCATAAGCTCCACCCACTCATCGAGTGTAACAGTGTCTGACACGTCGCCTCTGAAAATTGGACGATCTTTAACTTCCCTCTGATGCACTACTTGAATCTGCGATGCACTTGACATGGAGCTCTGGTCAGGCGTGTATCTACTATTGTGGTTATTTTGAGTATGCTTAGATGCAACTTCTGTTTGACTGTGCAAATTCAAATGTGCAAGGATACTGTCCACCAGTTGTAGGCCTACTTGCTGCACTATGTTACCCATCCCTCGACCAACACTAACTGGAGTGTCTAGATACTGAGATCCAGTCAACCTTGTGTAGTGATTTTTACTTTGTCCATTCAAGGACGTGAAGTAAAATAGGGATTGGTACTCACGTCACCGCTGACGTTGTGATTTTTGGATCACACGTCTCTTAAGGTGTGGTTATGAGTACATCAGATGACCACTTCCCCCCCTTTCCCTAGTTCAGGGCACCAGTCAAGGTCTTTTACCATTGGCAGTATGAGAACACTCCCAACAAGGGCTTTCATTCATTTAGAATTAATGTAAAGTGGTCAGCTGATTTATCTGAAAGATTGGTGATATTGCTAACTTGTAGAACCTTTTCTGTATTATCAGCACAAGGAAGACACAAGTGTAATAAAATAAATTTATTAACAAAAAGATAAACAAGAATAACTAACACAACTACTAAATGAATACCATGAATGATAAAGGAATAAAGTGCATAAGATACATAGAATACAAGTGATTAAGTTGGGTGTGGCTATGGAAGAGTTACGTTATCTTATGGAAAGATAAACTGTTTCTCTGAAAATAATAAGGTGGAGAACCTTATTATGCACCAAACAAATAAACGAGAGATTATTTGTTATTAACTAACATCAGCTATATTACATCTAATGGAAATTAGGAAATTATATACTGATAATATACAACAATGCCAAGGTCTCTGGAAAGAGGTTTGGTTAAGTGATATTTACGTTCCACGTGGTTGAATCCGATGACGGTGACGTCTTCCACTGGTTGTGCTGGGTGACAATGCAGTGGGGAGAGGAGCCAGAATCTGTTTCAATAGTCTTGAACACGAAGCTCTGTGGGATGCTGATCTCCTGGAGCACCAAAGGGTCCTAAAATCTGGAACACGCAGATGAGGCCCTGGTGTAGGTGCAGATGGTCCTTAACAATCTGGAACACGCAGTCTTGGAGTGAAGGTTTATTCTCCTGAGCTTAACCTTGTTGCAGATGTCGTCACTGTCTCACTGGATGGAAACTCTGAACGTAGTGTTTGTTGATGTCTCTTTCCTCACAAGCTAGAGGCTCAGAACGTGGTCGTCTCTGTTGCTGCCTCACAAGCTGTAGGCTCAGATCACGGGATCTGTTGTTGTCTCTTCTGGATGAACCAGAGGCTCAGAACGGTATATCTGTTATGTCTTCTCCCTTCGCAGGGCAGACTCAGAACGATGCATCTGTTATGTCTCAGTTTCACAGGCCGGGACTCAGAACGGTGCATCCGTTAATGTCTATTCTCGTGCAGGACAGACTCAGAATGGCGTATCTGTTCTGTCTTTCCCCTTTGACGGGCAGACTCAAGAACAATATCTGTTAATGTCTCACTCCTTACAGAGTTGGGACCCAGAACAATATCTGTTATGTCTTTCCCTGTTCGAAGGGCAGACTCAGAACAAGGAGTGTCTGTTGAAAGGGTACCTTTATCCCTTTCCGATGAGGAGGAGATTGCAATTTGGCGCTTCTCCATTCGAGTGCTGTGATTGGCCGCTGGCATCAGAGGGGACACACAAAGTATGGCCCACCCTTCTCTCCCCTGTGGAACTCATTTGCATAAAGCACAAAGTTGGAAGTCTTTACAGTGTCTTTAAAGTTTACCAATGCATTTCTCACTTTCCAAACCACCACCAGAATACCTTTGGCAATATTCTAAACAAATAGAGACTAAACATGATGGAAAAAGATTGAACTGTCATTCAATTGTACATTAACAGCTGAATTTGTATCAGATGTTGCACTACAAATAGCTGTCACTGAGAATACTTATTTCTGTGAATAAGTATCAAATGGATGTGTAGTTTGCATCAATTCTAAGGTTTTCAAACATAGTTTTGAATGGATTCGGATGGATCTTTGTGATCTCTCTTTGTTTCACCCATTACTGCTAAGGTCCCGAGGAATTTTTATGGCAGTCTCTGGCCAACCTTAGGAAGTAGTGTCTAGATGGGTGAAGGGCAGTAACTGCCTGTGGACCAATGAGAAGTCCTGTCCTTGTCAGGCTTGGTACAAGAGGTCTTCTTCTTGCCCTCTAAGAGATGTCTGGATGTTGTCCTTACATCTTTATCTGATGGCGTTGTACAGTTTGTTTGTGTTAGGCCACCAAGATCCAATCAAAATGTAGCAAACCTTTGTCCGCTGTTACGACAGAGAGGGGCCCGGCCATAAACTGGGCCCTGGAATTCACTACACTTGTGTTTTCCATAATCAAGTAATAAGAGTATACAAATAAAAGAAAAAAAGAAAAAAATGTGTACACTATATTCTACTGTGTTCCCTGGAGTCAATAAAAATATTAAACCACTTCAGAGTGTCCATTCAAAAGTCTCTTCCCAGGTATTTGTTTAAAGTCCAGGGATAACTGATAAAATCTTAGCTGAAGGTCCCGTGCAGTGAAGAATGACGACAGGCCCGAAGGTCCGATGTTGGGATGACCTTCGACCACCTTGATTGAAGTCCTGAGTCACGGCATCAATGTGACCTTTTGGTTTCTCTCTGGTTTCTCACATGTGTATCCTCGCTTATTGCTCCTCTGAAAGCCTCCTCACAGTACAGTTGTTGAATTGAGATGCCCCTCAAGATGACTAACTTTAATCGGTTTCCGGGTCACAGGCTGGAGGACGGAGGAATGAGGAAACGAAGGAGCATCATTTTGAGTATTGAGAAGCACCCCAAGAGTACCCTTCACATCTTCCAGTCACCCAAAATCATTTGCACACATTCCATTTTACAAAAAGGAATTAGCAGAAAATGATTTGGCACTGAGCTTGTCCAATTTCTTGATGTAATGCAAGACAAAAAATGATTTTGGAGATAAAGGCATTGTCTTTTGTTTTGTTTTAAATTGATCTCATAATGCTAAACTGTGCGTAATGTAATTCACTGGGAGACTACAGATGGCTGTCATTACTTTTACTGCATCAACAAAAAGGCAGTTAACTTAAAGGCTATTATCGAATTTTTGGTACTCGCCGATACTGATACCTGTATTTTCATTGCATTTGTAATTTTTAATTTATGTTTTATTAACAAAGTTCGGGAGTAGCACATTCAGATAATTAACCTAATTAACACATACAGTTAAAGTTAAATTGACAATTCTTATTTTTTATGGGATATTGTAGTATTTATTATAAACAATGTATCCATGCACGTCATTATTTTTTTTTTTTTATTCATGTGCCCTCGTAATTTTTAATCAAAAACATTAACCTCCCCTCCCCTCAAAACGACTCATTGTCTCTTCCTGTCACATGCTATGACTGAGGCTCAACTTCCATAGAAATGAACCGAAAATGATTGCTCCGTGCCAGTGGATACGCACCGTCAGTCAGTCAATCAGTATCTCTCTCGCTGTTTAGTACCGTTGACTGTCTTTGTCATTGTCATCCTCAATGAATAAAGTTCTTACAGTAATGTGAGGGTGCTACCAGTGAGTCTGGTGGAGAGAACACAACTGACTGCAAATGGGCATTCAGATCTGCCTCCATTTTTTTTTAGCAACGCCCAACTTCCAGCGGTTCAATTAATTCCCAAAGGACAAAATCAAGTCCTGCCCTCTTATTTCGGATGGTGTTTCACACGGATAGACGTCACAGTAGAGAAGAAAAGACAATCGCAACTTCCTTTTCAATCCTCTGGCCTAAGGAACGATAGCCTAACACTGCTGCCAATCCCCTGCCGTTATTTCACGGGTGCCAGCCCAAACAAATGGGTTCCCACATACCAAGATGCCGAGGCATACCCTCACCACCGTGGACGAAACATCCGCAATCTCCTTCTGTGTCTTTCTCTAATCCACCCCATTTAATCATTCCTGCCATAGAGAAATTGACAATAAGGCCTGTCGAGCACTAAGCTTGTGTCTCGGGCAATGCCGCCCTCTTCCCATGAAGGAACGGGCCTTCCTAGAGTGTCAGGCTGGTGCAGCAGGCCTTCAGTAAGTCAGGGCCGCACTGCAGATTCAGTCCCGGCCAGCTCCCATTCTCCAGCCCCATCGGCTCAACCTCCTAGGAGCACAGGTCAAATCCTTCTCGTTTTCTGTCCCTAGTTGACTTTTTTCACAGTTTATGCCATCGGGATCAGTATTGATCTGGGGAATACGTGTTTTAAACAGTTTCTGTACAAGTGATTTGCCGCTCTAAACAAACGCGCTGCTTCTTTCTAGCTTAAACAAACACAGTCGCACACAGAATCATTAAGGAAAACAAAACTTACTGTCATCGCTGTCCTGCAATTTATCAACAAAATCGCTTAGAAACTGAAAGTTGTAGCATATATGTATTTCTGTTTTGAAGTAACTTAAACCCACAGCTTCATGAATGGTAAAGAGATGCCACACAGACTGGTAGGACAAATTCACAATTCTCAATTCGTTTTTTCACTAAAGTATTCAAATAAATCAAATGTAATCATACAGTTCCACTTCATCTGTATCTAATAAAATGAATAGAAATCGAGAAAAAGATCTAAAAAATAATTTTATTATTAATAAAATTATTATTACTACTAATAATAACAATAATACATTTATCATACTAGCAGTGTTTTCATGGCAAAGTTTAGTGATCCTTTAGAGAATGTCGAACACAATAGAATAAATTCAAGGCACATGTTTTTATTATGCAAAGCTCTTTTACTTTTACCATAAGCGAATCTCTTTCGAACTTCACTAAATGAATGCGCATGTGCCACTCAAACCAGCATCTTATAAAAGAACAAACAATCATCTAAATCAGACAGTACTTTGCTGTTTGATGATCATTCAACATCCAACAACGATTACAGTATCAAACCATAGTAAGGGGCGATTATATGTAGGTTATAAAGCGTTTTACAATACATTTAATAATGACTCAGCCCTACACTGTTGTCGGTGAGCTCTGGATTCCAATCGGCCAGGATAAAACCATGGGTCCAGCACATCCATTGAATTTCTGGGCATCAACTCAGATACAGATAATTTCCTGGCCTCACTGCACAAGGAAAAATCGATAGGATATTCTAGACAGTCCAAACTGTTCTAAATGCGAACTGTTATCTTTGCCTGGCCACTTAAGCTTTACAATGCGCATAATCCCGGAAGGCCGGCCTCTCTATCTCACATCTCCTCTCCCTCGTGTCTTTGATTCAAGCACTAGAAGACAAACATCTGGCCGTAGCAGCAGGCCTTCAGCAAGGCTGGGCAGTGCCACAGATTCCACCACTGCCAGGCCCCACTCTCCTCCTCCTTCTGCTCAGCCACACACCACAGCTTTCCCTGGCACCACACCCCATTCATTAATGTCTGCCCTTCTTGACAAACGCATTCCCCCTAGTGTTAGGTTGCCTCCGCAAGCTCAGCCACCTCAGCCATCTCATTCCACCGTCTCTCACCCTCCCCATCATCCATGGCCTGCAGCTCCTAGTGCGAGGTTCCCTCCGCTAGAGACGTAGGCCCAGAAAACGCTTCCTCCTGCCTCTAACCTTTTCCCCTACCAGTGGCCTACTAGCCTGAGGATGCCTCTGCTAGCGGCTAAGGCCCAGTCATCAGTCCCAAACTCTCTTTTTGTCCCTGGCCTACAACTCCAAACGTGGACCCTAGCATGAGGCTGCCTCCGTTAGCGACGCAGGCCCAGACTGCCTATTTTCCACCCTAGCTCGGCATCCGACCAGGTCACTTTTCCAGTCTTTTGTTTCGCAAAGGTGCAGCAACCACAGCTGCTCAAAAAAGAACACTCCCAGCATCAGATTCAAATTCTCGTTGGCTGGTCGCCCGAGGCTTTTAAGAGCTATATTCGATTCTGTCACTTCCACACCAAAGAAGCTCAATGAACCCTTATCAGCTAAATTCTTTAGCTCCAGCTCGTTCTCACACACGCAAACCTACAGGCTCACCATATCACCCTCAATTAACACCATCAATCCACTCAAATAGTGAAAAGACTTCACTGCAGCAGCATTGTCTTCCCATCATAGACTGTAAAAAAATATGGACGTAGTGTCCGTGACGTCACCCATAGAGTTCTGAACAGCAGTTTTGACGCGTAAATGAGGCCGCGGCCATCTTAGCTGCACGTGACCGCACGTCACTCACGGATAACTGAAAATGGGCAAAGAGGCGGGACGAAGTTGGAGCCCATGCGACTTGTTGCTGAAACCACGCCCGCCCTAGCTATCTATCTTAGATACTATCTAAAATATTAATAAAGATAGCAATATCATTAGAAAGTAGGCTACTAAAGGATTACTGTCAATCTACGGCGATTTTTTTTACGATAAGGTTATAGATGCACCAACACCAGTAGGCTAATTAATTTGTGTGGGGTGTGCAAATAACACAAATCAAATGGGATTTCATACCTTTATAATGAAATAGAGATCGCGAGATGAATCCAATCCGTGGCACTTGGGTAAAATATATATATATGTACCAGATGTATATCTCTCAAATGTTCTCTCAAACTAATGAGCACGTATCCAAAGTATAATTTTTCAAAATAGTGCAGCAGTTTTAGTTATATCCAAGCAGTGCTGTCGGAGTTATCCTCCTGGTATTGTCATTGTAGTAAATCTCTGGAACAAAACTTTTAGCCAATGCCACGATCCAACAACGTGTGTTCCGCATGGGAGCACATGTACACAGACTGACATCTGTCTCAAGTATGCAGCAAGCCATATATTGTATAAAATAATACAGAAAAAAGCACTAATACGACTGAGATGCCAAATTCAGCGGCTGAAATGAGCTGCTGAGGTAACATGACGGCTCACAGACAGCAGCGGCATACCTGTCACTCAAGTGACCACGCCCTTAATTATGCAGAACTTTAAGGCTTAATATAATTTAAACAGATGAGCTATAAAAAAATTCACCCCCCTCAGAGTTGTCATGAAGGGCAAAATTCGCAGTATAGACCAAAACCACTATATGAACCAGAATGTAAACATGTTTTTTTCTGCTGTAAACTTGATTAATTTAACATGATGGTCAATGAGATTCTGCTCACTTCTGCAGCCTGTCCCTAGCGGCCAGTCAATGAATTGCAGTTTAATTCACTTCCGTATTGGCTTCACGAGAAACAGGGGGAGGTTGCCGCTTGCTTCCCACCCGCTTTCGCAGGAGCCCACTTCATTCTTTCACTGCTGCAGCAGTGATGTCCTCTCTGCTTCTGCAGGAGCTCAGTTCTTTGTCTAACCTTGCCTTCACTGCAACGGCAGTATTATTTCCTTTTCTCCTGCAGGAGCTCTATTTCTCCATCCAACTTGCTTCCACTGCCTCAGCAGGAGCTCCGTCCAGTTGGCTTTCATGGCAGCAGTGTTATCTCCTCAACTCCTGTAGGATCTCCATTTCTCTGTGTAACCTCACTTTCACTGCCGCAGAAGTGCTATCTTCTCTGCTCATTGTGCCCATGTGCAACAGTCAACTACTGGTGAGGCTTACCCATTTGGTGCTGAGTATTTAACACCCATCGGATGCAGTGAGAGCTCTCCTGGTCGAGCAACTATGTCTTTCTCCATCCAGCGAGGCTTAGCCATCTGATGCAGTAAATATTGAACTCCCATTGAACACTGTGAGAGCTCTCCCGCCCGAGCGCTTCAAATTTTGTTCACCCCACCATCGGCCAGTAGGGCCCACTTGCCCGACGGCATGAGCTGAGGCTACGTGGACTCTCCCGTCGAGCTCCCATGTTTTCCCTTTCTCGATTCAACGCTGTGAGCTGCTCCTGTCGGAGGCTCCATGGGCACTGCACATAAAATGTTGTGACAACCTAGGAAGATTCTATTGTGGAGGTCTGTGTCTGGCGTGCCCCAATAGGGGCATTGGTTTTGTTGTGCAACTTGCACGGCGCATTCTGCTGAAAACAGCTTGTGCTAAACTGAAAACCTTCAAACTTCAAGTTTTTAAAACTTTTAAAAACTTTTTGGTCAGGCTTTCTCAAGCCAACTTAAAGTTTATCTTGACAAACTTTTTTATCTAGTTAGAAAGTTAATTTTCTACTCATTTTTGAAAATATAATCATTTACAGTTACTGTCAAAACTTGTTTTCATGACAAATTTATTTAAACATACATTAAATAATCAAAACATTACTAACAAGTTAAGTAAATATAATAAATAGGCTAATATAGTGCATATATGAAACGCTCCTCTCTAGAGGTAATTTCTCTAGTGAACTAACATGCTGTCGACACTAAATGCCTGAGGTAATTCATGAGTTCACATATACATATAATTAGATAGAGAAAGTAATGCGTATTTGGCGTGCTGTCCAGGGGGAGGGCTCCGAGCTCTGAATTTTGGCCCGAACCCAGAGTACTCCCCCCGGATGTGGTTATGAGAGATAGAATTTAGAAGTGAGGAGATGGGGTGGTGGAGGGATGCTGATAAACTGTCAATCGAATGGAGGTAAGTCTGCAGTATATATACCTCCATTGGTTGATTAGCTGAATGCTTTCCACCTGTGATAATTAGTCTAATAATATGCACCTGCTCCTCCCGAATTTTGTTAATAAAACATCATATGTAATGCCAGGTGAGATATTATTCTCATGCTTTTTTATTGATGTCTTTCCACAGTTGAAACACTGGTTGAAAGATAACATGTAAACATACAGATTGATTATCTCTTCTTCTTCCGCACTTTTTACTGGTAGTAAACAGCATTGCATTACTGCATGCACCCCCTTCTGGATTGGAGTGTAGATCTCAAGTGACCGACTGTATTCGTCATATGACTTCATGCACAATACATGTACTGCTACACAATATGTCAACCTAAAAGTGTTAATGCACGCGATTAATTAAAAAATCGCGTTAACAACTGGTGCCACCATCTGAAGAACTGTTCTCAAATATTAATCTGGAGCCCTGCCTTTAAATCTTTTCCCTAATATATCACTATTCCTTTTAGTACCAGATGATGAATCTTAAAATCGGCAGAAACAATGAAATCATTGATTGTGCATCCCTAACCAAAATGGTGACGATATGTGAAAATAAACGAACATGTGAATGGTGCTCCCACACCAACATTAAAAACATCAAACCGAATGCATTGTGTTCGTGGCAACCTTGAGCCACCTGCGCACTACTATTGATCTTGCTTTACCAGCAGGATCTGTCCTATATAAAGCAGTTCTGCCCTCACATTTTTTACTCATTTTCAGTCTAGCGGCCCCCATCAGCTCCTCTTCTGGGCAGTACATTAAGACTTAGAATTCTAAAGAGCACCATCATATCCATCACAATTCCTTAAGACAGGCCACAGAAATGGGTCTGTCCTCTGCAGCACTCCACAGAGTCTACGGTGGCAGGAAAGCACTTATAGAAATGCACTGAGTGATGTACGAATGAGCTCTTATGAGAAGATTTTACGACATCTCTCAGCTTGGGACACCACCACTTTTAGAGAGCAGTGACGATCCATGAACAAACTTGACATTCCAGTGTGTGATATATGGCAATGGAAATGTACAGAACCAGCAGATGGTTGTTGTCCCTCGTTATGCATCTGTGTTTATACATATATGATTGTTACATGTGATGATTCATCAGGCATCCAGTCATAGTTTCAAAATAGTAAGTTAAACTTCCCTTTATACCTCCTGTACTTTGCAGGGCCTTATCCAGAAAGTGTTCTTTTCTGCTACAGTACATCTCTCTTTTGCTTTCCCCCTCATTTTCTCTCACCACCACGGCCAAAGAGCTCCAGGTAAAAGCGCAGCATCGTGGGACAAATTGCCCCAACAGCTCAATGATCCTGTCAGTGCAGTGTGCCGGCTCTCAACCCTGTGACAGAGGCTATTACTCACAAATAGGTGTCTCAATAAAGCCGGCCAGGCCCATGAATGGCTCATTCAACCTTTTCTGCTAAACGGGAGGAGATAAAAGGGTGGGGGGGGGGGATCACACAAACAATAAAAAAATATAAATAACAAGGTTGACGATAGGCACTCAAAGCATCTCTTTACTGTGGAAATTGAATACTGTGAATGAGATGTTTACATCCCTTGCAATAAGCTACAGGAAAGACCACAAACACACAATGTCAGCGGCATCCAATTTCATGCTTTGAAAATTGGACCCCTGTGATTCCTCTCTGTGTAGTTCATTATGTGAGACTTTTAGGGAGAGAACATTTGAGGAAACAGTTTAAATTCATGTGGGAGATGGTTTAAAAGTTACTTTGCGAGCAGCTTTGGAGGAATGAGTCACATTTCATTAGTAATCACATATTAATTCTTGACTGACCACCTGTTGTTTCACAGCTGGGGGTGTCGACTATGAATGGCAAATGAAACATTCAACCTGCTCTTATGGTGTTGTGTTCACACAGCTTGTTTTTCAGCTGTGAGCATAAAGCTGTTTACAAAGAATCCCTTAAAACCCAGTTCCTTAGGAAAGAATCATTACCCTTTACATTTTGCTAAGTCTGAAACTCAATGCCCACTTTCTTGTAGCAACAAATGTATAATTCATGTTTGCGCATAAAATAATGCATCATTTGTCATTAACTAATGTGGTTTATATTGAGGCCTGAGCAGCTTATAAATTCTGTCATATGTGGCGTTGACTATTTCTATCAAGTGCTGCTCATGAGTCCACACCTGCCTTACCTGCTTACTCCTTTACCATATTCCTTTTGTCAAAGTCCTCTTTTCCTTCTCTCTTGGCTTGATTTTGCGTTCAATGTCATGAGGCCCATTTTTTATATGTTAATTTATTTAAAGATAAATAAAAATGCAATTAATGGATACAGCGACTTGAATGTATGAATGTCCTCTATAATGAGCATATTTTTAACTGTAATAATCTTTATTTCTTAACATTTTAACACGTCTGCTTTACTGCTTATTATTTGAAAATCTTTTGCCAAATCAAAGTCAATGAATTTTACTTTTTTCACGACATGGCAAGGTCATGGTCACAAACTTCAAGTCGTAAAATGTCATGAGGTGCCGAAACACTTATTGATATTTATGAATCAATTCATGACATTTTTAAAATATCAGTCTTTTTATCTAAAAAAAAAAAAATATATATATATATATATATATATATATATATATATATATATATATATATATATAAAAATTTGGTATGTGTGTTTTAGCTAGATTTTTTCAAAGATATTTCCTTTCCTTTTCATTCATGTCTTAAATGTCATTGACCCTTATATTTATACTTATGTTTAAACAGCTGAAATGAAGGCACCTATAAAGTGTTTGTACCTTTGTATGAAAGAAAATGACATCCTTGGATAAGTAGCCATGTTGGCCGATTTGCCCTAAAACTACACTTGAACTTTGTGAAGGTTATATTAATCCCGTCTGATTGACCAAGGCAAGAGCCATTAGAGTGCCCTCAGGCCTGTGATCTAACACAAGCCCACGTAAAAACTGCGTCAGCAATGGCTTGTGAGCCACTGATTTTCTCATGTGGGGTGTCTGAATTAACTTGATCTCTCTCCTCCATCTCTGCCAAATATAATGTGGATAAAGCTGTTTAGGTAACAATTAAGCCATGGTTTGACCAGAGAGCTGCTTGGCACAGACACTCTGCTCATTAAGACTTGCTTTTGATTAAGGGATGGATTGGGGAGTATGGGGGTAATCATGACTCACCCATCATTAACATTAACATTTTAAACTTGTTTCAAAGAGAAGACACATAAACCTCAACTCATCGCCCCTCCATTTTCTGATGCGTTTGCTCACATTCAGACTCGGTTCCCTACACACACAGCCCCCAGACAATGACCTCCCAGCTAGCCATTGATTATCAATAATGAATGTGAAATGGGGGAGAGGAGTGAGAAGGCCTAAAGCAGGATTAGACACAGTTTTGCTTCCGATGCTCCTTACTGATTTGTCCTTCAAGGCGGCTTTGTGAATGGATTGCTTTCATGAACGCCCCTCTCCTTCTGTTCTCTCATTCCCACGTTCAGCTACTCATCTGTCTCCATCTTTTGATTGAGATGTCGTGTCCTCTGTCAGGGTGAGAGAATAGAGAGGAGGGATATTAGCATCTTCGTTAACCTTATCCTCTGCTAAACAGAGTGATCGTTAGCTTTACAGTGATAACTTTTGAAACTTGCACTCATTTCTTGTGAGCATGTGGTCGGTTGACCCTTATCACACATTAAGCCAATTTAGTTTTAGTAGCATGTTTTAATGGCCAATAAAGGAATAGTTCACCCCAAAATGAGAATTCTGTCATAATTTACGCACCCTTGTGTTGTTCCAAACCAGTATGGCTTTCTCTCTTTTAGTAAGCAAAGTCTAGTGTCACTGCAGCTTTATAATTATGTTCAAGGTACACATTTTATCAGCACTATGTTCTACCTGTTGACCTATAGGAATACGTCATTGTACTTATCACATCTCATTTGTGCTGTACATGTACAGTATTTGACATGTTGCATCCAGTTACAAGATATGAGAACTAATAGAATTGAACTGTTTTCGACATGAAACTACCGTATGTGCAATTCATCTAGATGCACAAAGAATGACAAGAGGGTTAGTAAAGGATGACAGAATTTTTCTTTTATGGTTGAACTTAACTTTTAAAGGTTTGTAATCGCTTTAGAATTATTCTAAATTAATATGGACAGTAACTTTGTTTTTACTCTTTCCGTTTAGGTTTTCAGTTTAGATTTATATACTAATGCACATGTATAATGATAAGTCGAGCTGCTGTGACTTTTTCACCATTTCAATCACCTATTAGCTTTTTTTTTAATTTTTTTATTTTTTTATTAAATAGTTATGCTTTTGTGGTTTAACAGGTACTTTTTGTACAAATACTTTATATAGTATTTCAGTTAATATCCATTTGGTTTTAATATTAATTCTGAAAGCTTTCCAGTGTTTATGAAACACTTCAATAACAACTGGATTATGAAAATCTTGGAAGTATTTTGACTCTTCTCACAATAATATTGTATTGATATTTTTGGGCTGTGTCACAATAAATGTGTGATTAAGTGTGTGCCAGAACAATGTTGACAAGAATTTGACTGACAACTGATTGTAGATAAAAAAAAATTATTAACAGACAACCAGATTTTTATTTATTTATTTTATTTTATTTTATTTTTGAAATGGCATTTTTTAGTTTTATAATTAAAGTTAGAAACGTCCTCTGTTATTTCACACATCTGCGGCACATTCTTCCAATAGCTGTTGGAAGCATCTGTGTGGCTTTTGGCCAACAAGACAACTGGCAATGCTCACGGTGATGATTTCTCACTGTGAAAGATGATTCCCTCTATGGCATCATCCTATTCACATCACTCTTGTTCAGTGTTGTTCTTAAAGTTAAATTCATGAATACCTCACATTTGAAGTGTTATATGCTTTGCTCTTGGAGTGACTGACAAAAATTCTTGATTAGAGAAAGGACATTGTTAAACATCTGCTTAACTGTAAATTCATTGAGCCTGAAGTCATGAACATCAAACACTCTGAGGTCCACAGAAATCTCTTGTGATGTGAAAAGCTTAATCCACTAAGAAAACATCTAAAGTTTGTTTGTTTTTAAAGGAACGACACACCTGCCAACTCATTGAATTGAACACCTTGACTCAAAATAGAGCTGATTACCTTGTTCAAAAACTTTTTCAACAAAGGTAGTGTAGAATGGATCCATGTGGCCTTTTAAGAGTATTTTTCTCTGCCTTATATATTTATTCTCTTCAGATATCAGATCAGAGTTTAAGTAAAATTAGAAAAGGACTTCAGATGGAGTGGCAAATATTCTCTGATTTTGTGGGCTGCTCTCACTAATCTAATATTGTTGTAAAAGCATGTATGACTGTGAAAATGGTCTTTATTTATGTTCCATCTATTTGAGGATATTTTAAACGTGGCTGATGGACTGTGTCTAAGATGTCTCCATCTCCTTGTTTTCTCAGAACCATTGGTACAAATTAGACTGTTTATGAGAGCTATTCCCAGGCCCAGCAGACAAATTTGCTTCACTAAATCGGTAACCCTATGGGGTATTTCCTGTGTAGTCTGTGTTAAATTGCATATGATTAGCAGGGAGAGTTATCCTCCACCACTATTAATGTCAGATGGTTAGTCCATGAGAGTGCAATGTAGTGATCACATCTAAATAATGTAGCTTTATACTGTAATAGCCATTGCAAATTACGAATTTAATTTATTAAAATTAATTAATTAATTAATAAATTGAGGTGATAAAAAAAACGTAGGCCTACTGCTACTCTGATACAAAGTTGATAGTAAAATATGTAAAAATACCAGCCTTTTGACAATGCTGGTATCACAAATACGCATTGTTTTCAACCACATAAAATACACAGAAGAACTAACAAAACGATACATTTAGAGTTTGTAAAATATACAGTGATGTCTATAGAAGCAGCAATAACAATCCTTTTCATAATAACGTTTTATTCACATCAGATGCACATTGTGTAAGTAACTTTAAAGTTTATTCTTCTCCCAGTTCACCAGCTCACTTACTTCCATGTATTTCGGGAGAAGTGTATAAATGAAAATCCAACAGATCCGATTCTCTGTGCACGGCACAATCTAACATGGCGGCGCCCATCGCGCGTATTGTTCAACTAACGCGATCGTTATAAAGGTGTTTAAACATAAAAACACACCTACTTGCACATATTTAACATTCTGAATATCAATATTTTATGCTAGGCTATAGTTAACAAATTTGTGAATATTTTTAATAAAAAAGGGAAAATTAAATAAAAGCAGCTCATTAGTCATATACAGCGCCATCGTGGCGCGGTGTGTCACGTAACAAGCGATGACGCGTCACCATGGAAACAATAAAGTGATATGTTCTAAATAATGGTCGCCATGAAAAACTCAAGCTGGGGGCTCAGACAGAATATTTTAAACTTACATGTGAAAGGGTTTTAATGTCAGTAATTGTTTAAGCAAATATAAAAAGATGTGGTATATATCTGATTTGTCAAAATAAATGCATGTGCATTAAGTTTTGCCATGTAAATACAACAATAGATCTTCTGCTGTCTTTTATCATGTCGTTAATAGGTTGTTTGCAATCACGTGGTTCTGTTGACGTGCGAAATTAATGTGGAGGGCAAGCTGTGAAAATTAGAATGGAAGAGATGGAAAAAAGTCAATTCTGTGCTGGTTTAGAAAGCTATAAACAGAAAATCACAACATATATTTGGACGTGTACCTTATGTTATGAAGAGGAGCGATTTTTCAACTGAATTGAAAGACTTGACTGCCATCAAGGAGGTATGAAGAATATATATATAGAGAAAATGTGAAGCTGCCGTCACGAGTTGTAGTCTGGTTTGTTATATCGCGCTGCCTTACTGCTAGTGACATTAAGGGCAGCATTTTTGATTTTCTGTCGTGATTGTGAAAAATGTCGCCATTGTAGGTCATTTATGCTGAATCAAGAATTGCAACAGGAGCTCACATTGTTCAGGGGAAAAATGGACGGTGTAATACAGTTTTCGCCTTTTCTACATGTAAAAACCATAGGTAAAAACACTAAGGGAAGCAAGTTGAGGAGGTGATGTAGGTGATGCCGTAGCAAATCTGATAGAGTACCTCAGGGATGACGTGTTTTTGTAGGCCAACCCAAGGAAGTTAGCGGCGCACGGGTTCCCTCGATTGAAAGCCTATGCATTTTTCCCATAGACTTTTGGAAAATCGCAAAAAATGAGCTCAAGGGTTATGACACTTACACGTTTTGTCTATCAAGATAATCTTTACAAGTTAACACAACATTTATACATTTTGAAGCCTAAATAAAGTCAGCAGATATAAAAAGCTAACAGTAGGCTATAAACGGACTACAGCACACCATGGTCGCGGATCAACGTCACCACCACCAAGCTTCCTCAAACTTTATTTAAAAAACAACTTTATTTAAAAACATGCTTGCTGATTATGATCTGCGCTGTGTATGAATACTTATCCACTTTTTCATGAGAAATGCTGTCCAAATGTCCTGTTTGTCATGATGACGTCTAAAGTCCCCGCCAAAGGAAGTAGTCCCTTTTAGCAATTTGTTAGCAACCGCCGTTTTTAAGACACAATAAAGGTTTAAAAAATCACAAGTGGGTTATGACTGGTGTGTTTTATGTCATAGATCAAAATGTGGAAATATTTAGAGGCTTTGTTAACCACAGACCTTATTTCAGGCGATTTAGCAAAAACCCATTAAAAAAACCCATAGACTTTATGGCAATGGAACTGGAAGTCCTAAAATGCTAACTCACTTCTGGGTTATGCCTACAAAAACACGTCATCCCTGTGGTAGTTTATAATGTCACTGATTGAACCCACTGCCTGTTATTCAATGAAATAATCACATAGCTGAGTGTTTTTGAAAGTATTTTGTTTGGTTTAATAATTAACATTTGCGAGTATGACTCTCACTCGGCTTGTGAATGAGCATAACTTGCACACAGCCACTTTAAACCTGTTCACAAGCTTCTATGGGTTTGATTTTGTGTTCATTTGTTGAAATAAATACAAAAAAAAAAAAAAAAAAAACCAAAAAACAACAGTGTGTCGGTATCTGTCATAGACTGTAAAAAAGGGTGTCTGTCCGCTGAATCCTTCGTGGCCATATGGGAAAGTATATGGTAATATTTACTAAGAAAACATTAAAACTACAGTATTATTTACACATCCTTCCAACAAAGAAATGGATCGACTTCTGTCAGCTTGTTAAACACATTTATTTATTTGGACATTTTCTACCATATGATGACTGAAGCAGCAGCGCGTGACACTGTTCTCATGGTAACCAGATCAACATTGTGAATGGAATTCTAGAAAACTGAAGTGAAAACACCAAATTATCATTCAGTGGGATAAAATAGCTTCTCGCAAACGATACCATGAAGAATGTGAATATTTAACCAAGTCAAAAACAAAAAAGGTAAGCAGGTATCCATATTCATTTCAATATCAGCAGACGCAAAACGCTATAAAAGGTGACAACTTTTAAAGTTAAAAAATGATATAAGTTACGTAAACGATAACAGCTTATTGTGGTTTCTCAGTTTGATAGATTTGAGCAACCATAAATGACGCAAAACATAGGAATTTTGAGTTTGTGATAGGATTCCTATATAGAAAATTCACTCCTTGCCCTCCAGCTGCATTTCACGTGCAGCAATAACGTTATGTGCAAGCAACCTATAATCAGGAATGTTGACAGAAAAATGAGACAGACAGAGAGACAGACAGATAGACAAATGTCCTTTTCACACACACTCTTTCTTTTTCTTCATTTTAGCCTGTCTCACAGAGTGGGCCTTCAGCTGTTGGCTCATGTATGCAGTGACACCAAACTTGCACTTGAATATCTGAAATATTTGAAGCATGTTTTCACAGATACGCCTGCAAGTCCAAACCTAGAATGCAAGGATAAATAATGAAGTAAGTGTTCAGCAGAAGAGATACAGACCATAACAAAAATCAGAAGTTACTTTTTAAAGGTTTTTCTTGAAGTGGTGTTGAATGATTCTTAGATTTCTTCTTGTATTCAATGACAATATGCTTCCATCCAAAGTTGTGAATTTAACTTTTGTGCAAATTTTGATTTTCCAACATCATAAATGACTTGCGTCTCAGAGTGTGCAGACGAAACGCAATAAACGCTGACATGTTATCTTGCATTCAGACACCTGGCATTTGGGAATGCATTCGTGTGAGATGCTTCTGGGAGGTCATTATACCTAATCATTCTCATGGCAGACTTTTGCAGACATTTCAGAATGATCAAACCAACATTTGAGATGCTATGCAATTAAGTTGGTCCACTGGTTAATCCAGTTATCCAATCACATCCATTGTTGAGGCAAAGTCATGTGAGTTTTTTGTTGCGCATTGAGGGATTTATTTGGAAAATGTATTTACACCATAATTTACGCACATGTCTGCTTATCAGATAAAAAATGTATCTGCCTGAATTGAGCGCATGTTTTTTATGCGCATTTTTAGAATTAATGAGCATTTTGATCCCAAAATGTGGATCAAAATAGGTGGATGGAAACATAGCCAGTGACATGTAACATGATCAGTCAGGTTTCAAATATTAACACTAACATTTTCCATGAGCTTCATAGGAACTTGTAGTTTAATCTGTTGTTTGCTTGAGGACAGTGAGGAGCAAGTTATATCTTTCTTTCTCTCACTCTGATCCTTTCTTTTTCTCCCTTCCTCTCTTAGTCTACCTCAAGCTTTTGCAAGGAAAGCTGATCGTGCAACATTGCGTCCTAATGTTTCATCCATTTAATTATTCAGGAGAACCCCCAATGGCCGTATGTCACTGGCTCTGCCACACTGACAGACCTAGTATCCGTCACCTTTTCAGTCTGTCTCTTGAATTCACTGCACTCTGTTTAGCATTGTCCCCCCTCTCTTCCCCTGATTATATCAGCGTTGTGGTCAGTAATGTGTTACAGTAGTGTCTGTGGCTTCTTGGTGGGAATGAAATGACCTAGGCATCCAAAGCTTGTGCGTTAAATTTTTCACATGACATCTGGCAGCCCAGTGCCTCATGTGGGTGAAAATTGCCATTTTCCATTTGTTATCTATACATATAGGGGACATAGTTGGCAAGGCTTTATCTTGTCAGATTTTTCTTTAATTACATTTAAAAATTAATATTTTTTTAATTTAAATTAATTTTACTTCAACTTCCTTTATGTTCAAATTTGAATTCCAATTCTGAATTCCATTCCAATTTTAAAAACTAAATAAGAATTAAAAAGGCATTCTCAGTTCAGAATGGCACACGACCCATAATTTATTATAATTTCACACATCTGCAATACTAAGGTTGCAGGCATGATACAGGTTAGATTATGAGCCTCTTCTGGAAACATATAGTTAACAGGAGGATGAGGCGAGCAGAAATAACACACATTCATTCATCTTTTTAGTGGGAGGATGAAAAGACAGTAGAGCAAAGCTTTGTTGGATTCTCTCATTGGCAGGAAGAGGATCTGACACATATTCCCCCTGCAGCACTGAAAAAAGGAAAGTCAAAAAAAAAAAAAGGAAAAGATGGAAAGTGTGTCTGCACCAAGCAAAGTTGAAAATGAACCTACGCAATACACACTCTATTTTTGAAGAATCTATTTTCACCCAGGTGGATATAAATTTGGTGGTGACTCGGATCCAGGAATAGTTTAACGGTGTGTATTTCAAGCAGAGGAGAGGGAGTAGGGAACAGCTGGCATCGGCCTGTTTGCTTTTAGTTTTAAAAGAATGCATTTGGAGAAATGCGTGTGAATCACACACTTTGCTGACCTGATGTGACTAACATCTAATAGCTAAATCCAAACTCAATTATTCATTTTTGACCACAGACTAATCTTGGAAGATTTTAGTTTATCCCTCTTCAAGCTGTCAATTATTGAGTCTCTATGGGCACAAGATTTCTCCTCAGTGCACAAACGTGTGCACATATTTGTGTATACCTGCAGAATTTTTCAGTTTTAAAAAAGTTCTATTAGTATTTTTTGCCTTTGTGCAATTAATTCATCTCCATTGTACAATTATATCTTCTCTTTATTTTAATTATTTAGGTTAAGGACAGAGTTCATTTTATAATATTGAATAGAAAGTATTTCTTGGTTTAACATGTATGGAATCACTTCACATATTTTTATAGCATTCTGCAGCATTTTTCCCTCATTGAAAATATGAAATGTCTCTATTCATCTCCTTGCATGTGTATAAATGTTTGTCAGCCTGCCATTAGAGGCATTGTGTAGCTGTATTATGTAGGATGGAGCACACAGAATGCACCAGATAGCTCTCTACCTCTTTGCCTTTATTTAAGCTGCTGCTGACTTTGTGAATGAACTTATGCTCCTCCCATTGTTTTCAGGTGCTGTGCTCTTATTGGCTGAGATATCTCCGCAAGCAATCTGCAACATCACAGCACTCCAAGTTCCATTAATGGCTTGCTCGCTCTCTTTCTCTCCCTCGCTCTTTCACTCTCAGCCCATTCCTCATCTCTCAATCTGCTTCTCTCCTTCTTTCCAATTCTCTTCTTTATCCTCAGTATAGCTTTTGTCGTCTATTTGTAATTGTCATTTTGACTTTGTTTTCTTCCTCTCCATCTCACCAGCACTCTGTTACCATGTCACGGGGTGGGAGAAAAAATGAGGGAGGGAAAGGGAAGAACCAGCCTGGAGAAAGAGGTCTGCACCACATACAACATTCAAATGGACTGCTGACATCAGCACATCAATAATTAAAAGGTTTTATTCATAGCCTGGAAGGGGGAAAAAATCAATTGACAAATCACATATTCACTTTGAGTTACTTCAAACATCATGACAATTAGAATGCTGGAAAAAAGAAAATGCTGTATGCTGAATGTGTCTATAAACAAGCAAAATACAAAAAAATATGTGTCTATGTGGCAAAAATGTTACATGTAACCCTGTTTCCTATATATAGTCACACTGTAATTTTGCACACAGGAACCGGGCTGCCATCAGTGATTTAAATCAATGATGAGAGGAGGAATAGCAGACATAACACCCATAGAAACAATGAGTCACACGCCCGTTTATAACTTAAGTATTTAGGGAAGATGAACTACATTTTTCTCCTGCACTTCATTTACTGTACGCTGATAAATAATCTCTCATGATATTTGTGCGGTTACTGTTCCAATCTCTCATAGGGAGTAAGGGATGAACTGAGAGATGATGGGCTGAAGATGATGACAAAGATCTGTTTCTATTTTAGGCTGTGTGTCTATCAAGTATTGTGTGTTGTGCATGATACCAGTGATTACTAGTAATAGTTCTAGCTCTATGAAAACTCAGCTCTCTTTCTCAGGAAAAAAAAAAAAACATTAGGACAAACAGTTTTGTGATATTATACTGGAATCTAGATTTAATCAAAAAGAAGAAATATGATTCTCATGGTTGTGGAATAATAGCATACGCTAATAGGTATAGTGAGGTAAGGTGTTCTTGTATTACTTGACTCTAAGATTAACAAAGCCAAACAAATGAAGTCCAGTTTAGTCGGTAAATTTGTTATCACAACTCTCAACACTGTTGTGTCATGATCACGAATTGGAGTGCCCGAGTTGACCACTAGAGGGCACTCCAACATGGACTTTTGTCACCTGTCAGAACTTCATTTCCCATAATTCACCTCCTGGACTCATTATCCTCGTTTCATTGCACTCAGCTGTTTTGTGTTTGCTCATTAGTTCTGTCTATTTATACTCTGTTGTTTCTGCCTTTGTTTGTGGTTTGTTGTATTGTTACATGCACTTTGTGGCTCTGGTTTTCTGTTTTTTGTGGACTGTTTCTGTGGAGTTTGACCCTTGCCTGTGTCTGGATTACGTTTTGGATTACCATTAAAGCTGCGCTTGGATCTTATCATCTTGTCTCTGTGCTTTCCGTGACAGAACGAACCACCATGCAAAGATCCAGCAGCAAGAGATTCCGGCCACCGACCAACACACAGGGAAGTCGGAGCAATCCCCAGGATTTGGCTCAGCTTCGGCAGAGGGGTATGGAGGTGTGGAAATTTACCCAAGGGTTTTGGTTTACGGGCAGAGAGATTTAATCTCCCTGATTTTGTCCTCTGGGACATGTTTAATCAGTGTCTGGATGACCCTCTGCTGCAGTGGGAGATGGAGTTTGTGGGGAATTTAAGTTTCTGGAATTTCTCTAGTTACCTGTATCTGCATAAGATTGGGCAGGTTCGATTACCTCCAGCACCCCCTCCAGTCCATCAGTCCACTCCAGAGCCCGCTCCAGCCCATCAGTCTGCTCAAGTCTGTGGATCCTCTCCAGCCAGGGAGCCCGCTCTAGCCAGGGAGCCCGCTCTAGCCAGGGAGCCCGCTCTAGCCAGGGAGCCCGCTCTAGCCAGGGAGCCCGCTCCAGCCAGGGAGCCCGCTCCAGCCAGGGAGCCCGCTCCAGCCAGGGAGCCCGCTCCAGCGCGTGCTCTCCTGGTCAGTCCTGTCTTGGCTCAGAGAGCTGTGCTCACTTTGTTTTGGCTGTCCTGCGTGCGTGGAGGATGAACTCGAGCTCTATGGACTTTGGAGCAGTCTGCCAGCCCGAGCCCGCTGTCGTCCCCGAGCAGCCCGCTGTCGTCCCCGAGCAGCCCGCTGTCGTCCCCGAGCAGCCCGCTGTCGTCCCCGAGCAGCCCGCTGTCGTCCCCGAGCAGCCCGCTGTCGTCCCCGAGCAGCCCGCTGTCGTCCCCGAGCAGCCCGCTGTCGTCCCCGAGCAGCCCGCTGTCGTCCCCGAGCAGCCCGCTGTCGTCCCCGAGCAGCCCGCTGTCGTCCCCGAGCAGCCCGCTGTCGTCCCCGAGCAGCCCGCTGTCGTCCCCGAGCAGCCCGCTGTCGTCCCCGAGCAGCCCGCTGTCGTCCCCGAGCAGCCCGCTGTCGTCCCCGAGCAGCCCGCTGTCGTCCCCGAGCAGCCCGCTGTCGTCCCCGAGCAGCCCGCTGTCGTCCCCGAGCAGCCCGCTGTCGTCCCCGAGCAGCCCGCTGTCGTCCCCGAGCAGCCCGCTGTCGTCCCCGAGCAGCCCGCTGTCGTCCCCGAGCAGCCCGCTGTCGTCCCCGAGCAGCCCGCTGTCGTCCCCGAGCAGCCCGCTGTCGTCCCCGAGCAGCCCGCTGTCGTCCCCGAGCAGCCCGCTGTCGTCCCCGAGCAGCCCGCTGTCGTCCCCGAGCAGCCCCATGTCAGTTCGGTCAAGGCCTGGAGGACGGTCTTAGCCTTCTACTACTTGGCGTTCTTGCGTGCCTGGAGGATGCACTCAAGTTGTTATAACTCTGTACCAGTCTACCAGCCCGAGCCTGCTGCCGTCACAGAGCGGCCCGCTGCCGTTCCAGAGCAGCCTGTGGCCATCCCAGAGCTGCTGGCCATCCCAGAGCTGCCCACTCTCCCTGATATGGCCACGGAGGCCGTCACCGAGCTGTCCGCTCTCCCTGATACGGCCACAGAGTCCCCTTGCTCTGCCCTGCTGCCGCTGCTGCCCAAGATGTCTGCTCTGCCGCCGCTATCAGCCAGGACTCCAGACCTGCTGGAACCTGCCTGGTCAGTTCCTCCAGCACTGCCCTGGCAATCAGCCAGGACTCCAGACCTGCTGGAACCCACCTGATCAGTTCTTCCAGCGCCGCCCTGGCATTCAGCCTCTGGTCCTGGCCCACCGTCCCTCCCCCTGGTCCTCCTCCAGTCCACCTCCCTCCTGAGAGTTTTGTTTTTGTTTTTGTTTCATGGAGCGTCTGGTAGCCGCTCTGTAAGGAGGGGGTACTGTCATGATCACGAATTGGAGTGCCCGAGTTGACCACTAGAGGGCACTCCAACATGGACTTTTGTCACCTGTCAGAACTTCATTTCCCATAATTCACCTCCTGGACTCATTATCCTCGTTTCATTGCACTCAGCTGTTTTGTGTTTGCTCAGTTCTGTCTATTTATACTCTGTTTCTGCCTTTGTTTGTGGTTCGTTGTATTGTTACATGCACTTTGTGTCTCTGGTTTTCTGTTTTTTTTGTGGACTGTTTCTGTGGAGTTTGACCCTTGCCTGTGTCTGGATTACGTTTTGGATTACCATTAAAGCTGCGCTTGGATCTTATCTTGTCTCTGTGCATTCCGTGACATGTTGTAGATGCTCAGTTTGAAAATTTATTATAATTTTTGGAGCTCATGCACATAATGTGACGCTTGCAGCAAACAGCCAATTGCTTAAAACATGGAAAGAGGCAGAGTTATTTACTTTCAGCTGAAGTACAAGTGATCGTCCCCAAAATAGTTGTTAGATTTTATTTTAATGGTTAACTTTAGATATTCTACTAACAATAAGTAACTTTGCAACTACATGCCAACTAACTCTCATTAGAGTATTAGTAGGCTGTAGCAGATTGTTGTTTTAGGCTTAGGTGTTATGGGTTTGGGTTAGAATAGGTTGGCATGTAGATGCAAAGTTGCTTAAAGTCAGAATATCTTTTGGGGGAGGATCAAAATAATGTGTTCGCAGATATCTAGAAGTCAGTCTACAAATTCTTAAATACTTTAAAGAGATGTAACTGACATGTAGTTACTTATAGTTAGTAGAATGTCTAAAGTGGACTATCAAAATGTTACCAATACAGTTTAAACATATTCACAGAAATAAGCCACACCATTGCTACCAGAAACTTTTTGATACAAAGACTTTTTGATACATGAATTTGTACAGAAGTTATTAACTGTGATGAATCATACAGTATACTTGATGATATATTATAGCATATCTTAACTGCTTGTTTGCTTGTATTGTTGAAAAATGTAAACTATAATATTGCCCAGCTCTAGTCTGCTAAATGCAACTATAAGGCATGAAGATAAAATGTTATAAATATTACCATGACTTTATGTAAAGCTGAAACAGTGTGTATTGTAAAAAAAAAAAAAAGCACTATACAAATAAATTTAACTGGACTTGATGCGGATACATACAGTAGGTACGGAAAGTATTAAATTTTTCACTCTTTGTAAGTTCATTTTTTTCCCTCATTAGTGTACACACAGCACCCCATATTGACAGAAAAACACAGAATTGTTGACATTTTTGCAGATTTATTAAAAAAGAAAAACTGAAATATCACATGGTCCTAAGTATTCAGACCCTTTGCTCAGTATTTAGTAGAAGCACCCTTTTGATCTAATACAGCCATGAGTCTTTTTGGGAAAGATGCAACAAGTTTTTCACACCTGGATTTGGGGATCTTCTGCCATTCCTCCTTGCAGATCCTCTCCAGTTCTGTCAGGTTCGATGATAAACGTTGGTGGACAGCCATTTTTAGGTCTCTCCAGAGATGCCCAATTGGGTTACGTCACGACTCTGGCTGGGCCATTCAAGAACAGTCACGGAGTTGTTGTGAAGCCACTCCTTCGTTATTTTAGCTGTGTGCTTAGGGTCATTGTCTTGTTGGAAGGTAAACCTTCGGCCCAGTCTGAGGTCCTAAGCACTCTGGAGAAGGTTTTCATCCAGGATATCCCTGTACTTGGCTGCATTCATCTTTCCCTCGATTGCAACCAGTCGTCCTGTCCCTGCAGCTGAAAAATACCCCCACAGCTTGATGCTGCCACCACCATGCTTCACTGTTGGGACTATATTGGACAGGTGATGAGCAGTGCCTGGTTTTCTCCACACATACCGCTTAGAATTAAGGCCAAAAAGTTCTATCTTGGTCTCATCAGACCAGAGAATCTTATTTCTCACCATCTTGGAATCCTTCAGGTGTTTTTTAGCAAAATCCATGCGGGCTTTCATGTGTCTTTCACTGAGGAGAGGCTTCCGTCGGGCCACTCTGCCATAAAGCCCCGACTGGTGGAGGGCTGCAGTGATGGTTGACTTTCTACAACTTTCTCCCATCTCCCGACTGCATCTCTGGAGCTCAGCCACAGTGATCTTTGGGTTCTTCTTTACCTCTCTCACCAAGGCTCTTCTCCCCCAATAGCTCAGTTTGGCTGGACGGCCAGCTCTTGGAAGGGTTCTAGTCGTCCCAAATGTCTTCCATTTAAGGATTATGGAAGCCACTGTGCTCTTAAGAACCTTAAGTGCAGCAGAAATTTTTCTGTAACCATGGCCAGATCTGTGCCTTGCCACAATTCTGTCGCTGAGCTCTTCAGGCAGTTCCTTTGACCTCATGATTCTCATTTGCTCTGACATGCACTGTGAGCTGTAAGGTCTTATATAGACAGGTGTGTGGCTTTCCTAATCAAGTCCAATCAGTATAATCAAACACAGCTGGACTCAAATGAAGGTGTAGAACCATCTCAAGGATGATCAGAAGAAATGGACAGCACCTGAGTTAAATATATGAGTGTCACAGCAAAGGGTCTGAATACTTAGGACCATGTGATATTTCAGTTTTTCTTTTTTAATAAATCTGCAAAAATGTCAACAATTCTGTGTTTTTCTGTCAATATGGGGTGCTGTGTGTACAATAATGAGGAAAAAATGAGCTTAAATGATTTTAGCAAATTGCTGCAATATAACAAAGAGTGAAAAATTTAAGGGGGTCTGAATACTTTCCGTACCCACTGTATGCACATATGACCAGCTGCACACATTTGTCATTTGCAGTACAATCTGTTATCCAGAACATGTAGCATATGTTACTATGGTGATGTACCTCAGTCACAGTGGTGTGCAGTGCTGTTCTGAAATGAGGAGACAATGTCCTATGTCATATTCCAGGTTAAATAAACATTGTTACATCAAAAAATAAATAAATAAATAAATAAATAATAATTAAAAAAAAAAAAAAACTAAAGGTAGTATAATTTTAACAATTTTTATTTTATTTTATTTGTGAACTGATGTTAAGCTGTTCTTTTTAATAATCAACTTATTTTCAGACCATATCTGAGTGGGTGAATTGTTTACTTAAAGGATTAGTTCACTTTCAAATGAAAATTACCCCAAGCTTTACTCACCCTCAAGCCATTCTAGGTGTATATGACTTTCGTCTTTCTGATTAACACAATCTGAGGTATATTGATAAATATCCTGATGCATCCAAGCTTTATAATGGCAGTGAGTGGGGCCAACGTGTATGAAGCTGAAGAATCCACATCCATGAATGCTTCCATCCACATCCATCTATCATAAAAATACTTCACACAGCTCCGGAGGGTTAATAAAAGACTTCTGAAGGGAAGCGATACATTTGTGTAAAAAAAAAAACAAAAAAATCCATATTTAACAAGTTATGAAGTAAAATATCTAGCTTCCGCCAGACTACCTTTTAGGCGGTCCCGAGCATACCCTATTGTAATTGCTCGGTCAATTCTTCTTCTTCTCCAAAATTAATCACATTTTTGGAGGCCTAAACATGCTCGAAAACTCACTAAACTTTACAAACGTGTCAGAAGCGGTGAAAATTTATGTCTGATATGGGTTTCAGAATTAGGTGTGGCAAAATGGCTCGATAGCACCACCTACAAAATTTAATTTAAGCTCCCTTCACGCTATATTTCGCCGTACAAGTATGAAATTCGGTAGACACACCCTAGTGAAAAAAAAGTATACTAAGTATACTTGCAGCAAGACTAATTATTAGTATATTTCAAGTGTGTTAATGATTAGTTCATTTAAAGTGTGCTATTTTGAAACAACTAATTTTGTACTAAGTATATTTAAGTTGAAATTAAGTAGTATTAAAATACAACTTTAAGTATATTTAGTATACTTATGTATACTTAGTACACTTTAAGTATATGTCTGTGTAGGGACTAATTACATGCTTGATTAGTGATATTAAAGTGTACTTAATTTGTGTTATAAGTATACTTTATTTGTATTAAAAGTATTTTTTTGTTATAATATATGTCGTATTATAAGTATACTTTATTTCTGTTATAAGTATACTTTTATTTGTGTTATAAGTATACTTTATTTCTGTTATGAGTACACTTTGTGTTATAAGTACACTTTATTTGTGATTTATGTACATTACAAAATAATTACGAGTGTCTTCAGAAAACACAAGCAATATACACTGAATATATTATTTTACAGGTAATAGTAGCCTATATACTGTATGCTCAGTACCTTTGGTTTATTACAAATATTAAACATTACACACTTTGCAGTCAATAACAATACACTTTGTTATTACTTATACTTTGTATAATATAGTCAACATTTGAAGCGGATCAAAACCTTTAATCAAAGTTGTCCTAACTTTTTTGATCCACTTCAAATGTTGACTACTGTACTCTGAATTACATAATCTCACACAATACAGTTGTGCTACTATTTAAATACAGTTTAACAAATTTTCCCAAAGTCGAATGCATTTGTTTTCAAGGCCATTAAAATAAATAAAATGTAACAACATCACTAATGAAGAGACATATTTCATTGACAAATCCAATAGTTTTATTTAAACTTAATATAGATTCAGCAAAACTTGCCATGTTTTTCATTAAAGAAAAAAAAAATATTGGACCATGGTGACCCTCTATACACAAATACAAATTACACATTATATTCCATTTTCTGATGAGCTTCTTATTGTGTCTGATGGCCGGTTACACAGAGGCAGTGACCGCAGAAACTTGTGAAGAACAGCATCTGTTGACAGAATATACCAAAGGTATAAGACTTCGGTAAAGTTGGTTTTATATTCGCACATTCAGACTTCTGATAAATTCAGACTTTCCAATAAATGTGCAATAAATTAATGTTTGCGAATTTTAAGCAGCTACATGATATTGACAACCAGCGATTGTCAACTTACAACATTTTTCACAGTCGATCAAAATAGGCAAGTATTGTTTTAATGGCATATTTACTTGTGAATGTCCACTGAATGTCCAATGTAGTGTGATTAACAAGGCTATTGAATACGGATGTCCGAATGTGCGAATATAAAACCAACTTTACCCAAGTAGATATAAGACAGCATGTTCAACTCTTTATGCACATTTACAATAGTCTGTCTAAATCCTACATTGAACCAATACTATTTTTGAACAGTAAATGAGGATTAGCAGCAGGGAACTGTATCAGAATGGCATGTCGATATTGTTTTCGGTATATAGTCAAGCATTCAACACTTTATGAATTAATATCGTACAGAATACGGGCCGATTTGACCAATCATATGAATGTTTTGGTGCTGCATACAAACATGTGCCATCAGTGCCGCTGCTAGCCATTTTGGTGCCCTAAGCATAATTCCTTTATGATGCCCCCCACCCGACCCCGAGAAAAAAAAAAAACGTTTGTTTTTGCCAGTTTAACTTTTTATTACCAAACATAACTCAATACCAATAACACATAATAGCAGCATCACAGTATAAAACTTAAGAACACTAAAAAGAGAAAGTAAAATCTTAAACTGAGTAAAATAGTAAAATCTTAGATTAAACTGAGAAGGGTCATATATAGCACTTGCATATTGTTGTCCTACTGTTAGTTTAACTGCTTCTATTGTTCTCATTTGTAAGTCGCTTTAGATAAAAGCATCTGCTAAATGAATAAATAAATGTAAATCTAAATCTAATCTAATATAAAGCATAATAGAATGAGGTGCAATAATGCACACAAATCAACAGTAATGTTTGCTTTATATCATTCATAATGACATTTTATATTTTATATATATATTTATATATATATATATTTAACAGGAATTGTTAGCCTACCATGTGCACTGCACTGACTGCTAACTGTTAACGTTACTGAGAAAGTATTGTAGCAAGTCCAAAGAGTGTTTTATGTTCTGTTCAGATAAATCTAAGTGATGTATGTTCTTTTCTTATGTTATGGTTCAGCTTGTGTGGGGCTTTAAGGGGTGGGAGGTTCTCTTGAAAGTAGAGCCTGCGTGGTGTTGTGTGGGCGGGGTTCTGGGGAAAATGTTCCTAAGTTGGTTCGATGTCTGTGAGGCAAGAGCATAGGCCAAACAAGTGCTCACCTGAATAAAAGAAGACTAAGCTGTTAAGTGAGTTTCATCATTTCCTCCGTTCGTTACAGTATTAACCACCGTCACGTCAAAATAAACCATAAACTACTGCTCAATATCTAAAGAAAGATAGTAAAAAAAAAAAAAAAAGTAACAGCTAGCTGGCATCGAGGTCAGTTATTTTTAAAATAGGTAATGTTTAACAGTAAAATCTCAATTTAGCTTGCACCGAAGTTGTAAGTTATAATAACATAGTTTGCTAATGCTAACATTAACGTCAGCAAGTTTGAGGCGCATTACGATTAGCAGCAGCATGCACATGCAGCACAATTCCCGTATTTATGAATGATTAAACATGGACTTACCTGAAAGTGATGCACGGGCATCATCTCGCAGTTTCTTCTTCTTTCGTTTCTTAGCACCCGACTCCTGCTGTCTTTTCGGAGCCATGCTCAAATCTGTCAAACTGCGTCAGGCAGGCGCCCGCGCGTACAACCGGAACGGACCATCCATCTACTTTCTAGACTAGACTAGAGCAATTATTAAATATCTTTCTTGTTCCCCCTTTTTTGTTACATATACATGGCTAAAATGTGCCTAATATTTCTATAGGCTAATGAAATAATACCGGCATTTAAAAAAAAATTCATTAGGCTATTTTTGGTGCCCCCTCAGCACTTGGTGCCCTACGCACAGTGCGTGATGCGCGTGGTGGGAGCGGCGGCGCTGTGTGCCATAAACCACCACACACAAACTCAAAAAGGAGATATCAAGCCGAAATCTCGCTCTCCATTTGTTAAAGAAAATAAAATAAAGTTTGTTAACTGGTAGACTACAACTTACCTCCAGCAAGACCTTTCTACTTTGGTAAAGTTGGTTTTATATTCGCACATTCGGACTTCAGTCTTTCCAATAAATGTGCAATAAATTAATGTTTGTGAATTTTAAGCAGCGACATGATATTGACAACCAACGATTGTCAACTTACAACATTTTTCACAGTCGATCAAAATAGGCAAGTATTGTTTTAATGGCATATTTACTTGTGAATGTCCACTGAACGTCCAATGTAGTGTGATTAACAAGGCTATTGAATACGGATGTCCGACTTTATCCAAGTGACCTTTCTCCGGTTCTTTCAGGATCACGTAGGCCATTAAATTCCCGGTTGTCGTCTCCATCTGACAGTCTGCGATGTCACTTGATTGAACTGGTCAGAATCCCCAAGATTGAGCGATGTATTGCGCTTTCAGTGTTTTATTAAATAAATTATACATTGTGACATTATACTTCACCTGAGTGACTGAGCGAGGGGATTCAGACGAGGACCGTGACGTCAGCAGCTCTGATTGGCTGAAGGCAGTGAAGATCACAAAATCTGATTGGTCACAGACCAAGTTGAAGAGACATTTGAATTCCGATAAGTTTAACCACTCGACATATTTTTTCGCATTACTTGTGCTGCTGGTGTGTTGTTTAATATAGATTTGTGTGTACGATTGTAAAATGATTCTGCCAGTGTAAACTTAATAAACATTTACACATATTTGGAAATTGTAGGCTACACTGCATATACAAAATGGGCTTGTAATGCATTCATACTGAAATAAATAGCACAAGTAATATAATGAATTCCAAGGATGAAGAAGTAAACTTAAAAAATATACTCAAATTTAACATTAGATACACTACAACTTCAGGATATTAAATAATGTATTTTTTAAATATACTTTCAGTGCATTGTTACAATGATCATTTTCAGCACACTGTTAAAATATACCTCAAATATATTTTTATAAAGTGCAAATAAATACACTTTTAAAAAATAAACTGAACTTACACTTCAAGTATATTTTTCTAAAATATATTTTTTAGAAAATATACTAAAGTACAATTATTTTAAAGTGTGTTAAAAGTTGTGAAAATATGATACTAATATACTTTTTATATATTTAATGATAGTACATTTTTTGTTAGTATATTTGCAGTGTACTATAGAAAAAGGGAATATATTTAAAATACAATAAAGTATACTTTTTTTTCACTAGGGCATGTATCAGCCCAATACCCCAAAATCTGAAAACCCAACAGGAAGTGAGATATTTTGCAAAATTTTTGCAGTTTTTGCCATTTCCAGACATTGTACTTTACCTCCGAGAGATTTTATCAGATAATCATATTTGATCAATCTAATCTAAAGGCCTTTGCGACGTTAAATTGCGATGATCTTGAGTTTTTGCTGAAGGTTGTGTACATGGTGATCTGACAAAATTCAGTGTTTCGCCATGAAACAGGAAGTTGTTATAACTCTGGCATACTATAACTGATCCACTGTAGGCAAGTCTTGGAGAACCCAGGAGCAGATAACGTAACGTAACGTAACGTAACGTAACGTAACGTAACATAGACTTGGCTTGGCTTGGCTTGGCATGGCAAACACGTTAACAAAACATGGAGCTTACCAACAGTGGTACAGGGACAATACTTGACAAAGACTGAGAAAACATGAGGTCAATACATACACAGGGACTAATGACTAGACAAGACACACCTGTGCACAATCAAACCAATGAACCAGTGACAACATAGGTCACATGACACAAACAAGGGAAACACATGGAAAAAGGGAGCACATGACAAACAGGAAACATAACAATGAGACATTAAACTACAAAAATAAGATATGAAACACAAACATGAAACAAAACCAAAACTATACGTGACAGATCCCCCCCTCTATGGGAGGCTCCCGACGCCCAACAAAACCAAAACTATACAAAGTCCAGGAGGGTGGTGTAGCGGAGGCAGTCTTGGGGGAGTCCCCTCTGGACTCTGGTCAGGGGCTGGAGTCCCCTCTGGACGCTGGTCAGGGGCTGGAGCCCTCTCTGAACGCTGGTCAGGGCTGGAGAGGATGCATATGTGGCCCAAACATACATTATATCTGTGGCTACAATTGTCAGCGCTGCACACTCTGAAGACTCTAGCGTGGCGGCAGTCTTGGCTGAGGGCTCAGGCGTGGCAGCCATCTTGGCTGAGGACTTAGGCATGGCAGTCATCTTGGCTGAGGGCTCAGGTGTGGCAGCCATCTTGTAAAGAGACTCAGGTGTGGCAGGCATGATGTGAAGAGACTCAGACTTGGCAGGCATGACGTAAAGAGTCTCTAACTGAGCAGGCTTGAAATGAAAAATCTCTGGCTGCCCAGGCATGACATGAACAGTCTCTGGCTGGGCAGGCACGACATAAACAGCCACTGACCTGCCTGGCATACTGTGAACAGGCCCTGGCATGATTGGAGTGACAGGCATGATGTGAACAGGCTCTGGCTTGGCAGGCAATTACGTGGGCAGGCTCTGGCTGGGCAGGCATGATGTGAATAGGCTCTGGCTGGGCAGTCATTGGCGTGGATGACTCCTGACATGACGATCAGGGTGTGGAGACTCTCTGGTGTGGCGGCCATGATGTGAAGAGGCTCTGGTGTGCCGGCTGTGGTGTGTGCTGCAGGATTGTGGAGCCCCTCATTCACAATTCCTACAGTAAAAGATGAACCTTCCAGCAAAAGTGCATAATCAATGTAAAATGTATGTTAAGTCCCAGGAAAATTGCTCTCTGGCATCAGGTAACTTAAAAAGTTAAGTCCATTTTGAAAAATGCCTTTGAGGGCAGCATCATTAAAGTCCACAGCACAACACAACTCTCAAAATTCCACCATATTATCCTCAATGGCCTGGTTCCCCTGACGCAAACTTAGCAAGGCGACTGCTGGGATCATTGTAGACGTTCATGTATTCTGTAACTGATCCAATGTAGGCAAGTCTTAGAGAACCCAAGTGCAGCTTTATTTCCATCAAACATAAACAAAATATAACATAACATAGACTTGGCGTGGCGTGGCTTGGCAAACACATGAACGAAACATGGAGCTCACCAACAGCGGTCAATACTTGACAAAAACTGAGGAATCATGAGGTCAATATATATATATATATATATATATATATATATATATATATATATATATACACAGGGACTAATGACTAGACAAAACACACCTGTGCACAACCAAACCAAAGAACCAATGACAACATAGGACACATGACAAGGGAGCACATGGCAAATGGGAAACATAACAATGAGACATGAAACTACAAAAATAAGACATGAAACATAAACATGAAACAAAACTACTAGCAAAATACTAAAATATGCAATTGAGTATTAAACATGCTACAAAAGTTCTAAAACATGCTAGCAACACTTAGCTGAGTGCTAAAGCATGCTATTATCATCATGAAAAAGGAAGTTGTTGTAACACAAGCATACAATGTCCTTGTAACGGAGGCGGGACTCAGGTAGGGATCCAAATGCAAAGCTTTATTTACAGTGAGCGTTGTCATACAGGCAGGGTCAAACGGGAGCAAACAGGAACAACAAGGAACAGGCAGAATCGTAGTCAGGGTGCAGGCAATGGTCAGGACAGGCAGCAACGGGTCAACAAACAGGAAACAGGCAGGAACGGTAACACAGGACAGGCAGACAGGATATAACGCTTGGTAATGCAACACAGGGAAAACAAGACCTAGCAGTGAGGTGATGTGTGTAAGAGTCTTTTATAGTCCTGGTAATGAGCTGCAGCTGGGTGTGGTGATTAGTGATTAGTGTGAAGTGTGTGCAGGTGAGTGGCAGAGAGGATGATGGGAGATGTAGTCTGGGAACTGACAGGAACAGACGGTGATCATGACATAACGCCCCCCTCCCGGAAGGCGCGTCCTCGCGGCGTAAAAGGAACAGCTAGGGAGGGAGGGTGGGTGCATTGGAGACCTGCATACAGACAGGAACGGGGTCCCAATGCAGGTCCAGGACCTCGGGCGGCCACGGCGGGTCAGGAGCCTCGGGTGGCCACGGCGGGTCAGGAGCCTCGGGCGGCCACGGCGGGTCAGGAGCCAAGGGCGGCCACGGCGGGTCAGGAGCCAAGGGCGGCCACGGCGGGTCAGGAGCCAAGGGCGGCCACGGCGGGTCAGGAGCCAAGGGCGGCCACGGCGGGTCAGGAGCCAAGGGCGGCCACGGCGGGTCAGGAGCCAAGGGCGGCCACGGCGGGACAGAGTCCAAAGATGTCCATGGTGGGTCAGAGTCCATTAGTGACCACAACAAGTTGCAAACCAAAGGTGGCCGGGCATGGTCCCCACCCACAAGCTCCCCACCCTTGGGTATACTGCCCCCCCCCCCAAAAAAAGTTCTTGGGGATTTCAGCAGGGTCCTTAGTAGGTTCGTGGACAGAAGGCCTAGGTGGTGCCAGCAGGGCAAAACGCTTGGGCGGCGGCAGCGGCAGGGCAGGCGGCGGCGACAGGGCTGGCCAAGGGTGCTCAGTGGCCATATCAAGGAGAGCGGACAGCTCAGTGATGGCAGCAGGCTCAGGCTGGGGCTGCTCGGGCTGCTCTGAGACGACAGCGAGCTGCTCGGCCTGCTCTGGGACGACAGCGGGCTGCTCGGGCTGCTCTGGGACGACAGCGGGCTGCTCTGGGACGACAGCGGGCTGCTCTGGGACGACAGCGGGCTGCTCTGGGACGACAGCGGGCTGCTCTGGGACGACAGCGGGCTGCTCCAAAGTCAATAGGGCTCGAGTTCCTCAATGCACGCATGACAGCCAAGACATAAAAAGTGAGCACAGCCCTCTGGGCCAGGACAGGACAGACCAGGAGAGCAGGCTGCGCTGGAGCGGACTCACTGGCTGGATCGGGCTCTGGAGCGGGCTCACTGGCTAGAGCGGACTCACTGGCTGGAGCGGGTTCTGGAGCGGACTCAATGGCTGGGACGACCCCTTCTATTCCAGACACTGAAGGGGCGGCCATCTTGCCCGTGGGCACTGGCGAAACGGCCATCTCGTCCTTCGCATCCAGAGAGTTTGAGTGCGTAGCAACCGGCGGACTCGAACTTGAGTGCGTTGAAACAGACGAGCTTGAGTGCGTTGAAACAGACGAGCTTGAGTGCGTTGAAACAGACGAGCTTGAGTGCGTTGAAACAGACGAGCTTGAGTGCGTTGAAACAGACGAGCTTGAGTGCGTTGAAACAGACGAGCTTGAGTGCGTTGAAACAGACGAGCTTGAGTGCGACGCGGCCGGCGGGCTCGAGAGCGACGCGGCCGGCGGGCTCGAGAGCGACGCGGCCGGCTGACTTGAGAGCAAAGCGGCTGGTGTATGCTTGGGAATACCTGCCGCTCGTGCTGAAATCAGTGGAGGATCGTTCACACTGGACAAAAATCCTCTCCGCTGTCGAACGGATCTAGAGACGTGACGGGACTCTGGGCGATCAGCGGAGACGTGACGTTGCTCTGGGCGATCAGCGAAGACGTGACTTGGCTCTGGGAGATTAGTGAAGACGTGATGTGAAGTCGTAGTGCCCGCCATTTTGTGAGTGTTCTCTGATGCTGATGCGGCGGCCATTACGTGGTTTACTACGGTGTCGCATTTCCCCGCGACACCCACAGTAAAACGTGAACCAACGGTAAGCAGGGCAAAGTCCAAGAATTCCATAAACGTCCCTCTGGGACCATTGGCGATTAAATAACCCTTAAGAGGTTCATTTAGTCCATAAGCAAAAAAGTCAATGAGGGCACAGTCCGGTAAATCAGAAAAATGGGCAATGTCCAGGAATTTCTGGATATGAACCTCCAGGGTGCAGTTACCTTGACGAAGGCTGACCAGATGTGTTGCGGGATCCATGCTGGGACTAGGACGCCCAACAAAGCTGCTGGATTTTGATGTGGCTAGGACTTCTGTAACGGAGGCGGGACTCAGGTAGGGATCCAAATGCAAAGCTTTATTTACAGTGAGCGTTGTCATACAGGCAGGGTCAAACGGGAGCAAACGGGAACAACAAGGAACAGGCAGAATCGTAGTCAGGGTGCAGGCAATGGTCAGGACAGGCAGCAACGGGTCAACAAACAGGAAACAGGCAGGAACGGTAACACAGGACAGGCAGACAGGATATAACGCTTGGTAATGCAACACAGGGAAAACAAGACCTAGCAGTGAGGTGATGTGTGTAAGAGTCTTTTATAGTCCTGGTAATGAGCTGCAGCTGGGTGTGGTGATTAGTGATTAGTGTGAAGTGTGTGCAGGTGAGTGGCAGAGAGGATGATGGGAGATGTAGTCCGGGAACTGACAGGAACAGACGGTGATCATGACAGTCCTATCTGCCTCAAACTTCAAATGTTTGATAAGTGCCCTAGCCTGAAGACATCTACATGCCAAAATTTAGTTATAGTCATATTGCCACCAACTGGTAGCAGGAAGTGTGGCAAATACAAATGACTGACATAGTCCTCCTATATTTATATACTTAAATGCATATTACCCACCGTTTTTTTTTTTTTTTTTTTTGCCTTGCTTGCCTTCTCTAAAAAAAAAACCCTTGTTCAGCCAAAATGATATGATGGGTAAGACTAAACTCAAATGTAACTAATCAACTGCTAACAGGCTATTGGACAATCTACCTCAGACACTCTCTTGATTAGAAACAAATGAACCTGCTTTTAGACAGATCACAATAATAAAATAATTTAACAGCTGGAAGTAAATAAAATATTTTGAAGTGAAGAGGCTATGGATATGTCTATTTAGGCATGAGAGAGATGCTCCTAGCACTGTGTTTTCAGCACAGTGGCGGGGGCGTGTTGATTTATCACTGGTGAACAGAGTGGAGCTTGACTGCTTGGCGGGGAGTGGTGATGAAAACATACATCCAAATGAATGAGTGTCAGGGATTAATCAAGCCCTGTCCTCAGGTCTGGAGACCTGATCATAACTCATTCCATAAAGTTTGCGAGGAAACGATAATCTCAGAGAGTCAATTAGGCTGAGTGCTAATGTGTCTGAACTGCTGCTGAGAGGAGGGGCCGGGCCAGTGTGGGTGAGAGAGCTGTGATGTGTAGAGAATTGCCCCTATCACCATCAATCATTGCTAAAGAGGAAGGTGTGACTGGGTAGTACATCACTCTGTCTTTAGTCACGCTAACTAGAGGTTTAAATCTGTGGTCACTGCACTGTTACCTGCCATTTAGCAGACACTTTTTATCCAATTAACTTATGGCGAACTCACTGAACGAATAGTTCCCTGAGGCAACAAGAGGTTAAACACCTTGCTCAGTTAAACGGTAGTCATAGGGCAGGATTGTGATCTCAGTAACTCTGCTGTTTAAGATAGCCATACTTGGGACTAAATGGCAACCTTTCTGAGAGTTGTTCAGTAATTGTGCTTTTGAATTAATCTTTTTTGTATACTTTCATTCACTGATTCATGTTTCTCGTTCACTGACATCTCTCTCTCTTTTGAGGATAATGAGCTCTAGTTTGAAGTGTGCTACTGCTTTTAAGGGTTTTTTTTTAACCTGCAAAGGCTATTACGCAAACCAGTCATATTTTAGACATGTAAATTTGACTGAAGACAAAGACATTACAGTGGCACTAGAAGGTTATTGAAACTCATTATTAATTTTAGCCCAGATTTATTGTATAGCTTGATAAAAGTCATGCTCAGCAGTTCATACAATGGAGGAAAATGTATTAACAGAGTTGTCATTTGTGAGGAAAACATTTATGTTTAAAGTTGGAAATTGAAATTAAGATTCATCTATTTTCTAAATGCATATTAGAGATCTTCTTGTGAACAATTAATCTTTGTATACTGTATGTATGATTTTAATTAAATGTTTTTTATCTATTTTGTCCTTGTAATGTTTAATCAAAATATCATAAATTGATCTTCCGTTGAAACGACAAACTTCTCTCTGGTGACATATGCAGGACTTCTCCAAACATTTCATCCACTTAAACCAAACCCCTACAAGCTCATGTTCATCTACCTCCATTTTTGAGAGCAACACCCACATCACAAAATCCAATCAAAAACTGCTGGATAGAATCAACGCCCCACCCCGTTTTTTTAACACTTGTCACAATTCAAAAGAAAAGATCTGTCACTACTTTTCATTGCAACATTAAACACGCTACAGAAGTTTTTCAGTAGATTTTTAGGCAAACATTAAAAAAAAAAGAAAAAAAAAGAAGAAGAAGCATAATAAGATTTGTTCCGGCTGTGAACGACTTCAAAGTCCCTTTCAGGCAAGTCATTTCACTCTGCGGCCATCTTTGAAATGCCTCTAAGGCAGCTATTTCTGTAATGCACAAATAGCTTACATTTCATATTTGATTACATTTCATATTTGATATCACCAGTGCAATCTGACAACAACTGTCTCCTAAATTTGGTTTCTAATTGCTTAAATTATGACAAAAAAAAAAAAATGCTTTTTTCAAGCTGGACCAGCCAAAGCGCATACATAGTCCTAAGCACGTGTCTCAGAACACTGACTGTTCCTATAGCAACCAGAGCATCTAATGGCAGCTGCAGTGACCAATTGACAATTCGCTCTTTTATTTAGAAGACGGGACTTAATCTGTCATATTGTGAGTTGCAGTTTTCTCATTCATAGTAATACGAGTGCACCACATTTGTAAAGTCTTTGATGACATGATTCATTGACTCATAACATAACATACTTATAATGTAATGCTCAGTTACTGGAATCTACTAGCATAACCATGTAATTTGAAAAAAAAAATGTCACTGAGCCAATCATCGAAATAATCTTTTTGGTGAATTGATTCAAAAGACTCTAGTCACTGGGATAAATCAAAATTATCACCACTTCCATTCAGGATATTTGGTAGGTAATTAATTTGGTGACCAATTAATTTGACAGCGCAAAAAAAAAAAAAAAAAAAAAAAAAAAAAAAACCCACTGCATAACTGCCTGGACTTTGTAACAGTTCAGACTCAAACCTGCATCATCCTGCATGTGAGCTTCCACTGTGCCACAGACCATAATATGGGTTTATATCTAGAGGCTTACTGTCTCTGTTCAATTCCACACTTTAATACCACTACACAGGAAAAGTTTAATTCCTGGGCCTATGGATAGAGCACACTTTCAGGAAACGATTTGCTAAGCCCTCGGTTAAAGTGGGAGATATTAGCACGACTGACGCACTGATGACATGCGAGCATAGCACCATGCAGTTAATGGGAAATGGGATCTGTAGAGACAAGGAACACTCAGGCTCTCTCCAGTACACTACAGTGATGCTCGGTCATCAAACAAAAGCATCAAGACATCACCATGAGGGTGCGTGGTGTGTGTGCGCAGGTGTGCTGCAGTCTTCCTGAGTGCCACTGAGAGGGGCTATGAATGTATCTGTCAGTCTTTTTGGAGAAACTTTGAGAGTCTGTTTTCATACCATTTCATGTCTTTATAAATGTAATTCCATGTGTGTGTAAGAGAGAGGTGCTCAACAGTTTGCCCTGCGCAAATCTTGTCAAGAAGAAAGATGAGGGAGAGAAGAGAACTGTGAGGGGAAGATGTGCGTAATCCTCATTTTTTATTGATGGAAGAAGGCGGGGAGGGAGGGAGGGAGGGAGAGAAAGAGGGGGAAAAAGATAAGAGATAGAAATGTTTTTAGCACTTTTTCTCCCACATTGAAGCTATGTGGATCACCAGTACTGCCACTATTGGCAATATACTGAACCATACCCTGTAACATGAACTGCTTAAAGCACTCACGCACACATGTAGATGCGAACATTCACAGCGTGAGAGAGAGAACAGGATGTGTCTGAATGAAGGGTGAAGTGTTTTCTCCCCCTACTGACTAAAAGCTATCTGCTTCTTCGCTCATATTTAACCAACACACTCGCGGTCTCACACACACACACACACACACACACACACACACACACACACACACACACACACACACACACACACACACACACACGTGCGCAGCATGCCTCAGCGGTCAAGTAAAGAGAAAAAGAATGTTCAGTAGACAATAACAGAGAATAATAAACAAATGAGAAACTAATGGAGTATCATTTGTCTTCAGCATGCATTTCAGCCCATGATCTCATTACTCTAAAAATAACTTAAGTTTCGAAACTTTCAAACAAGATCCGCTGTTTGATTGTTTGTTCTCATGTGTGTTTGCGGACTGGTATTAATAGTTAACTGTCTTTCCATGTTTCTGTAGAACTTCCAGTTCAGTTGCTCTCACCTCTCTGTGACTTGTTGCACTCTGAACAACTACCAGCAGGTCCTCATACCAAGCACAAGTACTCCCAGTCATGGTAACAGTTCACCACGGCTAAAAACACAATTTTCATGTAAGTGTTTTAACCTCTGCATTAAAGGGAGAACCTGCTTTTGAGAAGGACATTATTGGTTCAAGTATGTGTCAGCAGGGATCTATGGGCTTTTTCTTCAGGCCCAGTTATGTCAGTATTTTTTATATTTCTTTCCTGAAAACCTGGCAATATTTACTTATATATTGATTTTGTGTGTTAGTGTGTCCATGCTGAACACATCCCAAAAAATTCATTAGAAAGCTTACCTTTAAGGCAAGTTACAAAAACAAAACAAAAATAAAGACTTTATTCAACAATCTCTTCTCTTCCATGTCAGTCTCCTACGTAGTTGACACAGTAAGCACAGTGCAGGCTTCCATGTACTACGTCAGAACGGTGACTCAGTATTGGCCCGCCCAACAGCATCACATGCATGCATCGTGCTGCTCACGTGTACAGTGTCGGCCAATACTATCAACTGCGTAAGAGATTGCCAGGGAAAAGAAGAGATTGTTGAATAAATTTGTTTTTGCGCACAAAAAGTATTCTTGTCGCTTCATTAAATTAAGGTTGAAACACTGTAGTCACGTGGACTATTTTAACGATGCCTTTAGTACCTTTCTGGGCCTTGACAGTGGTGGTTAAATTGCTATCTATGGAGGAGTCAGAGAGCTCTCGGATTTCATCAAAAATATCTTAATTTGTGTTCCGAAGATGAGCAAAGGTCTTGCGGGTTTGGGACAACATGAGGGTGAGTAATTAATGACAGAATTTTCATTTGGGTGAACTAACCCTTTAAATTGAATTTAAAGCAATGCTGTATTTGTTAGATGCACTGTGAAGTTTGCATGCTGATCTAATGACCTCTCCCCTCCCAAAACATAGTAGCAAATTTTATTTTATCATGAACAATAGGGCTCCCAAACCCTCATTTAAAAAAAGTCTATCTATTTGCCTGCATGTCTTCTAAGCACATCTCATCACATTTATATAAGTCGGCACATCTGTGTGTGTGTGTGTGTGTGTGTGTGTGTGTGTGTGAGTGTGTATTTTTGTGGAGTGTTTGTACTTTGAGTCTGACACGAAAAGGCACTTCCATGCCCAAATATTACCTTTCTATAAATAAGAGGATGACGTAAAACAACATTTATCTCAGTTGGCCAGTTTATCATGACCCCTTCCCCCCTCCTGGAGTATACACAACAGAGACAGGAATGTTTTTGGGATGAGATGAGATTTGAAGGCCCTGTTCTTCTGACCCTCAGAGTCAGTCTTTCATTCTCCGAGGTCCTTTGGATGTAAATATTACTACCATTCATCTCGTCTCGTCCCTCATTCAGCTGCCGCTACAACAGGAGCAGCAGTAATAAGGTTCTGAGATAGAGTGGAGGTGTGTGAATGCTGAAGGTCATGGTAATTAAATAGCAGTCAACGGCTTACGTCAGGATAATGTGAATGTATTATGGGATTGTGAACACAGAGCTGGTTCTTCAGCAGTGACATCTCATACACTGGCCCTCATACTGTTTCCAGGAAGGTCTCATTTGTTGTATTTTTTTCCCCCATGGCCTTCATTTAGGTAACAGATTGGAATTGGGATTAAAAACAGATTACCACACTTAATGCCATCTGGACATGCTCGCTGTAATGACTTTACGTGGCATTAACCCCAGAAAAGGACTCGTTCAATACTTAAGTGAATTAGAAAAACTAATGTGAGCACTAACTAATTGAACCAATCAAGACTTTACAGGAAGACCGCAATGAAAAACCCATTTCACTGACTTTCCAGCTTCAGGCCTTTAAACAGAGACAAACAGATTAACTAATGGAACGTTTTTAAGACTGTATTCATAATACTCCATGCTTCTCATCAGAAAAAAGTACAAATGCTTTTTAACTATTTGTACATTTACCAGTGTTTTTCAGGGTTAAATGACATTCACACAGATAGAAAAACTCCTTGAAATGGAATACTTGGAATTTCTCCCTAATCTCAAGAATGCTGGAAAAGAGAGAGAACCAGAATTAAAATGACAGAGAGGAAAGAAACTATGGCTTTTAAGTTGCTTGAGACATCTTTGAGATCATGATATTTAGACTGAAGTGATGTAATATAAACATCTTGAACTAAAATAGAAAGTCTGTGATTCTAACCACAGCTGTGTGAGGAAACATTCCAAGAATCCCTCACAGGTATCCAATGTATCTTTTATAATGCTGTGTTACACAATATTTGATTAACATTCATAAATATCACTGTAACTACAGTACATTAGTCAGAGCTGTGATCTCTTGCCTTATATAGGAACTCCATGTTCATGTGCTCTATTTATGAGCTAAAGTGCAAATGATAAAAAAACAAAAAAACAAATTCATCTGACGGAATTGCAATCTGGGCTGACAATAATAACATTGATTCTATAAATAGCATTTATTTCCTAACATTTGAGCCAGAACGGTTTATCCAACAAGTAGCTTGACAGGAGAAGTGTTTGAATGTTGTAAAACATTTTTGTCATTTTCGCAGTTCTGTTTAAAGGTCCCATTCTTCGTGATCCCATGTTTCCAACTTTAGTTAGTGTGTAATGTTGTTGTTAGAGTATAAATAAAATCTGTAAAATTTTAAAGCTCAAAGTTCAATGCCAAGCGAGATATTTTATTTAACAGAAATAGCCTACAACGAACGGCCTGTTTGGACTACATCCCTCTACTTCCTTCTTTAATGACGTCACTAAAACTGTGTTTTGACTAACCTCCACCCACAGGAATACACAAAAAAAGGGGGCGTGGTCTTGTTGCGCTCCCACGGAGAAGAGCAAGAGTTGCGTTTGTAAAGTGTGTTTGTCGCCATGTCGTCGAAACGCTGTTATTTTCACCCTGCAGTCCAATCACTTTTGTTTGGCCTTCCCAGGGACGCTGTACTTAGAAATCAGTGGTTACAATTTATGTTTAACTCGGTTCCCGAAAATTATAATCCACATGTTAAACTATTTGCAGCACATTTTACTGAGGACAGCTTCCTCAATCTCAGTCAGTTTAATGCCGGATTCACACAAAGATTATTTTTGAAAGATGGAGCAGTTCCCTCTTTGTGTGGAGAAGGCGTTGTTTGTGGACCACAACCGGTAAGTGTATTTTATTATTTACGTTGGTGCGTTTAACAGTTTCTGTAACTTATCACACAAAGGGCAACGCTGTTTAGCTTTGTTAACTAGATGGCAATTGAAACTTATCCGACCAAAACTTTTAAAAAGTGTAGTAATTCAACCGGACACCATCGATTGTTGGTGTTTGTTATGATCAGTTTAAATTATTTGTTGATTATATCTGTTGTTTACTGTTTAACCACATGAATCATTGTTCTATGTTTAGGCCTATGTAACGTTACCTACTGTAAATAAACAGCTTACCATTGTGACACATCCTGCAAAAGACGTGTTTGCACAGGTTCTACTCGATCCTCTTCATCTATGTTCTCCGGGTCTGATTCCGGCTCAAATTGATAGGGTAAAATTAAAGACATGTTTACAATAACACTGAGCGCATGCATCTCCCCGTTATGGTAAGAGGCGTGACCTTTCCGGGCAAGATGCGCTAAGAGCTGTCGAATCACAACACAGGAACCGCTGGCACAATCAGAACTCGTTACGTATTTCTGAAGGAGGGACTTCATAGAACAAGGAAGTCATCAGCCTGTTTTTATGACAGTGGAAACAGCGGTATACAGATAAGTAAATTATGTGAAAAATACTGTGTTTTTTTACACGCGAAACATGAACACATGTTATATTGCACACTATAAACACAACCAAAGCTTCAAAAAACCACGAAGAACGGGACCTTTAATGATGCTGAAATTACACACTTCACTTTTAAACAGAAATGGCGCAATAGAATGAAAATACACTGCTCAAAAAATTAAAGAAACACTTTAAAAGCACATCAGATCTCAATGGGGAAAAATATGCTGGATATCTATACTGATATGGACTGGGTAATGTGTTAGGAACAAAAGGATGCCACATTGTTTGATGGAAATGAAAATTATCAACCTACAGAGGACTGAATTCAAAGACACCCCAAAAATCTGAGTGAAAAAATTATGCAGCAGGATAATTAATTTTGCTGAAATTTCATTGCAGCAACTCATGGTGTCCTGGGGAATTTCCTCCCAGATCTGGACCAGGGCATCACTGAGCTCCTGAACAGTCTGAGGTGCAACCTGGCGGCTTCAGGGGGACTGAAACATAATGTCCCAGAGATGTTCTATTGGATTTAGGTCAGGCGAGCGTGGGGGCCATTCAATGGTATCAATTCCTTCATCTTCAAAGAACTGCTGGCATACTCTCGCCACATGAGGCCAGGCATTGTTGTGAACCAGGAGGAACCCAGGACCCACTGCACCAGCGAAGGGTCTGACAATGGGTCCAAGGATTTCATCCCGATACCTAATGGCAGTCAGGGTGCCATTGTCTAGCCTGTAGAAGTCTGTGCGTCCCTCCATGGATATGCCTCCCCAGACCATCACTGTCCCACGACCAAACCGGTCATGCTGAACAATGTTACAGGCAGCATAACGTTCTCCACGGCTTCTCCAGACCCTTTCACATCTGTCACATGTGTTCAGGGTGAACCTGCTCTCATCTGAAAAGCACAGGGCACCAGTGGCGGACCTGCCAATTCTGGTGTTCAATGGCAAATGCTAATCGAGCTCCACGGTGCTGGGCAGCGAGCACAGGCCCACTAGAAGACGTCGGGCCCTCAGGCCACCCTCATAAAGTCTGTTTCTGATTGTTTGGTCAGAGACATTCACACCAGTGCCCTGCTGGAGGTCATTTTGTAGGGCTCTGGCAGTGCTCATCCTGTTCCTCCTTGCACAAAGGAGCAGATACCGGTCCTGCTGATGGGTTAAGGACCTTATACGGCCCTGTCTAGGAGTTGGACTGCCTGTGCAACCTCTGTAGGGTCTAGATATCGCTTCATGCTACCAGTAGTGACACTGACCCTAGCCAAATGCAAAACTAGTGAAAAACAGTCAGAAAAGATGAGTAGGGGAAAAATGTCAGTGGCCTCCACCTGTAAAACCATTCCTGTTTTGGGGGTCATCTCATTGAGATTTTTTTTTTTTTTTTTTTTTTAAAGAACTAGATAAGAAAAAGGTTTTTGTTTAACCTAAAAAAATTCTCATATGGAATCAGTGTTTAAAACTTTTTGTTCTGCCTGTAACCTTTCTTTTTAGGATGGTAAAGTCATTGTGTCATAGATTCTAAAAGTCTAAAAAGCCCACCTTTGAAAGCCTGTAGGAGATCTCTCTCTCCCTCATCTCTCTCTTCATCATCAGCCAAATAACTGATGACTTTGCATGCATATACACATCAATAACCATGCTGTTGGCCCGTGTTTGACGAGTGAACAGCTTTGAAGGACAGATTCTTTAAAAGTTTCAATAAATATTGATGGCCTTGGAAACCTCCCTATCAATGTATGTGCTTACATGTGATATTCTTTAGTTATTTACAGACTTTTTTTTTACACTTTTCAGTGTGCTGCTATCTGGTGTTTTGGCTGACTTCTATGATCCTGCTCTTGTTCTCTCTGGCTTGTTGAGTTTAGAGATGCAGCTGCAGAGTGAGGTGTACTTGGCTAGTTCAAGCTTAAGTTCTCCATCTCTTTCTCTTTTTCAGTCTCATTCTCTCTCACTCTGTGCTTCTGCTGTTTGTTACATGCTGAGTTGGCAGTGTGTGTTGGCACTACCCTTGGACCCCTTCTGCATAGGCTGCCATTTATTTTGCCAGCTTCACTTTTCAATTTCAAACTGCTCTGCGTGTGTGTGCAGTGTAAGCTGTTGCAAGTTTTCCAGAGTAACACATTTTGAAACACATTCACACCAACACACTCACAATGGTCCATATAAACACACAAATGCCCACTCACCTCCTTGGCAGGCATTCAGACAATGAATCACTATAATTATCATTCTATGAATACCTGGAACTCCCAGAATTGGCGCAAACACTCTATTACAAATTAAATAATATTATTGGGGATCTGTGCTACGCGCTACAGAGCAAAGGCTATATAGTTATTTAATCAAGTGGAAAATACTGTTTAAAGTGTATAATTTCACAATTACAAAATCATTCCAATAACGTACAGTAGAGAAATTATTAAGAGAAAAGTTAAAATACTCTCAAAGAAGAGAATTTTGGGCTTTTCACACATTTATGAGACAATCTTTACTCATGTTTTAAACTGAGCATACTTTATTCAGGGTTGATAATTAATTTTGGGTAGTCAAGTTTTGAGATTCCACAATATATATGTCTAAACTCTGGGTTAACATTCTTATTTGCATATTTATCAAGTTAATTAATAACACCAATTGGACAAATACAGCATGTGACTATCACATCATAAATATTTATTTATATTTATATTTCTCTACTGGAAATCATAAACTGTAGCCAATATAATTAAAATACTGCTCTCGAGAGCACCTCTTACTGTATTTAGATTCAAAGATCTGATATTTTTACGGATGACAACTTGTTTATAAAGATCCTCCAAGGAAGCATGAAACATGATTTTTCAGGCGTCACACATTGAAGGAATAAAGGGGGAATATTGTGATTTATACTAAAACTATTTAGAAAAACTATTTAAAAGTCTTAACAGGAAAACTGCCACTTTACCATTATAATTTTGTTTTTATTTATTTTTTAGCTTGGGCAGCAGAGCAATGGCCTGCAGATGCCGTTGCTGTTGTTCATCCAAACCATTCATCTCGCCTCCTATAAGAAGAATGAGAAACATCACTTCCTCACATGGCCTCATGTTCTCTAGTGAATACCATGACTTCATCAGTTTTGACATGACTGGTCAACAGTTCACAGGCTCTGTGCTGTGATGGCAGTGATAAGAACAGATGCCATGGATGTCTATACAAACATTTTGTAATGGCTCTACAAGACATGCCAAATTATTTGCATTTGTGTTCAAACTGCACAGTCACAACCATATGGACAAGCATGTGATTCATTTATTTGATTTATAAGATAAACAAGCTAAACAGAATTTTGGTTAATTAGTACTTTTTTCAGAATTTTGAAAATTTTGGGATACATTCACAAACATGTGCAGGCTTGTTTTTCTTGTTTGCATTACAAAGAAAGAGAACTATTTCTGTATGCATGCATTTGGTTTCCTCTCTTCTGGAGCAAAACATACCATTGCAGAAGTTTACCATATTAGACAGTGTTGCTTAAGTGTCTTTGGCTACCTTTGAGCGATTGCTATTTACTATATAAGAGCTACTGCAGAGACTCCCAGAATATAAGGTATATATATATATATATATATATATATATATATATATATATATATATATATAAATCATCCAATGACCAAAAACAGAGCTTCCAACATTTGCGGTCCGTCATTAGAGGAAATGCTTTTAATTCCTAACATTTCACTTTTATGACATCATGGTGTTCTCCTTAACTCTGAATTATGAACAGTCTGGAAAGAATTGTACCCATTTATTAAAAGGAGGCCTGCTTTTCACAGCATCTGCCAGGCCTTGTGTTGAGTCTGCAGCTTTTTTTTTCCTGTGACAGAGGTGCAGCATGTAAATATTATGACGGCTGGCTGTCAGGCTATGCCATGGGTGTGTTGGCACAGCATGGTGTGAATTATGCTGGGAGTGTGTGACGAGGTCAGCCTGATAATGGGGGGTTTACATTCCAGCTGTCTTTGCTGCATCTTCCTCCATGTGTCAACCATAAACTTTCTTGGTGCTCAAGACCTGAACAATTAAAGGAATACAGCAGGGTCAGTGCAAGTTACATTTAATCAACAGCATTTGTGACAACACTTACGAAAAAGAAGTATACTTCAAGTTCATTTTATTAAGTATACTTAAGTAATGTTCAAGTAAATTTTTAAGTATACTTTATGTGGTAAGTATACTAATGTCATAGTACTCATAGTATACTTGTAAGTGTACTATTTCAATACTGCTTGGGACTAAATCGGCCTACTTTTAGTATATAAAAACTGTACGTTTAAGTGTACTATAAGTGTAACAGTAGTAAACTTTGAGTACACAACTAGTTCACAACTATGTTTCTCATTTGTACTGAATCTGTACTACAAGTGACATAAGTATACTAGTTTATTATTTTAATACTTGTAGCACATTTTTCAGTATCTGTTCATGAGTTAACATAACATCATGCTTACAGTTTACTATTTATTATTTTTGCACTTTATGAATACTAATTTCACATGTATGTCTGTTTTTGCACCATGTTCTGTTTGTCACATGTTCTCCTTTTGTTCTTAGTTTCCTGCCACTTACTTGTATCCTTGGTTACTTATTTGATTAGTGTCCTTGTTTCAGGTGTGTCTTGTTTAATATCTCATTAGTTCCCTCATTAGTTCTTGTATAAGTACTCTTTGGTTTGTTCACTCTTTGTCCTGTCACTGTTTTGTTGTGGATGTGTATTACCTGCCATTTGAGTTATTAACAAACCTTTTGCGTTCTTTTGAAAACCTGCTTCTCCTGCTTCCTTCCATCTGTGGTCACATACTGTGACAACTACTATGTTCCTATTTAGGTATTATTTTTTTAATAATACTTGAAATATACCCTAGTGAAAAAAAAGTATACTAAGTATACTTGCAGCAAGACTAATTATTAGTATATTTCAAGTGTGCTAATGATTAGTTCATTTAAAGTGTGCTATTTTGAAACAACTAATTTTGTACTAAGTATATTTAAGTTGAAATTAAGTAGTATTAAAATACAACTTTAAGTATATTTAGTATACTTATGTGTGCTAAATTGGAACAACTTCAAGTATACTTAGTACACTTTAAGTATATGTCTGTGTAGGGACTAATTACATGCTTGATTAGTGATATTAAAGTGTACTTAATTTGTGTTATAAGTATACTTTATTTGTGTTAAAAGTATATTTTTTGTTATAATATACGTTGTATTATAAGTATACTTTATTTCTGTTATAAGTATACTTTTATTTGTGTTATAAGTACACTTTATTTGTGATTTAAGTACATTACAAAATAATTACGAGTGTCTTCAGAAAACACAAGCAATATACACTGAATATATTATTTTACAGGTAATAGTATATACTGTATGCTCAGTACCTTTGGCTTATTCCAGATATTAAACATTACACACTTTGCAGTCAATAACAATACACTTTGTTATGACTTATACTTTGTATAATATAGTCAGCATTTGAAGCGGATCAAAATCTCACACAATACAGTTGTGCTACTATTTAAATATAGTTTAACACATTTTCCCAAAGTTGAATGCATTTGTTTTCAAGGCCATTAAAATAAATAAAATGTAACAACATCACTAATGAAGAGACATATTTCATTGACAAATCCAATAGTTTTTATTTAAACTTAGATTCAGCAAAACTTACCATGTTTTTCATTAAAGAAAAAAATATATTGGACCATGGTGACCCTCTATACACAAATACAAATGACACATTATAGGCCTATTCCATTTTCTGATGAGCTTCTCCTTGTCTGATGGCACAATGATGACCGCAGAGACTCGTGAAGAACAGCATCTGTTGACAGAATATACCAAAGATATAAGACAGCATGTTCAACTCTTTATTCACGTTTACAATAGTCTGTCTAAATCCTACATTGAACCAATACTATTTTTGAACAGTAAATGAGGATTAGCAGCGGGGAACTGTATCAGTATGGCATGTCGATATTGTTTTCGGTACATAGTCAAGCATAAAACACTTTATGAATTAATATCGTACAGAATACGGGCCGATTTGACCAATCATATGAATGTTTTGGTGCTGCATACAAACATGTGCCATAAACCACCACACACAAACTCAAAAAGGAGATATCAAGCCGAAATAACGCTCTCCGTTTGTTAAAGAAAATAAAATAAAGTTTGTTAACTGGTAGACTTAGCCTGGGTGCCAGCCCGAACCCCGCCCACAACATTTTTTGGACGGGAAGTTCGGTCTGGACTCGATCCATTGTGGAGTAATTAAGGTGCGTTCACGCGGCCTTGTAATTCCTGTAGTTACGAGATTCTAGCTTGTAAAAAGCATTCACGTCCTCGTAGAGATCGTAGTTACAGCTTGTAAGCTGGGAGTTTTCTGAAAGCTCCCAGATGTACCACGTGGGCGCTTGTACCACCTGACCACTGTAGATTCATTTAGGCGTTGATAGTGGTGCCATGGAAACGCATAATTCCCAGTCCAAGGACCAAAAGGACGTGAACAGCTCCGAATATAACGTCACGTGTTGTCATTTCAAGATTCCGGTAAATACGAGGTGACGTGAACGCAGCATTATGCTCGGCTCCCAGAAGGCCGAGCCAATCAAATTGCCAGGGCGGGCTTTAATCGATGATGGAATCTTAGTATAAAAGAAGTATACTAATAGCACACTTGAATAAACTTCCTTTTTGTAAGGGAATGTTGATTACCACAATAATAATAATAATAATTTCAGCTTATTTCATTTCTTTACAAAAGGGGAAAAAGGTTACAGCAAGGCACTTACAATGGAAGTGCGTAAAGCCAAGTTTAAGAGCATTTAAAAGCAGAAATGTGCTTGTAATTTTATAAAAGCACTTGTGTATTATTTGTTTTTTACAGTTTTTAAAAAAATACATTTTACAGTTGTTTTAGGGTTTGTGCCATTATGTTGTTATGGTGGTAAAATTGAAAAGGTGCTAACACTTTAACTGCACACTATGAAGCATTAGTTAAGCATTAGTAAATAGTCAATTCATCACTTATAAAGCATTAATAGACATTAATAAGCAGTTTATAAATACAGCTATAAATGCTTTGTTCTTGATTTATAAGCATATCAATAATGTGTTTAATAATTGTATTTTCATACTTTATTAATGATCAGTTTATCATTTCTAAATTAACTATTACATTTTTTACAAACCAGTTATTTAGGAGTTTTCAGTGGTTCATAAGATCATTTATGACGTGTAAGTAAATGATTAATAAACTATTTAAACATACATTTATACATCTTATTATTTAGGCATATTGTCACAGAGACAAACTCCGTGATTCCCTCCTCTGGCCATCAGAGGGCTCATTCACCCGAATATTGACTCTTACACACTACATTTCCCATCAGCCCCGTACCTGACACTGATTATGTTGCTCAGCTGCAGCTCATTCACTGGCCTATATAAACTGTTTCTTCACCATTCCTCCTTGTGAGGTCTTGTATTACTACGGTTTGCATTTCTGAGCGTTTATTCCTGTTTTGCCTGCCTGCCTGTTGTGACCCAGTTTGTTCCCCATTTATGATTCTCTGCTGCCTGTCTTTTGGACTATTTGCTTTGTTTCTGATCTGTGATTGTTTTTCTCCTGCCCTGATCTACTGCCTGTTTGCCCGTGTCTGACCATTGCCTGTTTGACCACAATTCTAATTAAAGCTGTTCTCTAATGTTTTAAAGTTAGTACTGAGGCAGTTTTGACACTGTGAAATATTTTATTATATTATTATTGTTTTATATATAAAAAAATATTTGGGTAACACTTTATAATAACTGCACACTATGAAGCATTAATTAAGCATTAGTTAATAGTTAATTCATCATTTATAAAGCATTAATAGACATTAGTAAGTGGTTTATAAATACAGCTATAATTGCTTTATTCTTGATTTATAAGCATATCTATAATGCGTTTAATAATTGTATTTTCATACTTTATTAATAATCAATTTATCATTTCTAAATTAAGTATTACATTATTTACAAACCAGTTATTTGGGAGTTGTCAGTAGTTCATTTAGTAAGTGTAAGCAAATGATTAATAAACTATTTAAACATTCATTTATACATCTTATTATTTAGACACATAGTAATAGTTACTTAGTGTGTAAGTAAATGTTTTATTAACACATATTCCTACTGCAATTCATGATTAATTCAGGTAATTATAAAACATTTAGAAGTGGTCAGTTAACTATTTTTGTGAGCTCATCTAAAGTGAGGACTATTTATGCTTTGTAAAGCTTTTATAAATGAGATTTAAAGGTTCAGTGATCTTCTGCACTGCTGTTCTCTAATGTTTTAAAGTTAGTACCGAGGTAGTTTTGACACTAGGAATATGTTAATAAAGCATTTATTAAGACACTAAGTAACTAATACTATATGTCTAAATAATAAGATGCATAAATGTACATTTAAATATTTTATTAATCATTTACTTACACTTCCTAAATGATCTTATGAACCACTGACAACTCCTAAATAACTGGTTTGTGAATAATGTAATACATAATTTAGAAATGATAAATTGATCATTAATAAAGTATGAAAAAACAATTATTAAACTCATTATAGATATGCTTATAAATCAAGAACAAAGCATTTATAGCTGTATTTATAAATGGCTTACTAATGTCTATTAATGTTTTATAAATGATGAATTAACTATTTACTAATGCTTAACTAATGCTTCATAGCGTGAGTTATTCTAAAGTGTTACCAATATTTGTTGTATTTTGGCACTCCTGTAATCCAGTGTTGGCACTAGTAACTTTTTATTCAGCAATGTTTATCCTTTACAGAAATTTATTTTTTATATCAGATCGCAAAGGCTTAGTTTCATTTTAGCACAGTTATATATTTTGGAGGTGTATATGGAATTTTTATTTTCTGTGATATTGCAGAGGTTACCTGTCGTAAAGTTTTATTTATTTATTATTTTGCTTGAAATAAATATTTCTATGTTCTGTATCCTTTATAAAAGCTTTATGAGGCATAAATAGTCCTTACTTTAGATGAGTTCACAAAAATAGATAACAACTACTAAATATTTTATGACTACCTGAATTAATCATGAATTACATTAGGAATATGTGTTAATAAAGCATTTAATAACACATTGAGTAACTATTACTATATGTCTAAATAATAAGATGCATAAATGTACATTTAAATCGTTTATGAATCATTTACTTACACTTTCTAAATGATCTTATGAACCACTGAAAACTTCTAAATAAATGGTTTGTAAATAATGTAATACATAATTTAGAAATTATAAATTGATCATTGAAAAAATATGAAAATACAATTATTAAACATATTATAGATATGCTTATAAATTCAGAACAAAGCATTTATAGCTGTATTTATAAACTGCTTACTAATGTCTATTAAAGGTGCTGAAGAACATGTTTTCAAAAGATGTAATATAAGTCTTAGGTGTCCCCTGAATGTGTCTGTGAAGTTTCAGCACAAAATACCCCATAGTTTTTTTAATTAATTAATTAATAATAATACATTTTTTTAACTGCCTATTTTGGGGCATCATTATAAATGCGCCGATTCAGGTTACGCGGCCCCTTTAATTCTCGTGCTCCACGCCCCAAGAGCTCGCGCTTGCCTTAAACAACATAAACAAAGTTCACACAGCTAATATAACCCTCAAAATGGATCTTTACAAAGTGTTCGTCATGCGTAAGTATAGTATTTATTTGGATGTTTGCATTTGATTCTGAATGAGTTTGAGGCTGTGCTCCGTGGCTAATTGCTAATAAACATCTAATGCTACACTGTTGGAGAGATTTATAAAGAATGAAGTTGTTTATGCATTATACAGACTGCAAGTGTTTAAAAAATGAAAATAACGACAGTCTTGTCTCCGTGAATACAGTAATAAATGATGGTAACTTTAACCACATTTAACAGTACATTAGCAACATGCTAATGAAACATTTAGAAAGACAATTTACAAATATCACTGAAAACATCATGATATCATGGATGATGTCAGTTATTATTGCTCCATCTGCCATTTTTCGCTATTGTCCTTGCTTGCTTACCTAGTCTGATAATTCAGCTGTGCACAGATCCAGACATTCTGCCCTTGTGTATTGCTTGAACATGGGCTGGCATATGCAAATATTGGGGGCGTACACCCCGACTGTTACGTAACAGGGTTACGTGTTATGTTGAGATTCGCCTGTTCCTCGCAGGTCATTTAAACAAATGAGATTTATATAAGAAGGAGGAAACAATGGAGTTTGAGACTCACTGTATGTCATTTCCATGTACTGAACTCTTGTTATTCAACTATGCCGAGGTAAATTAAATTTTTGAATCTAGGGCACCTTTAATACTTTGTAAGTGATGAATTAACTATTTACTAATGCTTAACTAATGCTTCACAGGGTGCAGTTATTATAAACCAAAAAGGTTTGTGATTTCAGTGTTTCCTATTCAATTCCTTTGTAACCCAGATTTGTTTTTTAAAAATAATAAAATAAAGAAAACTGGAATCAACATTATGCCACATGTTGTTGATTCAGTTTAAATGGTACTGAACCTGGAATTGCAATACATGGCAAATTCATAATTTAAAGGTACACTATGTAACTTTTTTGGGTTTAAAATGAACAAAATTTAAATAATGAGTCAATACATCATCAGTCCTTCTTCCTAAAAGTGTTCTAGTCTTATCTTGATTCGCTACGTTAAGCCTTTTATTAGTGATTAAATTTTAGACGTAGCGGTATGGTTTTAGCAGGAGATTGTGTACATACATTACTCGCCCGTGTACCTGTCTCTTTTTTTTTTTTTTTTTTTTTTTTTTTTTACCTGTCTCTTAAAGGTGCCCTAGAACGTTCTTTCACAAGATGTAATATAAGTCTAAGGTGTCCCCTGAATGTGTCTGTAAAGTTTCAGCTCAAAATACCCCATAGATTTTTTTTTATAAATTTTTTTAACTGCCTATTTTGGGGCATTATTAACTATGCACCGATTCAGGCTGCGGCCCCTTTCTCACGCTCCCTGCCCCCCGAGCTCTTGACTATAATACAGTGCATAAACAAAGTTCAGACAGCTAATATACCCCTCAAATGGATCTTTACAAGATGTTCGTCATGCATGCTGCATGTATGCGTCGGATCATGTGAGTATAGTATTTATTTGGATGTTTACATTTGATTCTGAATGAGTTTGAGGCTGTGCTCTGTGGCTAACGGGCTAATGCTACACTGTTGGAGAGATTTATAAAGAATGAAGATGTGTTTATGCATTATACAGACTGCAAGTGTTTAAAAATTCAAATAGCGACGGCTCTCTTGTCTCCGAAAATACAGTAATAAACGATGGTAACTTTAACCACATTTAACAGTACATTAGCAACATGCTAACGAAACATTTATAAAGACAATTTACAAATATCACTAAAAATATTATGTTATCATGGATCATGTCAGTTATTATTGCTCCATCTGCCATTTTTCGCTGTTGTCCTTGCTTGCTTACCTAGTCTGTTGATTCAGCTGTGCAGCTCCAGACGTTAATACTGGCTGCCCTTGTCTAATGCCTTGAACATGGGCTGGCACATGCAAGGCAAGGCAAGGCAAGGCAATTTTATTTGTATAGCACATTTCATACACAATGGTAATTCAAAGTGCTTTCCATAAAGAAGAATAATAAAAATAGAACATAAGGAAGAGAAATAACAGTAAAAACAGAGAATTTTGCTATCTGGATGGATGAGGTAGGAAGTCTTAGGGAGATTTTGTTGTTGTTGTTGTTGTTGTTGTTGTTGTTGTTGTTGTTGTTGTCGTCCATCAGAGTGGATCTAAACGGATCCATCAGAGCAGATCTGAATGGATCTTCCTCACACAACAGTGGAGGAAATTTCCCCTTTGTCCTGACTGTAATCCAGAGATATCTTAACCATGCACTACAGCTCAAATTTCCCCATGGTTTGTCCCTTTATCCAAATTTACCAAATTTTAACCTAATCTTTGTGATTAGTTGTGTGCTTTCTTCCTAATTCTCCCAGCTCTTTCAACCAGACAGCAATATTTAAAATGCATTAAAAGTAAGAAAAACAAGATGATACATAAAAGATATAAAATACATTAAAAATGAAATAAAAACAGGAAAAGGAATAAAAAGACTAAAAAGATAATACGTATAAAATAAAATGCAAACAGTTCGGACATAGCACAGTGCTCAATCAGCAAATGCATAGGTAAAAATATGTGTTTTGAGTTTGGATTTGAATGTGGCTACTGTTGGAGCACACCTGATCTCTTCTGGAAGCTGGTTCCAGCTGCAGCTGGCGTAACAGCTAAAAGCAGACTCTCCTTGCTTTGAGTGAACACTTGGTATTTCTAAATGACTTGATCCTGATGATCTGAGTGATCTGTTAGGTTTATATTCTATGAGCATATCTGCAATGTATTGAGGTCCTAGGCCATTGAGTGATTTATAAACAAGTAACAGTACTTTAAAATCAATTCTAAATGCAACTGGAAGCCAGTGCAAGGACCGGAGGACTGGTGTGATGTGTTCATGTTTTCTGGTTCTGCTCAGAATCCTGGCAGCAGCATTCAGTACGAGCTGTAGCTGTCTTATGGTCTTTTTGGGAGGGCCAGTGAGGAGTCCATGCAAATATTAGGGGCGTACATATTAATGATCCCGACTGTTACACAACAGTCGGTGTTATGTTGAGATTCGCCTATTCTCCGGAGGTCTTTTAAACAAATGAGATTTACATAAGAAGGACGAAACAATGGAGTTTGAAACTCAATGTCTTTTCCATGTACTGAACTCTTGTTATTCAACTATGCCAAGGTAAATTCAATATTTGATTCTAGGGCACCTTTAATAACCTTTTAGTAGTAAAGACTTGATGTGTGAAATGGGCAATTGTGGTCTATAGCCCCTTTCAGGGTTCGAATTACAAAGTGGCTTTCGGGGGAGCCCTATTTTCCGATCCTCCCTGACTGACTTTAACGCTTTTGGTGCATGTTAGGGCATTTAAAACAATAGGTTTACAGTAAACCTATTGTTTACTTAGTAAACCGTTTACTTTAAAACGCAAGCGTCAGTCAGTGTTGTCAGTGTTAGGGCAAACAGCTCTGTCCACGGTTCTGAATCAACCGCGCTTAGGCCTACATCATGCAAATCATGATAAAAAAAACAGAATAACTCACATAACAATCATAAAAAAAATACATCAATATATTAAATAGGATTAGGGCCAATCCTCACAAACGCACAGAAGTTTAAATCAGAAGTGACCACAGAGGCCTGGGGTCTTCTGTCTTTGCTTTCCGTCCTGTAACCCAGGGGGCCCTATTTAAACGATCTAAACGCAAAGTGTAAAGCGCACGGCGCAGGTGCACTCAGGGCGTGTCCAAATCCACTTTTGCTATTTTAACGACGGAAAAACGGTCCGTGCGCCGGGGCGCATTTTTGAAATGGGTTGTCCCTATTCTCTTAATGAGTAATGGGTGTAACGTTCAATAAACCAATCAGAGAGTCATCTCCCATTCCCTTTAAGAGCGAGATGCGCTCGCGCCATGGCGGATTGCTATTTACATGGCGTACACGCGATGAGTCAGTTAATATATATGTGTGTATTGGCACGATTGTTCAATTAATTAGCCAATTTCGTTCATCATTATAAGTAGTAATAGGCTGAATTGAAAATAGGTAGCCTAATTCTAATACACGCAATGACTATTCATCATTATATTTTTATACTTATGTAGCCTGCACAATAATATTATTTTACACTGTAATCCTTTTGTTTTTAATATTTGGCATGTTTGTGTGATGCGCATCCCTGTGTGTAATAAGCAAAGTCAACGCGCACTGTGGACGCGCCCAGAGGCGCAGTTTCTACCAACGCGCTCTAACAAAAAAATATTGCGCCATTGACTTTAGACTTTAGACCAGGTTTGAGTTGGTCTATTGCTCAGTCTATTTTCAGCTCCTTAAAATAGCAATGCGCCGGCAATGCACCTGAACACACCTCTTTTTTAGACCAGCACGCCCATGGGCGCACTAACTGGCGCAAATGCATTTACTAATTTAAGGACGTGGCGCTGAACGGGAATATGAAACGCGAATGGCGCCGGACGCAAACTAGCAAACACACTTGCGCTGCGCCTTGCGTCGCATTGCGCTGGGTGTATTATAGGGCCCAGGATGTTGAGGGTCGGTGACCGGCTTTCTTGCTGTCACTAGCAGCAACTTTTAGTGGCGGCGGCGGTATCACCGGCAAGCTAGTTGTAGCTGGTGCGCTGTCATCACTCCTCTTCGTTTGTTTTGTAAATCCAAATTGACTGAGGTTTGGCTGCTTTCTTTTTGACATTCTTATTAGTATCTACAGAGTGTTCCAAAAAACGAATAAAGTATGTTTTGAACTTGAAGTTAAGCTAACATTCAAATACCAACTCAGTGAGAAGTTCAAGTGGTGACGTAAACGTAGTAATTTCAGTGCAGCGCCGCCACGCATGGATGGTCACAGCAGGAGACACAGCGGAAAATAGTGTTCGGAAATAGTAATGTAATGAGAGAATAAACACACAACATTGACACATTTTTAATATCATCATTTCCGGAACCTTAATGTACAGAAAATCAAAATCTATATGCGACACAAAAAATGGACAGTGTTTTAGAGCTCCCCCTAAATGTCTCAAAGTAGGCTTTCAGGGGAGCCCAGGTCCTTTTCAGGGGAGCCGAGCTCCCCTTAGCTCCCCCGTAATTCGAACCCTGGCCCCTTTCACACATAAGCTGGGTCCCAATTCAGAGGCTGCATCCTTCGAAGGATTTAACAATGCTCAGTCCAAACTTTGCAGACTTTGAAGGTGTGGCTTTTGAAGTCCGCAAAGGTCGAACTGAGCGTTTTAAATGGGATGGTCTAGCCTATGGAGGATTGCTCTCGTCTTGTCGCCTAGCAACTGTGATAGCTGCAGTTGACAAGGAATGAAGAGTATGGATGCTTTCAGAGGAGCTACGAGCGAGGATGCACAGGTGTACCTTATGTGGAAATCTTTCTTGTCGAAAACCTGACGCACATATGAATTCTCCTCCCCCTTTCACATCTGTCACAATAATTGCACCTATTGTGCAAAATCCACTTTTACATTAAATGTAAATGTGTTTTGGCTGTGTGTGTACACAACCACCTTACAATGATAAAAATCCACTACTCCTTTTTTTTAAATCCCCATTAAACCAAAGCAGTCTCATTAGATATGCCATTTTGATTATTGACTGTCGGCTGCTGACTGACAGTCCTGCAGTACCATAGTTTCTGCCCTCAGCGAGTTGTACCCTGTCTGCCATTTTTTTCTGTGCTCGAGCAGCTTTACCAACAACAATGTCTCATAAACAATCCCGGTTATAGTCTCTGGAGCGATACTGGTTACAGCAGCAATGACTTTATTACAGTTCATCTGAATTGTTACTATTGTACAGATATGTAGTTTAGCTTTTTAAAAACAAAAAACAAAAAAAGAATTAGGTCTGTATATATTTGTTTACTGTTAGTTGTAACTAGTGTTTTTGTGTAATTCGATCGCTATGTATGTTGATGATAATGCAAGGAAGAGAGAGTTTATGGATAAGACTTTAATGAGCACTTCTTGTACTGTATTTTATTCAGCTCTTAAGGCCCCGGTATACTTCAAACAAAGTTCTTTTTCGTTCTTCGTTTAGGGGTAAAACGAAGTTCGAAATGCGTGACCAGCGATATACTGTAAACGAACATCTGACGCCGCCCACACTGCTGAGAGTGACAGTTAGATGAATATGTAAATATGTGCCGTGCACTTTCTTCTCAGTAACAAAATAAACACAACAAAAATGAGAAGACAGCAAGCATTTATTATAGAAAGCATAAGAAAAGTGTCTGATCATAACAACATGGGAATGTTAGCAAGAGCTCTGCAAAGTAGCACTCCAGTCACGTCATGTCTTCATATAGCACTTTATTCAATAGACTGCTTAAAATCAAGCAGCTTTACAGTATCAAACATGAAAAACAGTGTCAGTGCCTCATTTTTTTTTACAAGCACAACTACATTTTGTACTATAAAGCGGCTATACCGTGTGTTCATGTTTTCACCAGCGGAGCTCTTACCTTAATGAACTCAAACACACAAAATGAGTCAAAGACGTGTCCCACGTGAGTGAAGGCAACAAATAAGTCGCAGGGCCAACAGTGAAAGATGAGCTGTTACTCACCAGCACCCACTCCACGAATGCAGCGAAATCCTTCCGAGGACCGCTTCCTGGGAGGCGTGCCCGGGACCACTCGCTTAGGCTGGAGAAGTAAAACATGCGGAGCGAGCGGTTGGGAAAGTGTGTAAGGTACGCCAACTCCAAAAAATCCCTGGTGTGTGATTCCAGGGAGCGGTCCCTCTGCTCCCTGGAATCACACACCATTACTGACAGTTTCTGACATTTTCAGTGCTTGAGATGGTACTGTTTATTTGTTGCACAAGCTCTTGAATCTCCGCCCTCTTCTTGAAAGTAGGACATGAGGAGACACAAGTAAATTCAGAGGCTGCATCCTTTGAAGGGTGTGGACTTCAAAGGCTATACCTTTGAAGGACACAAAGGGTGGAACAAGCATTGTTAAATGGGATGGTCTAGCCTACGGCGGATTTTACTTGTCGCCTAGCAACTGTGACAGCTGCCCTTGATGAGTGGCAGTAGCGTTTGTAATGGACTTTTTTGAAAGTTATATTAAACTGTCTGAAAATAAAACAGGGTTCACAATCTAAATATGTTCACCATGGTCCATTTCTGTATAGTAAAGAGTATAAACTATATATAATTGCATCTTAGTAAGATTAAAGTTTTTTTTTTTCTCATTTGTATCATTCCATGTTTGAGTAAGTTGAAACCCAATGCTTACATTTAAAAATGTATTTTTCAAACAAATCCTGCTGTCACCGGCATGCAATGAATTCTGGGGTATGCAAGGCTGCAAAGGATCTATCTGTTGTATTCTTCATTGCATGGGAAACAAAGGACACAGCTGGAGGCCACATTTGAAGGCTTTGAATGCTTTCGAATTGTCACAGCCTGTATTGTACTGCTGTGACACAATTGGCCTTTGAAGGATGCAGCCTCTGAATTGGGACGCAGGTAATGAGAAACACCCTGCATTCAAAGGAAACTTTGAATTGGGACAGCCTTTGTCTTGCTGCTGTGACGCAATTGGCCTTCAAATGCGGCCTTCTGACACAGTCTTTAATGATAAATTACCAGTAAATTACCGTTAAGAGATCATGTGTGAACAACACATTTTCAAAAATAATGGTAAATCATATCTGGCAATTTTCCCGGTATGGGAATTACCTCTATGATGCTGTGTGTGAACAAAGGATGAAGATTACCAGTGTGAGTACGAGGTCTAAAGGCACTTATGTAAGAAGTCTCCTTAAAGGGTTCCCTTTTGACAAGATGTAATATAAGTCTCTGGCATCCCCAGAATGTGCCTGTGAAGTTTCAGCTCAAAATACCCCACAGATAATTTATTATAGCTTGTCAAATTTGCCCCTATTTGGGTGTGAGCAAAAACATGCTGTTTTTGTGTGTCTTTTTAAATGCAAATGAGCTGCTGCTCCCGGCCCCCTTTCTAGAAGAGGGCAGAGCTTTAATAGTTTGTGCTTTGGACACTCAACAACAACAAAACTAGAGAATCTCATGCAGGGAAATAAAGTCAGAATTGTGGGATATTGTTACATGTCCACTGTTGTTTTCCTTAGTTTGACCAAGTTTTCCCCATTCTGTTTAATTAGTCATTTCATTCACCTGTGCCCCGTTAATTATCTTGTTACGTTCCCTTTGTTTGTCACGTGTATATATACCCTGTGTTTTCTTTCATTCCTTGTCCGTTCTCGTTTATGCATTGATGTATGCTTTGTAAAGTGTGTTCCTGCCTGTTTTCTGTTATTAAAAACTACTCCGCATATTCTCCTTCGTCCTTGTGGGTCACGTAACAGAAGAACGGACTGAAACAGTTTTTGCGGCGTTTTCTTTTCTTTTTGTTTTTTTTCCCCTCCTCTGTCACTATGGACCCTGCAGTACCCCTAATATGCCCTGAGCAGAGGGACCGCTCCCTGGAATCACACACCAGGGATTTTTTGGAGTTGGCGTACCTTTCCCAAACGCTCGCTCCGCATGTTTTACTTCTCCAGCCTAAGCGAGTGGTCCCGGGCACGCCTCCCAGGAAGCGGTCCTCAGAAGGATTCCGCTGCATTCGTGGAGTGGGTGCTGGTGAGTAACAGCTCATCTTTCACTGTCGGCCTCGCGACTTCGCCACCAGCACAACTCAACTGCCAGAGGCCAGTCAGCCACCACCGACGAACGACGCAACGGAGATGTTTCATGTGCCCACCGCAGACCGAGGAGGCCAGCCTGCCGCGATGGATGAGCCAGGACCGAGGACAAGGTTGGACGGTACCATCGCCCCGGAGCCCGCCTCACAGCAAGGTTCTGACCAGGTGTGCGAGCCGGTAACATCGTGCGGCGCTGAGGGAGTGCTTGTGGAGCTCGAGGGCTGGGAGGAAAGCTCTGCCCACAACACCACCGCTGTGGTTAAGATGACTGCTATACCTGGCAAATATTCTGAGGAACTGAAAGGTATTTTTTAGGCTGACTTAATTGACTTTTTTGGAGAGGTGATTCCCCATTCCCCTGATTCTCCTGTGTTCCCTGAGTCTCCTGAGGGCTATTTTTCTCCAGTTTCTCCTGACTCTCCAGTGTTATCTATGTCTTCTATGTCTTCTGCATTCCCTGCATGCCCACCCACCCAGCCTCCCTCTCCCACCTCCTCTTTCACTTAGTTCTTCAGCCAGTTCCTCATCCCCACCATCGCTACTGACCTTCAGCCACTCTACATCTTCCACATGCCAGGTAGAGATGTCTAGCGTCTTCAAGCCACCAGCTTCATCTCACTCAGAGGATCCCCTGTCTCCACTTCCAGCCTCTGTGCCCTCTGCTCCACCACGGCCCATCGACGCTTCGGTTCCACCCTGGCTCCTCCCTCCCTCAGCTCTACCAGACACCATCAGCCATACGGCTTCTCCGGGCTCCCTCGTCTCTCTGGCTCCGCCTTCGTCAGTCATCGACCTGCCTGCACCCACGGCTCCATCTGGCTTCGCCTTCCCTCCAGCTCCACCTTCATCCTCGGTCCCACCGGCTCAGCCTTTGTCCTCTGGATGTCCGCCTCCTCCTCGGATGCTCGTCACCATGGCTCCTCCTCGGTCTCCAGGACCATCGGCTGCGCGTGGGCTCGTTGGCTCTTCAGTTCCATCTGGGTCTCCATCTCCAGTTGCATCTCCGTTGGTCATCCCCAGGGTGTCGTCTGCCACCAAGATGACTCCGCCATGGCTCCTCCCACCTGCTCCTGGCTTTCCCCTGGCTTCTCCCACACTCCACTCCCCCATGGACTTTTTTTTGTTTTGCCGCCCCTCTTCTCCTCGCTGTCCTCCAGAGCCCCCGCCCCCCTCCTCAGTTGGACTCTATACAGCGCGATGAACCGCCTTCCCGGGAGGGGGCGATCTGTTACATGTCCACTGTTGTTTTCCTTAGTTTGACTTAGTTTTCCCCATTCTGTTTAATTAGCCATTTCATTCACCTGTGCCCCGTTAATTATCTTGTTAAGTTCCCGTTGTTTGTCAAGTCAAGTCAAGTCACCTTTATTTATATAGCACTTTTAACAATGCAGATTGTATCAAAGCAGCTTTACATTGATAACTGGTACATAATTTTGCTGCACAGCAGCTCTTCAAGAATAGTGTCAACAGAGATGTATAGTAACGAAGTAGAACTACTTCACTACTGTATTTAAGTACTAAAATGCGGTATCTGTACTTTACTAGAGTATTATTTTTTTCTCCTACTTCCACTTTTACTTCAGTACATATTTTCAAAGAGTTTAATACTTTTACTCCGATATTTTTTTATGTGCTGCATCGTTACTCGTTACAATTATAAAAATGTTACGAATCATTCCATTCCAAACCCACATTACCACTGCCAGAACGGTGGATGGCAGGTTTGATTAAGCTGGCACATCGAGCGAATCAAGCGATTAAGAAGACTGCGCATGCTCCCGTTCTGCCTTTTGATCAGCGAAAAAGATGGACGAACCAAAAACACCACCTTACACCATCAGTAAGTTAAGCCCTTTTTGCTAACTAGCGACATGCTGCGGTGTTCACTTAACGTTAACTAGCTGGCTATCATAAAGGCTGTCATTCAAAAAATGAATGGTATTTTTGACCCATCACTAATGTCAACTTTCTCTTATTTTTAGAGTTGCTCTGTTGCCAAAAATAAATCGTAGAGCATGTCTCCTTTGGTGCTGCTTAATCACACGCCCGTTTTTATAGTGTAGTAGTGTTTTATAGGTTAATGGTAGTATAGATTTACACTGACATAACTAATGCAGAAGTTTTCCTGCACCTGCGGCTGCCAAAGCCTTATTTGTTTGGTTAGTGATGTAGAATAGAATGCACTTGTCAGGGCGCATATAAGAACGAGCAGCGAGAGAGAGAGAGCGCCCCGGCCGCGCGCGCGCATTCACCGTCTTAAAACAACACGAGCGCTGTCTTGCTCTCAAATTGCTCTCTATTTGTTTACATAGTTAATGTGCACTGTGAAGTAACATATACAAACAATGAACAGCTGTATTTTTATTAACTAAGATTAACAAAGATTAATAAATACAGTAACGAATGTATTGACCATGGTTAGTTCATGTTGGTTATTAGTCTAATAAATTAACTAATGTAATGTTAACAAATCAAACCATATTATAAAGTGTTACAAACAAATCATTTACTCAGAACACCTCTTGAAATGAGAATATAAGTGTGCTTACCCCGTTTTTTAGTAAGAGTGGTTAGTAAGATTTAATCTTAATGAACTACAGTATTTTCAGGTTATTTATATGACAATGTGTAGAAAAATTACCTAAAAAAATAATTTAGCCTAGTTTAGACTGGAGTGAGGTGAAAACAGAAAAAAGTGCAAAGCAAGTTGTTGTTAGCTAGCTGTTAATTTTATTCAATTGTATATGGTAGAAAATTACACTATTAGTCAAAATAAACTTTTTGGTAATGAAATCAAAGTGCTGACAACAAACAAAGCATCTCAATTTGTCTGCATCTCAAGTGGTACTTAATCACACTTAATCTGTTTGTTTACAAAAAGTTACAGTCAAAGGAATTGTGATTGTCCTTTAGGTTTATCATTTGAAATAATAAAAACAATATGATGTTCAAACTTTTGACTACTTTCTTTAATAACTACATAACACAATACTTGTACTTTTACTTTCAGTACTTGAGTAGTAAATTTTAAAATAAACTACTTGCAATACTTAAGTACAAAAAATGTTGAATACTTTAGTACTTATACTTAAGTGTGGTGCTTAAAGAGCACTTCAACTTCTACTCAAGTCACTTTTTTGATAGAGCACTTGTACTTTTACTCAAGTCTCAGTCTCTAGTACTTTATACATCTCTGAGTGTCAATGCAGGCAGATCAAAGCACTGTTGAATAAATGTCAAGAATACTGTTGAATATCAAATGTCAAGTGTCCCCAACTAAGCAAACCAAAGGCGACAGTGGCAAGGAACCCAAACTCCAACAGGTGACATCAGGTGGCAAACAAGAGGCAAATGGTAAAATGGAGAAAAAAAAAAACCTTGGGAGAAACCAGGCTTAATCGGGGGGCCAGTTCTCCTCTGGCGAACAGTGCTTTGTTACGAATCAGGTTGCTATCATAAATCTGATAGGATCGCAACATTCAAAGTATTTATTTCAGTTCCATGCAGTTGAGGATCGTATTCATCACGCCGGTATGGTCGGTTTGTTGAGGAACTGTGGCACTGGCTGTCGTGTTGATGATGTCTTCACAATGGATGATCTAGTCGACTCGATCTCTGCTGATACTTCAGGGCTGCGTTGTGGTCGTGTCAAGGCGCAGGTCCTTGGTCTCATCTGGATACGGCCCGGATCCGGTTGACTACGGTAAACCTCGGGATAAGAAAGACTAATATTAGCGTAGATGCCATTCTTTTTGGGATGTAACGAGTACATCTGGTGTTATAGGAAGTGTTCCCGGTTCCGGCTGACCTAAATTATGCAGCCTAATAATCCTTTAACGGATTTGAAAATATAAATTGATAATGTGTTATGTGTATGCCAGGTTAAAGAGATGTGTTTTTAGTCTAGATTTAAACTGACAGAGTGTGTCTGCATCCCAAACAATGCAAGGAAGATTGTTCCAGAGTTTGGGTGCCAAACAGGAGAAGGATCTACCGCCTGCGGTTGATTTTGATATTCTAGGTATTATCAGCTGGCCGGAAATTTTGAGATCGCAATAAACGTGAAGGACTATAATGCATTATGAGCTTGCTCAGGTACTGGGGAGCTAAACCATTTAGTGCTTTGTAAGTAATTAGCAAGATTTTAAAATCTATACGATGTTTAACAGGAAGCCAATGCAGTGATGACAGAACTGGGCTAATATGGTCATACTTCCTAGTTCTAATAAGAACTCTAGCTGCTGCATTTTGTACGAGCTGTAGTTTATTTATCAAGCGGGAGGAACAACCACCCAGTAGGGCGTTACAGTAATCTAGCCTTGGGGTCATGAACGCATGAACTAACTGTTCTGCATTTTTCATTGAGAGCATATGTCATAGTTTAGATATATTTTTAAGATGGAAGAATGCGGTTTTGCAGATGCTAGTAACATGGCCTTCAAATGAAAGATCGGTATCAAAGAGCACACCCAGGTTCCTAACTGATGACGAAGACTTAACAGAGCAGCCATCATGTGTTAGACAGTAGTCTAGGTTACTGCATGAAGTAGTTTTTGGTCCAAAAATTAGAATCTCTGTTTTTTCTGAATTTAGTAGTAGGAAATTACTGGTCATCCAGTTTTTTATATCAGCTATACATTCTGTTAATTTAGCGAATTGGTAAGTTTCGTCAGGGCGTGAAGAAATATAGAGCTGAGTATCATCAGCGTAACAATGAAAACTAACGCCATGCTTCCTAATGATATCTCCCAAGGGTAGCATGTACAGAGTGAAAAGCAATGGTCCTAGTACTGAGCCTTGCGGTACTCCATATTTAACTTGTGATTGATATGACATCTCATCGTTTACTACTACAAACTGATAACGGTCAGATAAGTATGATTTGAACCATGCCAATGCAATTCCACTAATGCCAACATAGTTTTCGAGTCTATTTAGAAGAATATTGTGATCAATAGTGTCAAATTCAGCACTAAGATCCAGTAACACTAATAGAGAGATACAACCACGATCTGATGATAAGAGCAAATCATTAGTAACTCTAATGAGAGCAGTCTCAGTACTATGGTACGGTCTAAATCCTGACTGGAAATCCTCACAGATACTATTTCTTTCTAAAAAGGAACATAGTTGTGATGAAACTGCCTTTTCTAGTATTTTTGATAGAAAAGTGAATTTGAAATCGGCCTGTAATTGACTAATTCTCTAGGATCAAGTTGTGGTTTTTAATAAGAGGTTTAATAACAGCCAGCTTAAAAGTTTTTGGTACGTATCCTAGTGATAAAGATGAATTAACAATATTAAGAAGAGGATCTATGACCTCCGGAAGCATCTCTTTCAATAGCTTAGTCTGTATAGGGTCTAACATACATGTTGTTGATTTTGATGATTTAACAAGTTTAGACAATTCTTCCTCTCCTAAAGCAGAAAATGAATTGAATTTTTCTGCAGTGCACTACAATGCACTGTCTGATACAATACTGTAGTAGACGGTTGCATGGTTATAATTTTCTCTCTAATATTATCAATCTTGCAAGTAAAGAAGTTCATAAAGTCATTACTGCTGTGCTGTTTGGAAACATCAGAAGTTGAAGCTTTATTTATTGTTAATTTAGCCACTGTATCAAATAAATACCTAGGGTTGTGTTTATTTTCTTCTAAAAGTTTTGAAAAATGGGCAGATCTAGCAGTTTTTAAGGCCTTTCTGTACTCAATAATTTTCTCTCTCCACGGAATGCGAAATACTTCTAGTTTTGTTTTCTTCCAGCTGCGCTCCATTTTTCTAGCTGCTGTTTTTAGGGCCAGAGTGTGCTCATTGTACCATGGCGTTGGATTAATTTCCTTAATCTTTTTTAAACGCAAAGGAGCAACTGAGTCTAATGTGCTGGAAAAAACAGAGACAATAGTTTCTGTTGCAACATCAAGGTCTTCTAAGCTGTCTGGTATGCTAAGGTGATGAAACTGATTAGGAAGATTATTTATAAAGCGATCTTTAGTGGTAGAAGTGATGGTTCTCTTTGACTAAATGTAGTATACACGAGACTAGATAATGATCTGAGATGTCGTCACTCTGCTGCAGAATTTCAACGGCATCAATATCGATTCCATGTGACAATATTAGATCTAAAGTATGATTATGACAATGAGTGGGTCCTGACACGTGTTGTCTAACACCAATAGAATTTAGAATGTCTGTAAATGCCAATCCCAATGAGTCTTTTTTATTATCTACATGGATATTAAAATCACCAACAACAAGGACTTTATCTGAAGCTAGTACTAATTCTGATAGAAAATCGGCAAATTCTTTGATAAAGTCTGTATGGTGTCCTGGTGGCCTGTATACAGTAGCCAGCACAAATGTCAACTTACATAATGTTACGTAAAGCACCATCACTTCGAAGGAATTATATTTGAAAGACTTCTGGCTGATACTGTAAATATTACTATAAATTACAGCAACACCTCCCCCTTTGCCTTTCTGACGAGGATTGTGTCGATAATCATAACCTTGAGGAATAGACTCATTTAAAGTAATGTAATCGTCCGGTTTTAGCCAGGTTTCTGTCAAACACAGCACATATAGATTATTGTCTGTGATAATATCGTTTACAATAAGTGCTTTTGAAGAAAGTGATCTAATATTTAACAATCCAAGCTTTATCATTTGTTTATCATTATTATCTCTATTTTTTATTTGTTGAACATCAATTAAATTTTTACCATTGAATGGGTTTGGAAGTTTTTTGTTTTTACTAATTCGGGGTACAGACACAGTCTCTATGTGATAATATCTAGGTGTAAGAGTTTCTATGTGTTGGGATTTATCTGACTTCTGTAACGTGAGGCAGCTAGCAGACGGTCGGTTTAGCCAGTCTGTCTGCTTCCTGTCCTGGGCCCCAGTTTGTCATGTTTCAGCTCTAAGACTATGTGCCATATTACTAGAGAGAAGAGCAGCACCATCCCGGGACGGATGAATACCATCTCTTTTCAACAGGTCAGGTCTGCCCCAAAAACTTTTCCAATTGTCTATGAAACCTATATTATTCTGCGGACACCACTTAGACAGCCAGCCATTGAGTGATGATAATCTGCTAACTATCTCATCACTCCGACGAACAGGAAGGGGACCAGAGCAAATTACTTCTCCTGACATTGAATTTGCAAGTTCACACACCTCTTTAATGTTAATTTTAGTGATCTCCGACTGGCGAAGTCGAACATCATTTGTGCCGACGTGAATAATAATTTTAGAATATTTATGATTAGCATTAGCCAGCACTTTTAAATGTGCTTTGATGTCAGGTGCTCTGGCTCCCGGCAAACATGTGACAATGGTGGCTGGTGTCTCTATTTTCACGTTCCGTGTAATAGAATCGCCAATAACTAGGGCACTTTCTACAGCATTCTCAGTGGGTGCGTCACTGAGTGGGGAGAACCTGTTTGATGTTCTTATTGGAACGGGAGAGTGGTGTTTTCCGCGGCTAGGCCGCCTCACCGTTACCCAAGTGCCCTGCTGAGCGGGCTCTACGGCCGGAACCGAACAATGTACAGAGTTCACTAAGCTAGTCGCATCCAAAACAGTATATGAAGCCCCTGCATTCTTACTGTCCTTGATTAAAGTTTGGATGCGTGTCTCTAATTCTGAGATTCTCTCTGTCAGCCTGACTATTTCCCTACATTTATGACATGTAAATCCCTCGTCGCTGACAGAGAGAGCTATACTGAACATGTGACAGTTGGAACAGGAAACACTTCTGGGAGAGGATGACATGACTCACCGTGTTTGTAGACTGATCCGATCCGAGTTACCACAACTGTTTGATGAACGCGTTGAAAGAGGAGCGCACGAGACTGATGACAAGTTAACAAGCTAGCGAGATGCAAACGCGTTGTAACAGCGATTTAGATTCAAAGATTACAAGCTAGCGACGTCAGATTAATGTGGTAGGCAATAATAATAATATAAGCAACAATGAATAAAAGTAAGAGATTCAATAAAAGAGAAAACAAAGCTATAGGGAGACGCAAACCACCAGCAGCGAGGCAGCGAGCAGAGGCAGCTAGGCAGACAGGAGCAATCGAGCAGGAGCCAAGTGTATATATACCCTGTGTTTTCCTTCATTCCTGTTTTCCTTCATTCCTTGTCCATTCTCGTTTATGCGTTGATGTATGCTGTGTAAAGTGTGTTCCTTTCTGTTTTCTGTTATTAAATACTACTCCACGTATTCTCCTTCATCCTTGTGCCTTTATACACTCACGTCACGTAACAGATATAAACTTGCAATTCTGAGGAAAAAAAGACAGAATAACTAGTATATCTCACAATTCTGTTTTTCCTTCTAAGAACTGTGAGATACAAACTCGGATTTGTGAGAAAAAAGTCAGAATTCTGAGATATAAACTCAAAATTAACTTTTTTAAAATTCAGTTCAGTGAAGATGATGTGCGCCAGGTCTTCAGAAAGAACAAGAGAAGAAAGGCACCAGGCCCAGACAGCGTTTCACCAGCCTGTCTGAAAACCTGCGCTGACCAGCTAGCCCCCATCTTCACACAGATCTTCAACAGATCACTGGAGCTGTGCGAAGTCCCCTCATGCTTCAAACACTCCACCATCATCCCTGTCCCAAAGAAACCCAAACTTACTGGACTAAATGACTACAGACCTGTGGCTCTAACGTCTGTGGCCATGAAGTCATTTGAAAGACTGGTTCTGGCTTATCTGAAGGACATCACTGGACCCTTACTGGACCCCCTGCAGTTTGCTTACCGAGGAAACAGGTCTGTGGATGATGCAGTCAATATGGGACTGCATTATGTTCTCCAGCATCTGGACAGACCAGGGACTTATGTGAGGAACTTTTTTGTGGACTTCAGCTCTGCTTTTAACACCATCATCCCATCACTCCTCCAGCCCAAACTAACTCAGCTCTCCGTGCCCACCTCTGTCTGTCAGTGGATCACCAGCTTCCTGACAGACAGGCAACAGCTAGTGAGGCTGGGAAAATTCTCATCCAGCACCCTCACCATCAGCATCGGCGCCCCTCAAGGCTGTGTCCTCTCCCCACTGCTCTTCTCCCTGTACACCAGCGACTGCACCTCTAAAGACCCCTCTGTCAAGCTCCTGAAGTTTGCGGATGACACCACACTGATCAGCCTCATCCAGGACGGTGACGAGTCTGCTTACAGACTGGAGGTTGAACAGCTGGCTGTCTGGTGCAGTCTTAACAACCTGGAGCTCAACACGCTCAAGACAGTGGAGATGACCGTGGACTTCAGGAGAAACCCCCCTGCTCTCCCCCCACTCACCATCATGAACAGCACTGTGACTGCAGTGGAGTCATTCAGGTTCCTGAGCACCACCATCTCCCAGGACCTGAAGTGGGACAACCACATTGAGTCTATTGTGAAAAAGGCCCAGCAGAGGTTGTACTTCCTTCGCCAGCTGAGGAAGTTCAACCTGCCACAGGAGCTGCTGAAACAGTTTTACTCTGCCATCATTGAATCCATCCTCTGCACTTCAATTACCATCTGGTTCAGCTCAGCTACCAAATCTGACCTCAGAAGACTACAGAGGGTAGTCCGGTCTGCTGAGCGAATCATTGGCACAACCCACCCCACTCTCCAAGAACTGTACTTATCCAAAGTGAGAAAAAGAGCAAAGAAGATCACTCTGGACCCCTCACATCCAGCACACTCCCTCTTTGAACTGTTGCCATCTGGTCGACGCTACAGAGCCCTGAGCACCAGAACGATCAGACACAGGAACAGTTTCTTCCCTCAAGCAACCCATCTCATGAACACTTGACAAACACGAAACACACAACACTATTACACATTATTTACTTAAAACGCTTATTTATATTTCAAATTTGCACACATAACTGTACATACAAATTGTCTATATTATATATTGTTTTTTGCTTTTTTTGCACTTTATCTATCTTGTAAATTTGTATATTATTATTTTGTTCTTTTTATTATGTGTCTTGTCTTGTCGCTGTTACTCTGTTGCACTGTGGAGCTTCTGTCACTAAAACAAATTCCTAGTATGTGTAAACAACATACCTGGCAATAAAGCTCTTTCTGATTCTGATGAATGTATAGTCATGTTTTGTAAATTATTAGTTCATCATTAATTAATAACTTATGACTTATAACTAAATTAATAAAACATTCATAAAATGCTAACATATCACTTATTAATCATTTATGAATATATAGTCATGTTTTGTAAATGATTAATTCATCATCAACTAATAATTTATAAATGACTTATAAATGAACAATATTATAAAGTGTTAGTTACCTTTTTTATACTATTTATATTTCGTGGCTTCCACAGACTGCTACTGCAAAACTTTAATTGTCTGCCACCAGGTAGGCTCTGCCCTCAAAAACGTCCGTCATTGCTGTTTGCAAACACAAAATATATACATTCACAGACATGCTGCTGTGAGCATTTAAGACATGCTGCTGCTGCACATATAACATGCATGAAATAACCGCATTGCAGACCTATACAGGTGGAGCTGGGGAAGGTTTCTGAAAGCATGCTTCAGACTGCTAACAGCAAACACTACCAGTATTTGAATGTTGAGCCGCAGCTCAATGGCCACTGATGCAGCATCAAACAATCAGCTGTGCTATGTAGATAATGATGCGATCACTATCATATTGAGTTAAGGGCCTATCAGCCTGCGCCATCTAGAGTTTCATGACAGAACTTGATATTTCTGTCATGACAACTCTTTGAGAGATTGGCATGGTAATGGATATGGCAGTGTTAATGTATTTGGCCTTGGTGGAATAGATCTGCTATGCTGCTGCTGCTTGATACTGCCAATACATTCACAGACATGCAGTTGTGAGCATGTAAGACATGCCGCTGCTGCACATACATGAAATAACCCCCCAACAAAGCAAGAGACACAAGAAAAGTGCAGAGACTTCCCCCCAAAATCTTTTTCAGATAATTTACAGGCTGTACAGCATATGCCTAATAAAGCTGCACAGTTTCGCAGCTTTTCCCAGCCGCTCTAGATTTGGAGTTTGGAGCACAGTTGTTCAACAGCTGAAAAGTCTATTGCTATACATCTGTAAAGCAACAAGCTGCTGCATATTCAGATATACATATATCTGCACATATGAATGAATATAGGCAGAATGAGATAGGACAAAGCACCCCCCTCCAAACAAGCAGATCTACTGCCAAGAGATGATTATGTAGGGGTTCCACAAGGGACTGTTCTAGCTCCATTTTTATTTACTTTATATACATCTGATTTTCAGTTTAATTCAGATAGTTGTCATCTTCGGAAATTTTCTGATGTCACTGCAGTTGTTGGGTGTATAACTGATAATAATGAAGATGAATATAAAGAATTGATTATGAATTATTTTGATTGGTGCTAGCTAAATTGTCTTGAGCACAATGCAAGTAAAACCAAAGAAATTATAATAGATTTCCAAAAGAACACTGTTACAGACACGCCAGGCTCTACCATCACCCAACCACAGCGCACGTCATCACCCGAGTTCTAATCACACGCACCTGCATCCCATCAGCACAGTCATCAGCTGCAGCACAAAAGGCACACACACTCACACAGTCACTGTCCGGTCTCGTTTGCACATGGTCTTACCTGTATGCTTACCTCAAGGACTCCTTCCAAGATACTTACCTGTCTCCAGCGTGTTCCCAAGTCTCCTTCATTGTTCCTCATCTCGTGTGAGTTCCTCTGTGTCTGCTCAGCTCCATTCCTTCATCTGCCTGTGTTATCTGCAAGAGAAAAGACAAGTATCAACCCAGTATCCTTATCTGCCACCTGTCACATCTGCCATCACTCACCTGCACTCCATTTAAGCTCCTGGTTGTTCAATAAACTATATTACCTGCATTCCAGTGTCTCTGTCCCCTTCTGTACTGTAACAAACACACATTTTGTACTTCCTGTGAATATTGAAGGATATTGAAATCGTGAAATCTTACAAATATCTGGGAGTCTATTTAAATAACAAGTTGGATTGGTGTGACCACATTAATTTCTTGTATTAAAAGGGCCAGAGTCGTATTCACTTGTTGAGACAATTGAGATCTTTTGGGGTGTATCGAATTCTGTTAAGGATTTTTTATGATACTGTAGTAGTATCTGTAATTTTTTAGCTGTGGTTTGCTGGGGTGGGGGGATTTCTGTGAAGGACAAAAACAGACTTGACAAACTGATTAGGAAGTCAAGCTCAGTTATAGGGTGCTCTTTGCCATCAGTGGATGAAATTGTGCAAACAAGGATGGTAGGGAAATTGTCTTATATCATGAAGTGTATATCTCACCCCCTCCATGATGCAGTGCAGGCTATGTGCAGTTCATTTAGTAACAGATTTATCAATCCACGTTGCTCTAAGGAGCGTTATAGAAGGTCTTTTCTCCCAACTGCTGTGAGATTATTTAATCAATTGTGATCATGACTTTGATATGTTGTGCTTGGTAGGGTTTTGGGGGGCAGTTTTTCAGTTTTTTTTCTGAAGTTGGTACAGAAGATATCTTGAAGATGGGGGGGCTAAGCTTGTAGTCGTTGTCTCTGTTGCAGTTTTCAAACTCCCCAAATTCACTTCTTGAACTCTGTAGAGTTGGACTTAGCTTAGCACATCTTGTGACCAGAACCTTGAACCGGGACTGGAACAAGAACTGGAGCCTGGAACCAGAACGGGAACTGCAGCAACCCAACTGGAAACATTATCTGTCCCAGAAACAAGTCTTTTAACCTGTCCTGAGAGGGAGGGAAATGCAAAATTTGCACCTTTCAGATGCACTGTTTTGATTTGGCTGATGCTGTCAGAGGTGGCCACTGGATGGCCCCTCTCTTGCATGAGGTTCATTTGCATAGCTTAAAGTTCACGTTTAGAACAATGTCTTTAAAGGGCACCTATTATGCAAAATTCACTTTTACATGGTGTTTGACCATAAATGTGTGTTGGCAGTGTGTGAGCAAAACCACCCTAGAATGAGAAAAATCCACCCAGTGGTTTTTTTACAATCTCAATAATTCATAAGCACTGTCTCAGAACGCCCTGTTCTAAGATTGCTCTCACTGTGACGTAGAATTGCGCTAAGCCCCACCCACGTGGTTTGATTGACAATCTGGTTTTGGCATAGACCCCGCCCTCGGTGATCGGTCAACCATCCTCCATTGTTTCAACAACAGCCGGTAATGTCTCCTAAGAAAGTGTTCTGTTGTGGGATGTAATAATGAATATAGTAGTTTTCACTTACTTCCGACATCAGAGCCACTGAAAACGCAGTGGATGGATTTTATTTACGAAGGAAAGGCGCCACTCAAAATTCCAAAATACGTTTATGTTTGCGCGAATCATTTTTTGACTGACTGTTTTGAGAACGAGGGTCAATTCAAAGCAGGTCTTGCTTCAAAGTTAATCCTCAAGTGTGGATCGTTGCCTACTGTTCGCGATCCAACGTCACCTCCAGAAGAAGTAAGTGTATTTAATGTTTTTTGAGCAAATAGTCATTTCAGTCGATGTCAGCCAGTTCAATAACAAATGCGTCTAAAGTTGTTGTCGTCGTCGTAGAATGTCTGTGTATATAATTTAAACCTTGTTTGTATAGTATGTATCCACACGTATATATATATATTTTTTAAAGATATTGTATTAAAAACTGTGTATGTTTACTTAGCAAACGTTATCACAGTATTTGTGTTTGTAGTTTCAAAAAAATGCGCAAACGTTATCACAGTGTGTGTGTGTGTGTGTGTGTGCACATCCATAATTGCAAAGGGGACGCCATTAAAACTCTATAAGTACATAAATGTATCAAATAACCATTCAGAGACGTCCTGCTCCATTCTCAATTGTGTTATTTCTGCCGGAGTCTCTTCATCATCTGGGTCTGATTCCGGTTCAAACATGTACGGCTGAATGCCATACAAAACAGCGGGTCTCTCACTCTCAGCCATTCTGCTTCTACCAACTGTTTATTGCCATAGGTATGCAAGTTACGCCCTCATCCAAAGGCAGGGCGGGGATATGCAGCTCATTTATATTTAAGGTGGTACACACCAAAACAGCTCTTTTTAAAACAGGCCCCAAAAATGACATTTTCAAATGGTTATAATAAATTAACTGTGGGGTATTTTGTGCTGAAACTTCACAAATACATTCTGGGGACACCCAAGGTCAATATTACATCTTGTAAAAAGGGGCATAATAGGTGCCCTTTAAGGTTTTTCCTATGCATAATTCACTTTCCAAACCAATTTCAGATTACCCTAGGCATTTTGCTGAAAACATAAAGACCAAACATCATTGAGTTATATTGACCTTTTACCCATGCATTAATGTATACCTTGGTAGGCAAGTTTGTATAGTTTGCATGTACACAAACAACACTCATGAAGTATATAGAGTTCTTGATAATAAAAATGGAGAAGATTTGCTCTATTTTGTCCACTGTGTGTCTATTTTGTGTCCTTTGTGACTTCAAGTCACATAGCAAAACCTGTCTGGTGAGTGGAGTTCAGTTTACACCTCAGGTCTAACGACTGAGGGACTGGGGTGATCAATGGGGGAGAATGGTGATAGAATTAGCCTGCTCAATGACATGCTAATGTCATCTTTCTTCCTTTCCACAAATGGTCAGGGTGATTGTCTTGATAGGCTTATCTGCTAGCCTATCTATTCCCTTGTTTGCTTCTCTTGGAGGTGTGAGTTTTGGAGTCCTGTGCTTTTCATCATGGCAGATGAGGTGATGAGGGGAGTCTTCCCTCATGTCTGCCTGCTGATCACTACAAAATCTTTCTGGTAGAACCTTAAGAATATACCCTGATTTAGGGTGAAGAAGCTTTGACCATGCCTGGAGTATAAACATGAAGAAAATACTGAAAGGGCTTGCAGGTCTCCAATTCTCTTGAGAGACATGATAGGAGAAAGAGAATTTTTAGAATCAGAAATGTCTCAGATACTTCTTCAATAGGCTCAAAGGGAGCCAGAGACAGGCCTTCTAGAACAATGGCCAAATCCCATGACTGTACTCTTGTTTGAACTACAGGCCTCAGCCTCAAAAGTGCCATGGAGGAAACAAACTACTAAGGATCTCTACTGTGGGTCTCTACCAACTTACATTCCACCCAAAGGAGTGTGGTAAGCAGATATAGCCACCACATACACCTTAATCGTGGATGAAGATAACCCTGCAGAGAATCGTTCCTGCAAAAACTCCAGCACTGTACCAACAGGGCAGTTAACTGGGTCCTGCTGAGGCCCCCTCTACCATGAAGTGAACAGTTTCCACTTCAAAGTGTAGAGTTTCCTTGTGGAGGGATTTCTGGATTGGAGTATGGTCTCAACAACCTCAGTTGAGAGACTTGCATCTATGAGCTGGGCCCCCTCAGAGGCCAAGCCCACAGTTTCCAAAGTTCTGGGCATGGGTAAAGAATTTAGCCCATCGCCTGAGATAGAAGGTCCCTCCTGAGCAAAATCTCCAACGGAGAGCCGTCGAGGTGAGATATGATATCCGAGAACCAAACTCGGCCCGGCCAGAATGGGGCTAATAGCAACAGACTGATACTACGATTGATACTACGGTTCTACCTCAGGATCACTACTGTGCAGACTCGGGCTCCAAATGACATAGGCAACAAACATTTCGGGGATATTTTGGCTTCATTTTTCTTTTCCATTCATCAGCGCTGTGGTTCTGCAGTTACTATTGTGTACTAGTAACGTCTCAGGTTACGTATGTAACCATAGTTCCCTGAGACCGCGTTGATTATGCAATGGGGAATGCCACACATGACCCGGTGTCTGAAAGCAAAACTATCCAACAACTCCAGTCCCTATTGGCCGACGACAGCCTATGATGTAATACGGCGCGACCTGGAAGTATAAAGGCGCGCCTGGAGAAACAGAAGACATCTATCGTCTTGAGGGACTGTTCTGCAGGCAGGCAGCCCGAAGCATGACAAGAAAACACAGAGTCTCGTTCCCTGGTTCTCAGGGAACTATGGTTACATACGTAACCTGAGATGTTCCCTTTCGAAAGGGAACTCGCTCTGCGTTGATTACGCAATGGAGAACAATATACCCACGCCGCCATGCTTGAGGAGAGTGCATGCCAAATAATATGGCTGACAAACGTCAAGCAGTTTCGAAGGAAACGCTTAGCAACTCACCCTTGGGTCATACCAGGCTGTCAGTGACAGCATTCCCTATGGCCAACAGCCCATGCTGAGCCTACAGAAGGCCTCCCAGAGAGAGAAGGCCTACTAAGGCTGCTAGAGGCATCTGAGACCAACTTTTCCGAAGACAAAGTGGTGTCTTTAAGGAAATGAGGCCAGGAAACCCAAGGGAACCCTGTCCAGTCACTAGTCAAACTTAGTCTTGGCCAACCCTGTCTGAGTACAGAATCTCCATAACGCATTCTTCGTAGAAGAGAGCAGGTAAGAGTGACTGCAGAAAGGCAGGAGCAACTTAGACCCACATGTAGAGACGGGCATCCTGGAGAGCAGAACTCAGCTGAGTGCTATGAGCCCTCATATTGAGGGGAGTATAATCCACTCATCCTAGGATCTACTCAGTGCTTAATTAACGCACTGAGGAGGATGTGCGCTAAACACCTGTTCATACAGGGGAGCACAAACCAGCCTAGGGCTGAATCTTAGGAGGAGGCCTGATAAAGGCCTACCACCATGATCAGCTTAGGGAACCAAGCACTATTACGTACATAACCCAAAAGGGAAGTACCAAGCTCACCTAACAGGTAGACCATGCAATGGCCACATAATCATGGAGGCCGAAGAGGGGCCTACAGCATGATAGTAGTAATGCGTGAAACAGAAGTACACTCAGAAAGTGGCCTTGAGGGGCCACTCTGAATATCTGTCTTGCCCTTTGGGGATGCTAATTAAAACCTGCTATTATGAGAACAGGAGCTAACCTGTGGCAGCATAAGTAAGCTCACATACAATGTAGGGCAAAAGTCTAGAACTTCAAAGCAAATGCAGCGCTTTGATGTATATGCTATTTTCAAAGAGGAAAATAATTCTCTCCATACAGATTCTCAAATCTGTACTGAGCCATAGAGGACGGATGCTAAACACTAGCAATGTCAACTGAAACTTGATTAAAGAAAACAAGTGGCTTAGAGGAAAAAACACATTTTCCATAGCATAAAAGTTCTAGAAAGTGCGGCCTAGCACACACAGCAGGACTTATCTACGCAAAGACAAGGGCCTACCACCTGAGATAACAGCATCAGGAAGTCTAAAAACAGTCTACAACCTAGCTGTTAAACTCACCAATTGCACCTACAAAACAAGGGGATAATGGGCATATGGCCTAACAACTCCCTCGGGAGGAGGCCAGAACTAGGAACTATACAACCTGACAAGGGATAGTATACATAGGGTTATATGTAAATAACACACCTAACCTAGCTCTAGCCTGGCCGCTAAGCTACGGGCCTTTTTTACAGGGCCACAAGCCTAGTGAAGCCTGGGCTTCACCTCCAAATCTCATGGATAAGAGAAAGAAAGTGAAGCTCACAAGCAAACAATGTCAGGCAGCCGATTAAGGCCGACCTAAACATACATGTTAACTGAAGTGACGAGTGCTAACTCAAACTACTCTAGAAAACAGCAGATGAGAAGCTACTCTAAACAACAGGTGGCTAAAAGGGGGCCATTTTGTGGCCTGCACAATATATACTAGCCAGCCTATCAACTTCAGTTTGCCCCAAAAAATCTCTTACTTTTTCCTGACTACATGCTCAGAAAACTATACAGGAAAATAAGGTCTTATTTTAAACACATAAAATATAGACCCTCCTGTGGCTCAAAGACCAAAGACTCCTAATACTCCTTTTAAAGTGAAAGGATGGAATCTAAGGTTCTTTTAAGCCTAAAAGATCCTCTTACTATCAAACAGAAACAGTGGGCTGACATAAATAGACACTATGGGCCCAGCCATCAGTCTGACCATAAGAAGCATCTGAGCATGATAAATGTTTATATATGTCACGATCCCTGTGTTGTCTTGTGTTTTGTAGGACTTTTATGTTGAAGTGTAATCTTGGTTTTCTTTGTTTCAATCTCTATTTCCTGTGTTTTGGTTCCTGTTTTGCCTTGTACCTTGTGTGTTGTCATAGTTACCCTCATTAGTTACCATGAAATCATATCACCAACACCTGTCCCTTATCAGCCCTTTGTTAACGTGCTATTTAAACCTTTATGCTTCAGTAGTTGTTTGTTGGTCGTTGCTCTTGTCTGCTGTGTATGGATTACTCCTGGTTATGGATTACCCCTTATGTTATTAAACTTTGGTGCTTGCATTTGGATTCTCACTTTGTTTTATGCCTGCGCAATCGTAAGGTCTTCTGTAACGAGGCGGGACTCAGGATTGGATCCATGTGCAAGCTTTATTAAAGCAGAGTTAGTAGTTAAACAGGCAAGGGTCAAACAGTGGCAAACAGGTATGGCAGAGAGCAGGCAGAATCGTAATCGTAGAACAGGCAGGGAATTGGGACAGGCAGATATCATTCACAAAACCAGGAAACGATAAACAGTCCAAAAGGTCCAAAGGGCAGGCAGCAGGAATCGTACACGGGGAACAGACAGGATCAGAAACAGGCAGACAGACAGGGTAAATAACGCTTGGAAATGCTACTGAGTAAACAAGATCTCGCAATGTGTGTGTGTGAGTGAGAGTCCTTTATAGTCCAGGTAAAGAGCTTCAGGAGTATGTGGCCATAGGTGATTGGTGGAGTGAGTGCATGTGATAGGACAATATATGTGACCGGCTCTGGCGAAATGAGTCGGAAGTCGCAACGTTCTATTTTAAGATATGGGCCGATAATGTGGAAAAACAATGAAAAAATAGATTTTTTTAAGCTAATTTCAAAGAACAGACTTTCAAAAATAGTCCGTGAACACACACACGCGAACACACACACACACACACACACACACACACACACACACACACAATGTTAGATTTTTGTGAAAAAATTAAGGGACATGGGCGTCCCACTGTTTCATATGCTAGTGAGATGGCCTCAACCACCCACTTACTCATCCTCTGCTTGGATGCTGGGCCCCCTCTCTTAGGCGACCCATAACACATATAATTGTGTACAAATAATTATATTTATAATTATATAACAAATAATTGATCTGTTTTCCTCCACAGGGCAGCTCTGTGGACGTACGCATCCAGTGCCCTCACGGGGCAAAGCAGATTTTTCTTTTCCTGATCTGGATTTGTGAATGGAGGCGGGCAGAACGCCTCAAGTATAATGGGACCTGGGACCCTCGATGGCACCTTTGGAACATAGCCCGGTCTAGTGTGTAGAAAGGCCTTCATCATACCAGGTGCGAATTCTAGACATGATGGAGCGACTGACAGCACTTGTAGATCGCCGATCCTTTTTAGGGAAGAAACAGCCAGTAGAAAGATGGTTTTTAATGTCAGGAATTTATCTGACACATCTTCTATTGGTTCAAAGGGAGCCTCGGCTAGCCCTTGAAGCACAATAGTCAGATCCCAGGTCGGGGTTTTTGTGCGCACCACAGGTCTCAACCTGAGTGCGCCACGGAGGAAGCGTACAACTAGGGGGTCTCGGCCCACCGAGGAACCCCCTACAGGGTTATGATAAGCCGAAATGGCTGCAATATAAACCTTGAGTGTTGAAGGGGTTAAACCTTCTTTCCACAACCTCGGTTGGGAGACCAGATTCTATGAGCCTTGCCCCCTCAGAGGCCAGGCCCACAGTTTCCACATTTTTGGACGGGGATGGAGAATCGTGCCGCCCGCTTGAGACAAGAGGTCCTGTCTGAGAGGAAGCTCTAGGGGAGAGCCGTGAAGTAGTGACATTATGTCTGAAAACCATATTCTGGTCGGCCAGTAAGGGGCCACCAATATTAGGTCGGCCTTCTCCTGGCGGACCTTCTCCAGAACTCCCGGGAGCAGTGAGACTGGGGGAAATGCGTACAGGCGCAGCCTCGGCCACGTCTGTAGCATAGCGTCCAGCCCTAGAGGTGCTGGGTGCTGTAGGGAATACCACAGAGGGCACTGAGCCGACTCCTCTGTGGCAAACAGATCGACTCGAGCTCGACCGAAAGTTTTCCATAATAACTCCACCACCTCGGCGTGAAGTTTCCATTCCCCCGGTCTGGCGCTCTGCCTCGACAGAGCGTCCGCCCCCACATTCAACCGCCCGGGGATGTAAGCTGCTTTCAGCGAAAGGAGCTTTCCCTGGGACCAGAGGAGGATGCGACTGGCCAACTTGGATAACGGGCGAGACCGCAAACCCCCCTGATGGTTGATGTACGAGAACACCGCAGTGTTGTCCGTACGGACCAACACATGGTGATCTCTCAGGTCTGGGAGGAAGTGTTTTAATGCAAGAAACACCGCCATCATCTCCAGCCGATTTATGTGCCAGGAGAGCTGATGGTCCTCCCAAAGACCCTGAGCTGAGCGACCACTCATGATCGCCCCCCAGCCCGTGAGAGAAGCATCTGTCGTAAGCATTACACGACGATGAGAAGTCCCCAGCACGGGTCCCTGGGACAGGAACCAAGGCTTCTTCCACATGACCAGAGCACGAAGGCATTGCCGCGTGACTTTGATCATGCGAAAAGGATTTCCCCTCTGAGAAAACCCCTTGGTCCTGAGCCACCACTGTAAGGGTCTCATGTGCAGGAGGCCAAAAGTAATAACGTTGGACGCGGCTGCCATCAGACCCAACAGTCTCTGAAACTGTTTTACAGTGAGTGACTGGTCTAATTTCACCCCATTCACGGCCCCGAGAATGGAACTCACACGAGCAGGGGAAAACTGCGCCTGCATCGTGGTGGAATCCCAGATTACTCCTAGATAGTTTGCAACCTGACTCGGGACCAGCACACTCTTTTTGGCATTGAGCCTCAGCCCAAGCCTTTTCATGTGCGACAGAACAACATCTCGATGTTGAACTGCCAATTGTTCTGTTTGAGCTAGTATCAAACAATCATCGATATAGTTCAGCACGCGGATGCCCTGGAGTCTCAGCGGAGCCAGAGCTGCATCCATGCACTTCGTGAACGTGCGGGGTGAGAGAGATAGGCCGAAGGGAAGAACCTTGTATTGGTAAGCTTCGCCCCCGAAAGCAAACCTGAGGAACTTCCTGTGAGAAGGATGGATGGATACATGAAAGTATGCGTCTTTCAGATCTATTGCTACAAACCAGTCCTTGGACCTGATCTGAGGGATGATCTGTCTGAGTATAAGCATTTTGAACTTCAGCTTCTTTACGGATCGATTTAGCACACGTAAATCTATGATCGGATGCAACCCTCCATCCTTCTTCGGAACAATGAAGTAGCGTCTGTAAAAGCCCGACATTTTGCTGGGAGGGGGAACCCTTTCTATAGACCCTTTTTGCAAAAGCGTCGTAACCTCTTGTTCCATCACCAGAGACTGCTCTGGGGCTACCACTGTGGGAGGCACACTGGGTGGCAGGGTTGACAGAATGGTCCCCTGAGGGCACCGGGGAGGACCCGATATCCGAATCCCCCCGGAGCGGGCTGCCCTCGAGAGATCCTGCATCACAGATGTCAGGACTTCTTCTTTGAAGCCTTCCGGGAGATAATGACGGTCCTCAGATCCGTCCTACCTCCGGAAGGCTTCGCCTGTGCCGCCCGACCCGGTCCCCAAGATCTTTGTGGGGGAGTGCGGGCGGCGACACTGGCCTTCTGTTGCGCCCAGCAGCATCCATAAGCATGCCCTTATCCCTCTCTTTGATGTCGGAGAGGTTGAGCCAAAGATGCCTCTCCGTGGCCACCAGGGCTGCCATAGAGCGGCCGATGGACTTGGCCGTCTCCTTGGTGGCCCGGAGAGCTAGATCTGTCGCCTTTCTTAGCTCGTGAATCGCTTCAAAGGACGCTTCCCCACTCTCATCAATCTCCCCCAGCAGATCGGCTTGATATGCCTGTAAGATGGACATCGTGTGAAGGCATGCAGCCGCCTGACCTGCTGCCGAATAAGCCTTGCCCACCAAGCTAGAAGTTGTCTTTAGGGGCTTGGTGGGCAACGTTGGGGTCTTAAGGGACGATGCTTACTCGGGCGAGAGATGGCTCGCGAGCGTCTCTTCGATCCGAGGCATCGCCCCATAAACATGCTGTTTTAGGCCAACAATATTACTATATAGCGATGTCTGTGGGCTATATAGTCGATACTGGACCGGTCTCTTCCACGACCTCGACACCTCGGTGTGGAGGTCGGGAAAGAACGGCAGACCCCGATGCTGGGGTATTGACCGCGCGGGAAGAAACCTTTCATCTAGTTTGCTTTTAGGTTTACTATCAGCTTTCTCCATGGGCCAGTCAATTTTTAGTTTTTCTACTGCCCTGGTCACTACCTCCAAAAGCTCCTCATATGCAGGGGATGAGGCTGGCGGTTCCTCATCGACGCCCTCCACATCAACCTCCTCGGAGGAAGATATGTTGAGCATCGGTGTCTCCCTTCGGGGGGAAGAAACCGCTACGCGTGCTTCTGCCACCAAAGGAGAGACACTGGGTCTAGCAGGTAAGGGAAGCGATAGGGCAGCGCCCGTCTCTTCCCCCTCTGCTAGATCCAACTGTGAACCCCACGAGTGCAGCCTTCGCTGTGCCTCGGCAGCAGCGGGACCAGACCCGCGGGGAACACTCGCCTCGGCACCCTCCTCAAAGAGCGCCCAGCGAGATCGCAGCACCCTGAGGGTGAGCCGTTCGCAATGTACACAGACAGCTCCCTCGAGAGCCGCCTGTGCATGCTCAACCCCCAGGCATTTCACACACATTTCGTGTGTGTCTCCAGCCACAATGAAACGCAGGCAAGGAGGAGCACACTTTTTAAACTGCTGCTGCTTTTCCGCCATATTTTTATATATAAACGTGTCTTATTGTGCTTGGGAACTCTTGTCCTCGGACGAAGAGACCACAGTGTGTATAATAGACAATACAAAAATAAATAAGACAAACAGATACAGATAGCGCTTGCTGAAGACAACAGAAGCTAGCGTGCTTTGTTCTGGGTGCGCTTTATAGCTTCCTGATCCGTGACGTCACCCGCCTCTGACGTCACGTCTTTCTCATTGGTTGGATACAGAGGTGCTTCACGAACACAAAACACAGAGGGTTCCCATCACGTCATTCAACGTAGCGTCGATAGTGGACAGCAAGGGGTTTTTCCATGCCCTCCCGATCTCAAACGCCGAGATCATAAAGGAATGGAAAGTCATGGAAGCTGCAGCATTCATGGACAGAAAGGAACCGGCCCCTTTCTTAACGTGCTCTCACAGCGTCTGCAGCCCGCCGAGAAGCGCGTCCCAAACACACAGCAGCTCCGCATACACAGCCAGAGGAGCGCTCGCCGGCAGATGTGATGACGTCAAACACGGACGTTATCGTCATCCAGTCATCCTCGTCAGCCCCGGGGAAGTTGAGAGAGCGACAACTTTCTCAAACCTCCTAACGAGCTCACCTGTGAGCCCTATGATTGCAGCCACCGTTATGCCTCAGGACAAACGGGGCCAGAATCACCAGGCACAGATGCGGACACCTCTTCCCTCGGGAAAAGTGCCAAATGAGAATGGAGCGTCCCGACAGGGAGATGCTCACAGTAAACAACAGACAAACACACAGACAGCACCCTCAAGCACTGTCTATGCGCGCTCCTCTCCAGACAGAAAACGCCCAGAAAATGTATATATATCAAGTGTCAAACCCTGGGACACGGATAAACACACTCTCTTGAACGTTTGTAAGGCATATATAGAATCCCTTACCGGAGTCGAAATAGTCGCAATCAGACAGAACAGGACCTAAAGATGATGAGATGTCTTCTGTTTCTCCAGGCGCTCCTTTATACTTCCGGGTTGCGCCATATTACGTCATAGGCTGTTGCCGGCCAATAGGGATTGGAGTTGTTGGATAGTTTTACTTTCAGACACCAGGTCACGTGTGGCGTTCCCCATTGCGTAATCAACGCAGAGCGAGTTCCCTTTCGAAAGGGAACTGCAGACACTCATTAGTAGGGATGTAATGATATCAAAATCTCACGATACGATAATACCTCAGTATAAAGTCCACGGTATGATATTTATTGCGATATTTAAAAAAAAAAAAAAAAAAGAGGGAAAAAAAGAAAAAGAAAAGACAAATGAAGACTATCAGTTTGAAACAGAAACTTCCAGTGTAGTGTTTTCAGTTTTCATTAGAAAAAATATATATAAAAAAAATAGTAGTAAGGGAAAAAAAAGCATAATACTCAACTCAGTCCTTTTTGTTTACTATACTTGTGAAATGAATTTAAAGGCCCACTAAAGAGTGTTGGAACGTGCAGCATTATTCAATGTGTTCCTCCAAATGTCCTTTATATCATTTTAATATACAGCATTTTCTGCAGAATTCAAATGGGTCCGATACCTTTTGTGGTCTGTGCCGCATATGATCCACTCTGTGCTCTTTTGTCTCTGGACCAGAGCAGACAGCACGTGTTGCGGCAGTTCATGTGACACTAACGTGAAAACGGACTTCATTCGCGTCAAAGGAAAGCATATTTACACTGTCTGAATTGTTCCCTATTCTCTATATTGTGCACAATGTGCCATTCACCATGTAGAAACTAGTAAATGTGTGAGCAAGTGACCGATTTCAGCCGATGCTTAAGCATCTGTAAGAGTGTAGGAGGAGGCGGGACTTCAGATTCTAGAGAGCATTTGACTGGACCGAAGATTTGATGAGAAACTGAAGTGTGATGTGATGTCATGAAAATCCGTGATCCATTTTAGCGGAAGTGAGAGCCTGTAAGTTTTGAATGCTTATATCTCCTAAATGCGAATTGTGTCATTGTTTTGGAACACACCAGCTTATTCATAACATTAAGGCTAACATATTCATACTAAAAGCTAAAAAACTTCAATTTTGATTTCAGGGGGACTTTAACAGACTGCTAATCTCAACAAATTCACTAAGACTTTACATTAACACTTTACAATAAGGTTCATTAGTTAACATTAATTAATTACATTAGTTAACATGAACTAATAACGAACTGCACTTATACAACATTTTTTAATCTTTGTAAATATTAATTTCAACATTTACTAATACATTATTAAAATCTTGTTAACGTTAGTTAATGCACTGTGAACTAACATGAACAAACAATGAAAAACTGTATTTTCATTAAAGGTGCCCTAGAATCAAAAATTGAATTTACCTTGGCATAGTTGAATAACAAGAGTTCAGTACATGGAAAAGACATACATTGAGTTTCAAACTCCATTGCTTCCTCTTTCTTATGCAAATCTCATTTGTTTAAAAGACCTCCGAAAAACAGGCGAATCTCAACATAACACTGACTGTTACCCAATATTTGCATATGCCAGCCCATGTTCAAGGCATTACTCAAGGGCAGGACATCTGGATGTGCACAGCAGAATCATCAGACTAGGTAAGCAAGCAAGAACAATAGCGAAAAATGGCAGATGGAGCGATAATAACTGACATGATCCATGATTACATGATATTTTTAGTGATATTTGTGAATTCGTTAGCATGTTGCTAATGTACTGTTAAATGTGGTTAAAGTTACCATCGTTTCTTACTGTATTCACGGAAACAAGAGAGTCGTCGCTATTTTCATTTTTAAACACTTGCAGTCTGTATAATGCACAAACACAACTTCATTCTCATTCGATTTAAAGGATCCGCGCACTGAATCGGTGCATAGTTAATGATGCCCCAAAATAGGCAGTTAAAAAAATTTATTAAAAAAAATCTATGGGGTATTTTGAGCTGAAACTTCACAAACACATTCAGGGGACACCTTAGACTTATATTACATCTTGTAAAAACTGGTTCTAGGACACCTTTAACTAATGTTAACAAAGATTAGTAAATACAGTAACAAATGTATTGCTTATGGTTAGTTCATATTAGTTAATACATTAACAAATGTTTAATTAATTAACCTTATTGTAAAGTGTTACCCACTTTACAATAAGGTTCATTAGTTAACATTAGTTAACTACATTAACTTATAATGAACTGCATTTCTACAGCATTCATTAATCTTTGTTAATGTTAACCTCCCACTATTTAAGTTCAGTTCTGTTTGTGTTTCATTGTCGGGTATTGTCTGTTATGTGTGTGTAAAGCTCTTGTTTGGATTTCCCTTTCTTCTTCATCATCATGTTCATGACTGATCATCTACACAGCATGTGACAGTTGCTTGTGTGAGCACAGCACATTTGTATGTTTTGCTGGAGAAGTTGTTCTGGTAATTTTACAGTAATTTACCAGGATTGTTGTGCGAAAGGGGCTATTGTGAAAAATATGCAATTAAAAAGTGGAATTTTAACCATAAATATGATATTAGATGCAGACATAAGGCTTCAGATTGGACCACAAGCTATAGATATTAATGGGACTAGTTCAGCGTCCAAGATCAGCACTGTCCAGTCACAGGCTGGGGTTGGGCGGTTGTTCTTCATTGAGAATCTGAGCATGAGCAGCAGACATGAAGGTTGTCAACAAATACTCACAAATTTTCTGCATTCCTAGGCCCGGAGTGCTAATACTAAAATCAAGGTCTCAGAGTTTTTTTCTTTATAGATCAGGTGATAATGTATACTGACATTTGGAGGCTCAGCCCAGGACATTAATACGACTAGGAGTGTGGGTATGTGGTGTCATCCATCTGATTCTGAGACACTTCAGCACTAAGGGAAAAGAGGGAGTGAGAGGTGGGGGAGGGGAGGAGAGGGAGGGTGCGAAAGAGGGATGGATGTGAGTTATATTTTTAGTGTTTCATTCATAAAATGCTGTGGTTATTTTTAGATTTTCATTCAGATTATAAATTGAGAAAGCAGCAGCCGTGTCTGCCTGTGGGGAGCAAGCAGGGTGTCATTCTGGAACTAACAAGGCAAAAAATGTAATGTACAGCATTCAATGTTTCCTCCATTTTTTCTACTTTCCTGTTAGCTTGCAAATGAATGCACCACTATAGCAGCTCATTAGCAGAAAATATCATGAGTCATATAACAGTTTTTAATCAGGCAATTTATTTGTACATTTGAGCGGTTTTAATGATTTTCAAAACCACAATTTAGTGACATAATTATTCACATATTCATTGCTCACATGATAATAGAAAAAAACTTGGCACATACAATAGATATGCATTTATATGTAAATTCTCAAATTATTTTACATCATACAAGAACTAGTTCAATTACCAGCAAGACACATTTCAGTGACATTGAATAGTATTTAAAAAAATGCATTCCTTACTCCTGAAAACAAAAAGTTGTTCATGACATTTATACCTGAAATGTGTGATATCTGTGCAACTAGCATAACCAAACAGAGAAAAAAAAAAAAAAAGTTTTTAAACAGGTTTCCTAAATAGCCTACTCTCCCATCTGCAACTGGTTGTTAAACAAATAGAGCCAGCCCAATCTTATGTCACTGTTTTACACTGTAAAACAATGACAGAGTCTTGCAGATGAGTGGCACACAGAGTCTTCTGGAGTCTCGCAGGTGAGTGGCACATTTTTATTTCCATTTTTAGGATGTTTGGAAACAAATATAATAAAGCATTTTTGATTGACATTCATCGATCAAAAATGAATATTGTGTCAATTAAAAATATTCCTTCAATAACATTCCTTCAATAACATTGCAGGTATGAGAAACTTTGCAGCTTCTTCTCAGAGACTGATTTAATATGATGTCATAATCACAGGGATCATCCCAGGCTAATGCTGTTACATTGGAATAAATGTCAGGGGAAAGATTGCATTAGAAGTTCATTTTGACTCTTTAATATCCTGATACAGATGATGTAGTGTCCGCACTCACATGTGAACTTCTCTTGCACAGTGTCTCAAAGTGGAAGGTTTGAAATCCATCTGTCCACCCACTCAGCTGCTTGTTATTGAACTTGTTTTGGTAAACACGTAGCTGGTCTCGCTCCAGGCCTTGCACAAAATAACGCTATTAACATTTGTGAGAAAGATATGTGCCTCATAAATGCCTATTTTTAGAAGTAATGTAGCAGTGCTATAAATGTATGTAATGCTCTTATTTGATTTACTTCGTGAAGACCTGATTGTAATCCTACTCAGCTCTTGTGTGGGTGGTCTGTTCCACCTTGCCTCTCAGTTTAACTGACCAGTGAATCATCTCAGCCTTTAATCATATTTCAAGCATGGATTAACTTTTATCACTGCGATTAGGTTGGGAATTTCCTGTGATTCTAAATTTGTCTAATGGTAGCTGTGTTACACACTTCCATTAATCCGTGCATTAAACACTCAGAAAATGTGTGTGGTGAAAATCATGACTGAATGGATGGGTGAGAAGATTATCCATTACAAAACAGGACAGAAATAGGATGTTAGGACACACAGATGGGATGTCAGCACGAACACCAGCTACACCTTTGTTTACCTTTGGAAACAATGCAAGTTATGTTCAGTAAACTGAAATTTTCCACACTGATTGGATCATAAAACATAACGCTTATATGTCTGGTACTAGAAATTTTCCTCCACACCTGTTTTGACACCTTCTCTTCCCTCTTTTCGTGCACTCATACTCATATCACTATAGAACACAGGCTATGTGCCAAACTGGGCCACGTTTTTAAAATAATGAGATTTATGAAAAGCTGACCCTCAGGCCATGGGTTGTGCTAAGAGCACAGTGAGTGAGTTATATAATGAGAAGAGATTTTTGGAAAGGTATTCTTGCCTTCATATTCTGTGTATTGCTCCTGGAGTTCCTGAAATACTTCATACACCTTTAGGGAGGAGTGGTGGTCTGAAAGAGAGCATCTTGTTTCCATCTCATTGTGTCTAATGTGAGAACACACTTAATGGTGTGTCTATTTCTGTCGTTTAGGGGCTGCGCTTGACGTCAACACATCACGCCTAGCTTTGGAATCATGTCGAGGCTTGTTCTCATTATAATGAGTACGATGCATCTTAATTAACAAGCCCAAATCAAACCTGTTCAGTGGGTCAGAGAAGCAAATTTCCTGCACTGTGTTTGCCTAAACGCTGACAGCAATGAAATGTAAATGTAAAAGTGAAAATGTGATGTGCAATAATAATTTTGCATATTTTTTCTTTATCTCCTTATTCATATATATATATTTGAATGCAATAATTATCACATTTAAAAATGAATATCACATTAAGAATAACTGTGAAACTATTTCAATACAAATTGGTGCTGTATAATGTAACAAACTCAAATAAAAAGAATCACTTAGAATCATTTATATAAATGAAACCAATCGGTAGACTGAAATAACACTATCAATAACACTAGTATTAACAATCTAAACCAGTGGTTCCCAACCTTTCTGACTCAAGGCCCCCCATAATCCAGCATCCAACAGAATATTTGAAGGTCCTCCTTAAGACATTTCGGTAACACTTTACTTGAAGGGGTGTGCATAAGACTGACATGACACCTTCATAATCATGACATGACACGTGTCATGAATATGAAGGAGGTTTTATGAATGTTTATGACAACTGTCATTAAGTGTCATTCGCTCAATTATGTAATTTTTAATGCAAAGATGACATTGTTTGAGATGTCCGAGTTATGACAACTTGACATAAACCAATACATCGTAACCTGTCAGTGTCTTTGTCATGACAACTTGACATCATTTAGCTTTATGGGTTAACATTGCATTAAACTGTCATGTAGTTGGTTTTGACATGAGGCCATTATAATAGTGTCATAAATATGTATCTTGAGCTCAAGTACAGTGGTACAAATTGAACTTGTCATTAAAATGTCATTAAGTGACAATACTCTGACAAATAATTTTATAACAGCGTCATGACTATTTTTCATTTCATGTTTTTTGTTTTTTTGTTTTTTGTTTTTTGTTTTTTTAAGTTTCCTCCAACAGAAGGTCAGATAATAGACAATTTCAAATTTCGTAAAAAAGATGACACTGTTATAAAATAATGGTAACACTTTATTTTAGGGTCTTTTAACTAGTTTCTTATTACTATTAGCATTCATATGGCTAAAATATTGGCTGTTTATTAGTACTTATAAAGCACATATTAATGCCTTATTCTGCATGATCTTGTTCTACATTCTTAATCCTACCCAATACCTAAACTTAACAATTAACTATAATAAGCAGTAAATTAAGAGTTTATTGAGGGAAAAGTCATAGTTAATTGTTTATATATGTGTTCCCTATACTGAAGTGTTACCAAAATAATGTAATGTAATGTTAACCCATAAAGCTAAGTAGTTTTTTAAGTTTGATAATTAATCTGCTATGTCATGTTTATGACAGGTTATGATGTTTTGCTAATGTCACGTTGTCATGACAAAGACACTGACAGGTTATGATGTGTTGGTTTATGTCAAGTTGTCGTAACAAAGACATCTCAAACAATGTTATCTTTGCATTAAAAATGACATAATTGAGCGAATGACATTTAATGACAGTTGTCATAAACATGCATAAAACCTCCTTCATATTCATGACACGTGTCATGTCAAGATTATGAAGGAGTCATGTCAGTCTTATGCACACCCCTTCAAGTAAAGTGTTACCGATATGTCTTCTGTAATTATGACAGTGTTTCTTGTTTTCAAACTTAGGAACTGGTAAACTGGGAGTGTTGTATATTAATTAGTATATTAAATTAATCATGATTTATTTTGTAATTGTGGAATAAATTTTTTTTTTCAAATTTTATATTTTAACTATTTTAACCCAGCCCCTGGTTTGACTGGTTTCATTTTTTTCAGACCACAAAGGCTGTTGTGTGGATGGATCATTCACCTACACTGTCTCCAACACAGGTTGGAATAATGTCATGTCTGCTAAAGCAAAAATCAAACAGGACCGTTGATCTTCACATAGGTTCAGTGCTACCTGAACACTGAATGTGTACACAGTGTAAACTTTGTGGTGACTCAGTTGTGACACCTAGTGGTAGAAATACACAAACAGGGATGCTCCGGGGGTGGCCTTACAGTATGCTATTATTAATGGCAAATTAATGGAAACAAATTAATGTCAGTTCTGTGAAATCGACATAGAGAAACATAGAGAGGTCAGGAGGAACTTATAGACTGAGTAAGATGCATGCATCACTTTGTAAAGATTCACACTTTTTGTGTTACCAGAGTTCACATAGGGCAACTTTTCCCCATTTTTCTTTACAAAATTCTCATTTCATTTAGCTTATTAAAGCTATTAAAAAAAAAAAAAAAAAAAACATTTGGAGAAAACATTTAACCATTAGGACTTAATGCATAGCACACTGGGTTTAAATATCATAAGTTTAAGCTCCATAAGTTTAAAAGGACTGTCAGCACTGTCTTGTTTGAATTAGTGTTTTGTTATGGGTACAGGGCTTTAAGTTTCAGTCTATAAAAGTAATACAAATATGTACTTGCCTTAAGAAATGTATTAATGTTTGTGAGAGACTGTAAAGGGAAGTCTATGCTAGAATACTTTATATCATTTAATAGACAGTATTGTTAACTTGTTTATGGAATTCACACTTCATTTTTATTTATTATTTTTTATTTCATTATTTTCAAGCCTGCCACTATTTTTTTTGAACCTTGAACTGATAAAGGCTTATTACCAGAAGTGCAGGCTTTTTCTCAGTGCATCTGAAAAGGCTAATGTTGTCATCTTTTGTGACCCTCCTCATTAATTACGGTCTACGCCACCTCCTGATTTAAAAGGGACAGGAGACACCCTCGATTAGATTACTTCCTTGTTAAGAAATGGGTGTTGTGTCTTTTTCAACCAGAAACAAGCTTTCATTCAGCCACTGCAATGTTTTGACCTCTCTGGTCTTCATAAGTCAAAGTAAATATTTTTCTATAAATTTGCTGCATGTGCCGCAACTGTACCAAACATGGGTTTGATGTGCACACTTTTTTTTTCTCCATAATTTCTCCATATTACAACGTGTGCCACACCGCATGGACTTTGTTTATATTTTGCACTGTTTCCTGCTCCTTATTAGTTGTCATGGTTATTAATTTGATTTCATCACTATGTTCAGGTGTGTGTGTCTCATTATCTGATCGTTTCTGATAGTTTTTTGTCTTTTGGCTTTTTTTTTATTTTTTCTTTTTTTTCACAATGGACAATCCTGTTTTTGTCAATGTGCCTTGAACATTGAAATCGCTCCCTTGAGCATTTAGAGGACTATATTTTTCTCACTGATCTATCAAACTTTCCAGATGACTGCCTTTGCACATTCCTGTATGCCATCCTAAACACGGCCACTAAGGAGCAGCTGTTTGGGTAGGGACCTTGGGGAGCTTCAAGGATTTTGTGGAATGGGTGCTGACGTCATGTGGACCACCGCTCACCGTGGTACCCGTCGGTGATGACGCCAGCCCCACTCACAACCCAGTGCACAGCCAAGACCACCCAGACTGCAAGGATTGGCAGCAAGAACCCACCGCCGGCAACCTGAGAGACTCCTCCGCAACGTCTGAGCCAGGGCCAACAGATGCCACTGAGCTGAACATTGCCGTGGAGTCTGAGCAACATGTGTCTGACCAGGTGTGCAAGCCAGCTGCAACATCCATCGGTGAGGGAGTACTCGTGGAATTCGAGGGCATAGAAGTAAGATTTTGGTCTCTGGACGAAAGAACTATTTTGATTTTGGAGAAGTTCGTTTTTTTTAGCTCTTTATCATCGTCATCTGATTCTGTTGGTTATGTCCGGTTATGTAACTCTCTTGTCCCGCCCAACCTCCCTCTCCCACCACCTCTACATGAAGCCATTGAGACTGTTTTATTTTTTATAAGGTTTTGTATTGCCCTTCAAGCTCCTCTCCAGTCCCGTCCAGTCATCGCTGCCTCCCTTCAGCCCCTCTGTTCCACCTCAGCCCCCTCTCAGTGGCGCTGTTACACCATTGGACTGCTGGGAGTCATCTCCTCCTGGGCATGGGGAGCTCCTCCGTGCGCTCCACTCCACCTCAACCTGTCAACCTGGATCCTATGCCTACGCTCTTTCCACCTTCAATGTCAGCAGCGACCATCGGCATTCGGCCTCGCCGGGCTCTCTCTTTACGTCTGCTCCACCTAGGTTGGACATCGCACCACCTTTGCCACAGATTTGCAGGCCATTCGCTGCCCTCCGGTCATCCACCCCTTCGACTGCAGATAGCTCCACCCTCCCTCAGGCTCCACTTCCGCCCTTGGTCGCTTCAGCTCAACCTCTGCCATCCGGATCCCTGCTTCCACCTTGGGGGGGGTCGTTGCTGCAGCTCTGTCGCGGTCGCCAAGGTCATCGGTATCATTTCACTCCATTGGCTCTCAGGCAACATGGTGGGCTCCACCTCCTATGTTGCCATCACCTCCTGTCATCGCCATGATGTTATCTGCCTGTCTTCTTCCATGGCTCCTCCCTCCAGTGACGCCGCCATAAAGCACAACCCTGGTTGTGCACTGGGGTACCATATTCCTGCCCCTGTTCAAGGCCACCCGTTGGATCAATCTACCTTTAACACCACCCTGGACTTTTCTGTTCCGCCTTCTCCCAGTCAGCCGCCCTCCTCCAAAACCTCCTCCAGTTTCCTCTACTAGCGTGCCTTCCCATTGCCATCCCTTTGCTATCTCCTGGCTCCTTGTCTGGTATCACCTCGGCCACCTCTAAAGCCGAGTTCAGACTGCACGATTTTAGCCCCGATTTTGGCTCGCCGACAGGTTTTGAGAAATTGCCGACAAATGCCCGAAATCACAGGCAAATCGGTGCTCGTTCACGCAAGTGACAATTACACAGTGTGAATGAGCAAAGGTGTGATCTCAGAGAATCGCCAACGAGTCGTAGATGCCCGTGAGATATTTGGCATGCTAAATATCTGGACCTGTCGGCGATTCAAAATCCTGCTGTGTGAAAAGTGTTCTGACTGAAAACTACATCGGTGATGACCGACAGCCAATGAGAGAGCAAGATACAGAGCAGCATGGAGTTCGGGGAAGAGTTATAGACCACAATATCAGCAAGCATGGCTTCGTACACATAAACATTACACTTCTATCAAACAGAAACAAAGCACAAACATTTGCTTGACCATCCGCAACAGCAGCACATTGAAAAGTTATGTATTTAGCTCCAAATGTTGTTGCAGAACACACAATCCTTGTTTTATGCATCTCCCCAAACATATCCTCCTCCATATTCTTCTTTTCTTTTTGTTGTTTTCGCTGCAAATCAGCGCACAGGCAATTTGTATTTCAAGCTTCTTGCGGGCTACTATTTTAAATAATAATCCGACCATGTGTCTCAATCAGCTTCCTAATTCAGTAGTCAGGGCACTGATCAGGGTATCAGCCACATTCACTTTCATTATATACTGATTCACGACCTAGGGAGCTAGCTGATTGAGACGCAGGGCCAGTCTCACGTGAGAACTCCGGTCTTGAACGCGTGATATTGCATTGTTTCCTTGTCATGTCTCGCGTGTGTTTGGTTGTAAAACGTAGTTTGCGTGCTAGACAGAGTTGTCGGCGATTCTTCCTATTGTAAAGTCATGCAGTGTGAAAACTTCTGTCACCGATCCGCAGTTTGCAGTTTGCAATCGTGCAGTTTGAACACAGCGGCGACTGAATGAGGAGGTGTTCTGTCATACCACATGGCACCTGCTCCTTATTAATTGTCATGGCTATTCATTTGATTTCATCATTATGTTCAGGTGTGTATGTGTCTCATTATCTCCAATACTTTAGAGACAGATGGTTTAGACCCAGTTTGGTGGCATATAAATGATTACATCACATTTAATGACAAGTCAATGCAAAGCAAATGCTTACCACAGTAGAACTTATAGACATAGTTTGCATCCAAAAGCTTTGGCAGCTGACTTGTTGCCGCGCTGCCTATCAGGCAATGACTTTTGTGCATGAATGTACCTGCTGAAACTGATTTCTGAGGCAGCGTGATGGTTTAATGATCTACAACAAAATAGAGATAAACAGAGTGATAACAAACCGAATATTTAATTGCTACAATAGTAAGTGGAAAATGCTGGTCAAAAACATATATTTACACACAAACTGATCACCAACCACAACTTTCAGACACCATCTTTATTTTTTAGCTCAAAGGACAAAGAATGGAAAAGGATTGTGGAATATCAAAGGCAGCGAGGGATACATCTATGCTGCCTTCAAAAATTGATCAGATGAAGATATCTAAAGACAGGAAGTGAAGCTAACTTTGGATTCGAAAGTACCTTGATGCAGGCAGCATTTTTAAGCTTTCGGATGCAGCCATATACGGCATGTATCCTGTGAATGAAATTGTCCATATCTGAAGATTTAGGCTTGAATGAAAGCATCACTTCTGGTAAAACTAGAGCCGTAACCATGGGAAACAATGTGACATCTGTTTCCCAAGTCATAGAGCATGCTGAGTCACATTCACAAAGGATTCTACTTCATCATTCAACTGAAGAAATACGCTTCTGATGTTAATCACAATGTAGAGAACAGCGCAAAAACCCAAACCAATATCACAGGATTTAAATGGTATCTGATTACTTTGAATGAGCATGAGACCTGAACTTCTCCCAGACAATTATTAACTGGTAGTGTGCTGCTGACTGAATCAGGAGTATCATTGCAGATAAAGGTTAGAGGGATTAGCTCTGTTAATAAGCAGTTCTCTCTGGGCAGCAGAGATGTAGCAGATGACATTCTAAGAATTTCATGACAGTAGAAGCTGCTATCATGAAATATAGGTAATTCTTATATATATATGAATAGGGAAAATATGGTGCCCTAAGTCCTATGTTAAAGTTAAAAGAGCCTGTTGTTTTTCAAAGGCATTGGAGCGTTCAATATGGTGTCTGCATGATTGGATGTTTAACCTTAAGACCTGTTCACACTCATACAAATGTTCAGCATTAAAAATGGGCATACGATTTGTCTGTTCAGACCAGTGGATCAAAAAATGCCATTAATTAATCACTGAATTAAAAGGCAAATTCACTCTCTGACAGTAGGTGGCGTTTATGGAAAAGCAGAAATACCTTGCATGTACACAAAGCAATGCACAACTTTCTGTTTCTGACACTCGCTTGTCTTTGAGAAGGAAGTCAAATATTGTTTACATGTTTTTTTTTTTTTTGTTGTAATGGCTATGGTCTTTCTTCACATTGCGATGGAACAGAGATTAGACACCTCTCAGGTATAGATGCATTGACAGCTGTTAATTCAAATTCAAATTAAAACATTCAATTTGGTGTGAACAGACTTTGGCAGTTAAAAACCAATGGCCTGTGTGTTTACTCTATCAAGAGCATGCACATTAGCTTGATCCAAAAAGCACAACTGATGATTCCACTGTTGTCATATTTTATTCTCAATGTGAAATATGTTACTGGAACATAATCTTGATCAACTGTTTTCAGTATTTCAGACTTTCCCCATTCATATGCATGTGTACCATGATTTGAAATTGCAGCCTGGGGGCATTATAAATATGGCTGCCAAGTGAAAAGAACAGCATTTATTTGAATTCAAAGTCTTTGTAACATTATAAATACAAAGTTCTGGCATGAAACTCTAGATGGTGCAGGCTGATAGGTCCTTAACTCAATTTGTAGAGATCACATCGTTATTTATATAGCACAGCTGATTAGATGTTGTGACACCAGCAGCCAATGAGCTTGCTGCTCAAACATTCAAATACTTGCCATTGTTTGCTGTCAGCAGTCTGCAGCTGCCATCTGGTGTCAGGGATTGATGGATGTGAGACACTTGAGCAATTTTTGGACCAAATTCTGTGACGGTGTGGTTCCGCATATACTGTTGAATAACAAATAATATCAAAATTAGCGAATCTTCTTCTCATATTCATCAGGGTGGTTTCAAGGAAGCACTCCACTCATTGGTTCCTCTGTCCAGAGTCCATTCCAGTGACTGAAATCTCTGAGTCTGTTCCAGTGAGAGAAATTCCTGAGTCTGTTCCAGTGAGAGAAATTCTCCAGTCCATTCCAGTGTGTGAAATTCCAGAGCCTGCCCTTCCTGCCTGCCCAGGTGGAATCGAAGAGGTTGTCCTTTCTGTTCAGTAACAAGTCTGCCCCAGAGTTCAGTATCGAACCCACACTAGCCCCTGAGTCTGCACTGGAGCTCGCTCTAACCTCTGAGCATGTATCAGAGTCAACTCCAGTCAACGAGTCTGCTCCAAAGCCTGCTCCTTCCAGTGAGTTAACTCAAGAAATAAGTCCAGCCTATGAGTCCGTCCAAGATTTAACTCATGACCACGAGTCCACTCCTGAGTTTCCTCTAACCTATGAGTCAGCTCAAGAGCCCGCTCACACTCCAGAGTCCATATATGAGTCCGCTTCCGAGTTCATTCACAAGTCTGCTCCAGAGTTCATTCACTAGTTCATTCACTAGTTCATTCACTAGTTCATTCACTAATTCATTCACTAGTCCACTCATGAGTTCAGTCAAGAGTTCTCTCTAGAGCTCAGTCCAGAGTCTGCTCCAGAATCAGCTTGTTTCCCCAAACACAGCCAGGTGCCCGCTCATTTCCCTGAACTCAGCCAGGAGTCCACTCCCTTCTCCGAACTCAACCAAAAGCCTGCTTACCGCCCCAAACTCAGCTGGCAGCTCACTCAATTCCCCAAACTCTCTCAAAAGAGTGCCCGCTCTCGTCCAAAAGCTAAACCAGAACTAAGCCCACTCACTTCCCAGAGCACAACCGGGTATCTGTCTCCATCCACAAAGCAAGCCAAGAGACTGCAGCCTTATGTTTGCTGGCACTAGCGATTGGGTGTTGGGTGGCACTGTAGTGATTTTGGATTAGCCTCACATGAGGGCACCACAAATGTAGTTATTTATGGTCTCAAATATTAATATTAATATTTTGTATTAATATTAATATTGAGCCAGATGATTCCTTCCAATATTTCGGGGCACCAGTCAGGACTCTCACCTTGACAATAAAGAACAATCATAAAAGATTGTTGACTGAATTAGAATTTTATAAATTGGAGGCAGTTTATCATCTGACCAATCTGAAGGATTTAGTGAGATTCGAGCAAGCTTGTAGAGCATCTGATTATCAATACAAGAATGACACAGTTTGCAATAAAATGAATTTATTTACAAAAAGATATACTACAGTAAAATATCACACTCACTAAATACTACGAAGGAAAATGACTAAACTACTAAGGAAAAATGACAAAACTACTGAGAAGATTGGAATCAAAACAGAAACTACAAACTACAACACAAATGGATGTTAACAAAACTGAATGCCAAGTAGATGAGCAACGGACTGGATGAAGCAATGAATGGGTAATTAGCAGTCTATGAGGGAGTCAATTGTGGTCTTTCTGGATGCTGGTATGAAACAGTAAATAAACATTTACTATGAATACAGATAACATGCCTAATGTATCTATCTGTGTACGCTGACCCTAAATAAACAGTCTCTACACAAATGGCAATCTCATTTAGCAACAACCTAATGCCAAGGCCTTTGGGAAAAGGTTTGGTTAGCTTATATCCAGCTTATACTGGTGTGCAGTGGGAGACTGGATTGCTTTCCAACAGTTGCAGAGTGCTGGAGGTCTTTGTGTAATCCAGAGAACTGTAGGTCAGATGGTGGTCGGTCCGTAGGATCTTCTGTAGGTTGGAGGTAATTGAGTTATGCAGGTCAGGAGCCAAAGTCCTCTGCAGAAGCAGCTGGGCTTGCTTGAAGGTCGCAAGAGTATCACTTTGGTTGTGCTGTTGTTCTTCCTTCGTCAGGTCAGAAACTCAGAACAAGGGTTTGTTCACTTGGGAAAGCTTTTATTCTTTCCTGTTGGGGAGGGGATTACTAATCCCCACCTTTCCTGCTGTGGTGATGTGATTGGGTTATAGCATTCAAGGTGTCCGCCCATCACATCACCTTCTCATCCTGTGGAACTTGTTGTATTGTGTCAAAATACACAGTTAAATAAGACAGTGTCTTTAGGACCTTGAAAATGCTTTATTTATTTCTCAAAGGACTTGTGACAGCGTTCTGAACTCATAGAGTCCAAACTTGATGTGAATTGGTTGAGGTATCACACTTCTGTCTCAGTGGGTGCAGTTGCATTGGCTTTTATTCCAGGTGTGGTTTCCACTCTGTGTGTGCACAGTTTCCTGCATGAGTAAAAGGATATATAGGACATACAGCCTTACAGTATTCCTGTAAGTTTTCCATTTTTGGTGATTTCAAGCCATTATGTTTAGAAAATGTCTTTCTTTTTGAGCATTTCTTTGTTCTTGCTGTGCTCTAGCCAGAACCGGTTTGGCAGGCCTAGTCCATGGTCATTCACACCTTGGACTCAGGCTTGGAGGGTTGAGGTGAACAAAGGCAACTCGTGATGAGATTAGCCTTTGATCAATGGGCCATTGATGTCATCTTTCCTGTCCTCTACCTTTAGCAGTCCTGATTACAATAGTCATTTAGTATTAATGTCTTTTGTATTAATCAAAGTGGGACAAAGGCATGTCTCTGGTGCCATTACGTCTGCTGTTCACTACAGCACACACCTCTGGGACTCACCCCTTTTTTTGGGGGGGGGGGGGGCAATGCTCACACACTGCCATGGCCCCCCTGAGCCACCTTCACCAGCATGGCTCACTGAACTACCGGCAACTCCCAGTTATCTAGGTTGCCATCCTGGAGGCTTTGTGAAACTTACCTGTGAGATCCTTTTCCTTAGTCTTCAGTCTTCAGTCATCCATCTTCCAGTCTTCCAGTCATCTCTCATCTCCAACTGAAACACATAAGAACTGTCATTCACCGCTATCATCAAGTCAACGTGTCCATTCTCTAAGTCACTCATATTCTCACGTCGCTTGTTATCTACATACCTGCAATAAACCTCGTTTTGGACATTAACTGTTGTTGCATTCTTCTGGTCCATGACAATAATGAAGTCATTGTAAATTCCATTTTATTTCAGGAACTTGTGGAAAAACACTTTTTAGCACACTAGTCAGACAGCAGCATTTAAACATTGCCAATTTGTTTTTTGTTTTGTTTTTTTCTGAGATTGTACTTGTAAATCATAGAAAACAATGTCTAGGTAAATCATGATTTTTAGAAAGCCATACCTACCTATCATCAAATCCTTTAAAATGTTTGTCCAGCATCTAATTTAATGGACAGCCTGATGATGGCCAACAGATCAAGATGAGGTTCAATGCAACTCATTTGCATTGTATCGGTCAATTATATTAAGTCCCTGCCCACTCAGCCTCCCGCAGATGTGGACCAGTCGGCCACATGGGAAAGATCATCATATAGTGTTTTTGTAATAATTGCAGCAGTTGCATAGTGAATTGCAGTGCCGCTGTATCACAAAGCTAAGATTTGAGCGTAATTAGTTAGAGACTTACATTCATTCCACAAAGCCCATTTCTTAACGCTGATGCGGAGCATTTTCTAAATGAAGATGAGTCATACTCTGATTCATAGGCTCAGGGGACCATCGTAGTCCAAAGGTAAAGTTGAAATAAATTAATCATTTCTCTCTATCTCTCACGCTGTTTCCCCCCTCACTGTCTCATTAAAAGCAGAGTTACCACAAATAATAAAATATTCACCATACTTGATTTAATTATCATAAAGAAAAGTTTTCATTTTCACTGCGTTGTTTGCATGTTTAACCAGTGTGTATGAAATGTCAGCCTTGAATGCAAATTCCAGCATCTGCAGAGCTCAAGTTGTTTTCCTCATATAAATCAATATGAGATCCTTGATCATGCACCACTGATAGAGAGAGAGAGAGAGAGAGAGAGAGATAGAGAGAGAAGGAGGGATGTTTGTGTGGCCAAATAGCATTTATCAAAGTGCGGCACTTGTTTGATTCTTCTGGTTATTAATTTCAATTTATAAATTCTCTATTGCAATATTTAAACATTTTAAACATGCAGCCTCCATGACCTAAAATGATCCTGTCTTACTGACATTTCCTAACCATGCTTGTCAGTGCCGCCTGCAGCTGTATGGCTCTGTACGCACTGTGCGTACCATGAGCACTTCTGACTGACCTGAGAAACATTTTCTCTGAATATTTCAGTAGTTATTATGTCCTGTATTTCAGTCAACTGTTTTTCATTGCTTTTAGCAGTCTTCAGATTTAAAAACGTTTAAAATGTGTCTAGAGAGACATTAGGCGTTGCTCTCACTGATAGTTCGAAAATTCTGCATAAAGGAAGTGCGAAGTGTGCATAGTGGTATAGTGCATATATTAGTCAAAATGCTCCTCTCTCCAGTTATCTTTCTAGCTAACTATGGATTTTATGGTCATTGAATGACTTTTCTGAGGTAAATGTGATGTTACATGACATGATGTTCTCAGTGGCGGCTCGTGGGTTTTAGAATAGAGGAGGCACACTAAATTCTAGTGATCTGGGGATCCCCTGTCAATTATTATTATTATTAGCCTATTATTAGCTTAACTGCTTTAAATTGGTTTTTTTGCTCATTTAAAGAAAATGACATATTCAGCAAGATAATACAAATATAATTTCACTCATCTATCACTTGAAGCAAACATCCATCCCTCCTTATGTCTCCCCTGTGATGTATCTTTTCTCAACTCTCCTAAGTGCTTAATGTAAAACACTCGATGGTGATTAGCTAATTTTTTACAAACTGAGGCACAAGACAAGCTTGGCTTCTTCCCCTCCCCTTCTCTATTCCTTACAGTTGTAATGACATTGGCAGATTCGGCACGTTCGTGAAAGAACAGCGGTGCTTTCAATTTCAGTAACATGTAAAGTGTTACAGTGGTGAAATTACAAACAAAAAAATAAACATTCTAAGACATGAAATATAACGAATAACTGGGAATTTTATTCGCATTAAATCATCCTTTCCTGGTCCATCCTTTCCTCCCATTTTCTCCTCAAAATTTTGGGTAGGCTGTGCCTCCCTTGCCTCCCCTAACAAGAGCCGCCTCTGATTGTTGTATTGTTCTCAAGTAGTTTTATTGACTTCTTTCCACGAATGTTTTTTTTTTAAACATCAGCATTAGATGAAATCCTGCAGCACCCCATGATGCTTGTAATGGGAATGTGATATCAAACATGATATATATGTCTGTAGGTTGTATTAGTATACCGATATCAGATGACTATGCATGGTTGCTGTACATCACCTGCAACCACACTAAGACAATGAGACATTCATCAAAACTTTTCATAGCTCTGACTAATCCTCATCAACGTAATATACCTGCTGCTAATACATTACAGTATGCATAGGGTTTCACACCACCATCTGTCCACACCGCAACTGTGCCATAGAAACAAGCTATAAAAAAGTCTGTGTTTTTAGCAAAAGCTCTTATTATGCAGGAGCACTTCAGTGTTTTTCAAAAATTGTGATCTCGATTAGTCAGCTAATCGCACTTCTCTAACATGATAGAAATGTCCTAGTACACACTCAAACGGGTCATGCCCATGGAGGGTTTGTGGAGGGAGTTTTGCACATACTCTCACTGTAATTGAATCTGGTTGTTTCCACAGTAATTTTACTGTATTCTCAACAATTCTCTACTGTATAATCTGAGTACAGTATGTTACTGTAGATTTTGTTGTTTTCACAGCATTATTACAATTCTTTTTGTGATTTTTTTTTTTTATTGCAGAATAGAACATGGTCAACATGTGTGACACAACTTAACTATATACAAAACCATTTAAAAAATAAAATGAATAACAGTAATAAATAATAATGGATGGATAAAAATAAATAAAATGAGGAGGGGTGGGGGGTTGAGTAGATCTAAGATTCCAACTGCTCCTTCATGGACTTATAGAGTGAACAGTACAGCTGCTCTAATGAGATATTATATAGGAGATTTTCCTAATAAATTCTGCCCATGATGTACTATGCTATGTCCTAGGCTATAACGCATAGTATGTCATGTCATTTTGTAGAACATCTACATCACGGAAGTTAACCCTCAATTTTGTATAGGCCTGTAGTATTTTAACTCTCAGGGGTTGGTTGTCGCGCCTCAGTTTTTTTTTTTACCAGTGCGAAAGAGTCAAAATACTAATTTTTGGACATACGAATAGAATGTAACCTTCACATGCAAGATTGGAGGGTTGGTTTGGTTAAACTCAACAGGTCAAAGCAAACAATTCACCAGGCAGACTTTCAGTGAAGCAAAACTTAACTTTCTTTATTCTTCATAAGGTATAGGAGAGGGGATTATGAAGAAAACTGTAACTCAGGTATTTCTTTTTCTTTCTCAAGTTGCTTCTTGTGGCATCAAATTACATCTGGAGGGAAGGCAGAAGAGATGTATGATTAGTCAAGGTGGTTCAGACTACTCACCTTCTTTACTAGGCCTCTACCCTCACGACTTTGTCTTGGTTAAAACTGGTCCAATGCCTGGGCTGTGGAACATTCAGCACTCTGTGTCTGCTCACCTCCCCTGTTTCTCCTCTACTGTGGCTTCTTTGTTCTCTTTTATGTGGCTGCTGATTGGGCCCAACAGCCTGCAGCTGAGGCTCCCTGTCAGAGGACACCTGTGTTGTAGGAGCTATCCCTGGTCCTGAACATCACTGGGTGGCTCTGATGGTGCTTTCCATGGTGCTGAAGGTGACATGCTTCCTTCTGGCCATCACACTGACTAAAATCAGCTTGAAATGCTATCTCATGGAACAAAGGTGAATCTGTAATTTCTGTGCAATTTAAAGGTAGGCCTACACTGTGTTATTTCATCAGTCAATCGTGAAAGTTTGGTGGTTGAAAGCTGCTGGCAATGTTAAATTCAGGAGAGAAGACAATTCTAGAGAAAGAGCAAGTACATTTTCATGAGTGCACAGGACAAAGTTTGAGTGCGCACATCCATGGGCGTGGCCATATTAGCGGATAATGGTGAATTGCGAACGACTGACATCTCTCTATTTTCAAACAGATTACACAAACAGAGACTATTTGTTTTCGATTTGACTTTTTTAAAACCTGACATTTCAGCGTTTCTTTGGGCATATGTCTCATGTTTGTGTGATAAGTATTCTCTAAGTTACAGTTCATTTTTTGAGGAGTATCAGAATGGACTTCATTCAGATAGAGATGGCAGATTGCGCATCATGTTAGTTTTCTTTATTTTGAAAAATGCACAATATTTTGTTTTTACTGTGAGTGTATACAAATAAAAGAAATTCCACAGTTTTTAATAATCTATAACTCTAATTTGTTTGTCCAAAATTGATGGAGTTTTTTGAGTCTTTTTCGCACAGGTAAAAAAACAAAAAACAGGTGGTATCGCCGGTGCAACTGCCGACCCCTGAGTGTTAAGTGTAGACAGGGGCAGACCAGAAGAAAAACGGTCTTGTAGAACTCCAGCACTAAAGACAGGGCAGTTAACTGGGTCCACATTGTGCACCATAATGTGAATACTCTCCACTTTAAAATATATAGTTTCCTCATGGAAGGAGATCTATAATTGAGGATGGTCTCTACCACCTTGGTGGAGAGACCTGCATTTAGAAACTGATCTCCCTCAGAGGCCAGACTCACAGTTTCCACATCTCTGGCCTGGGGTGAAATATTGTGCAACTGGGCCTGGGCTAGAAAGTCCTTCCTGACTGGAATCTCCCAAAGGAGACTGTCTAGGAGAGCTGACAGGTCCAAAAATCATACTTGGGCAGGCCAGAACGGGGCTATCATAAGAAGACAAACCTTGTCCTGGTGTACTCTTTCAAGAACTCCCGGGAGCAAAGAGATCAGGGGAAAAGCATACAGACATAGCCTTAGAAAAGCTGGATGCATGAGGGAGAACCATAATGAACAGTGAGTTGTCTCTCGAGACAAAAACTGATCCACATCCTCCTGTCCGAACTTCCTCCAAATTAACTCTACCACCTCAGGGTGGAGTCTCCATTCCCCTGGACCACAGACCCTGCCTCGACAGTATGTCTGCTCACAAATTTAAGTGCCCAGGAATAAACAGTGCCCTGAGAGATAGCAGTTTGCCCTTGGACCACAACAGGATCTGATGCACCAGTTTGCATAGCGGGCACGACCTCAGACCCCCCTGATGGTTGATATACGAGACCACCGATGTATTGTCTGATCTCACCAGAGCATAGTGGCCTCTATGATCTGGAAGGAAATGCCTTAGGGCTAGCATTACTGCTAACATCTCCAGGCAATTTATGTGCCATGAGAGATGATGTTCCTTCCAAAGGCCATGGGCTAAGTGGCCTTCCATGAGCCCCAACCCATGGGGGATGCATCTGTTAAGAAAATCTTCTGATGATAGGATGCCCCTTAAACTGGGCTCTGGGACAGGAACCAAGGTTTCTTCCACATGATCAAGGAACAAAGGTATCTGCATGTAACCTTGATAGTGCGAAAGAGGTTGCCTTCGGGGAAGACCCCCTGGTCCTGAGCCACCACAGTAGAGGTCTCAGGTACAGCAGGATAAAAGGTATTATGTTGGACGCAGCTGCCAAGAACCCCAACAGTCTCTGAAACGGTTTCACAGTGATGAACTGGCCTAGCTTGATTCTTGTTACTTGTCACATAATCGACTCAATATGTGTGGGAGACAGATGTGCTTGCATCGTAACTGAGAAAAGTAGTTCTCTGTACTAGAGAAAGCATACTCTTCTTGCTGTTGAGTCTTAACCCCAAATGCTTGATATGGTCGAGCACGACATCTCGATGCCGGGCCACCATGTTTTGAAACTAAGCTAATATTAGCCAGTCGTCTGTATAGTTGAGTATACAGATGCCCTGAAGTCTCATGGGAGCCAGTGCTGCATCCATACATTTTGTGAATGTGCGAGGGGATAATGCTAGACTGAATGGAAGAACTTGATATTGGTATGATTCGCCCCTGAAAGTGAACCTCAGGAACTTCCTGTGTTGTTGAAGGATGGAGATATGGAAGTATGCATATTTCAGATTGATCGTGACAAACCAGTCCTCGGACCTTATTTGAGACACGATTAAAGGGATTGTCAACATCTTGAACCTGTATCTCCTCAGAGACCTGTTTAAGTGGCGAAGATCTAAAATGGGACACCCCCCCCCCCCCCATCCTTCTTCAGAACTATGAAATACCAGCTGTAGAACCCAGAAATTATCTCTGCTGGAGGAATACATTCTATGGCCGCCTTTACTAGAAGATTTTACTTCCTGTTCCATTACCTATGCCTGCACTGACTCCACTACTGTGGCTAGAACCCCATTGAATTGCCCTAACTGGATTTTGTATCCTTTTTGAACAGTATGCAGGACCCACTGAGATACATTTGGAATAGCTTTCCAAGCTACCAGAAAATCTACTAAGGGAATCACCAGGCTGACCTTGGGCATGCTTGAATTTAAAACTTTGGTCTCCTGAAGTGAATTTACGGCAGGAAGAATCCGAGCTGATGTTTCTACAGGCTTCTTTATTGAGGAAGAACTACCAGAAAATCTACTAATGAAAATCTGCATGACCGCAACGATTCTGGGTGGGCAATGAAGTTTGAGTTTGTTGAAAACCGACGTGCCCTGAAGCATCGTGGATGGCAGCAACAAATCCATTTCCTGAGGGTTCCGCAGATGAGCGGGAGTAATTCATTCACTCACAGGAGGGGGTGCCCTCAGAGGCCTGCGCATCAAGTCAGGATTTCTTTCCCAAAGCCTTTTTGGCAAGAAGAAAATTTTTCAGATCCGTCTTCTCCTGTTTACACTTCAGCTGAGAGTGCTGCTTCGGCCTACAGGCTTGTTGAGGGAAGACTGGAGATGCAACACTCTCTTTTTGCTGCTGCCTGTATGAGGAGCTCGACGTACAAAGGCTGTCCTTTAGCAACAGCCCCTTGGGACAGCTGGCAGTGGGGAATGAGTCTCTGGAATGCTGCCTCCTGTTTCTTTGTTTCCTGAAACCTCTCGACATCACTGCTCACAGCATCACCGCAGAGGCCAGGGGATGACAACAAAGCATCAAGTAGGAAAGTCTTATCCTTCTCATTGATACCCGAGAGGTTAAACCAGAGGTGTCTCTCTGTAGCCACCATAGCTGCCATGGAGTGGCTGATAGCATGAGCTGTCTCCTTTGAGGCACAGAGAGACAAATCAGTGGCTGGATGCAGCGCGGGCTTCCGTATCCCGAGCTTGAGAAGAGGAACCAGCGGGTGAGGGCTGAGAAAGTGCTGAAGTTGTCTCAAACCCCTCCACTAGTTCCATTTGCAAACCCCACGAATGAAGCCACCACTCCACCTCAGCAGAAGCAGGACCCGATCAGCGGGGAACACAAGCCTGGCCATTCTCTTCAAACATGGCCAGGCGAGAGCAGAGCGTTCTGAGAGAGAGTATAATATACTGCTGAATACGGGTCAGACAACACCAAATAAGTCAAAGAGCGCTTGCTGAAGACAGAAAGCTGATGCTGTAATGTTGCCGGGTTCCCTTCCCTTTTTTCCGGCTGACACTGGCACACGTCATGAGGTGACACAGCACCAATCAAGATTAGTTGTACACGTTTCACACACAGTCATGCTGAAGCTGTTCCCCAAAGCGTCAGCTGGGATGCAGTGAGAGTTCCCTCGAAAGGGAACCTTTATTTTTAAGAGTGTAAGGGGCACGCTGCCTCCAGTCTCTGCTATTTCAGAGGAACATGCTGCTCTTTTCTAAAATGTCCTATTCTTTCTGTCTTACTTTTCCAGTATCAGAGTCTTACTTTTTCCAGTACCAGTATGGAAAAAAATGACATTCAGATATTTCATGTCAGTTTGCAGTTGGGGAATATCAGCATATGGTTTTGTTTTGGGGGGTTATCTCTGCTCTTCCTGCTCTTATCCATACTAGGCTGCATGAGCAGGGAGTTCTTGTCCAGAACAGAACCATCCTGCTAATCCAAACTGTATGCTAATTGTCAATCAACTTTGACTATAGTGGTCCTGACAGAATTTTTTTCAAGATTCTTTGATAAATAGAAAGTTAAAAGAACAATGTTTATTTGAAATAACAATCTTTTGTAACAATGTAAAAACTAGTGTCTTCGGACAAGATGGCCGCTACGCCTGTGTCTTTGGACAAGATGGCCATTATACCTGAGCCTCCAGCCATTATGGCCACCACACCAGAACCTCCAGCTGTCGCGGATGCCACATCAATTTCTCCAGCCGCCACGGACGCTACGCCAGAGTCTCCAGCCTTCACGGGTGCCTCGTCATAGTCTTCAGCTGTCATGGACGCCACATCTGTGTTTCCGGTCATCATGAGTGCTGCATATGAAGACAGTAAGGCTTTTCCTAGGCATTTGAGACTGGCTTCAAATCTGCAGGACACACCGCTGATGTTGGTGCGAGCAGCTGGTATCCCTACGGTGGTATCAAGGTTGGGAGTCACAGAGGTGGTCCCACTGACAACCGCACTCCTTGTGATGGCAATGGCCACCTGGTGTGTTTGGGCCATGCACTACACTTCAATTGAAGAGTCCACTCCAAAGCGTGATCAAGCCAACGAATTAACCCACTGCCTGAACTCATCAGCCATGAATACATTGAGCTCTTGTTCATTTATCTGTTAGTGTCTATCTATATAAACCTGGTTCTTTCATTCACTCTTGGCTAGGTCTTGCATGTCTGTATTTGTTGCACTTCTGAGCCTTTGTACTTTGCTTTCTCCCTCTTGGAAGTCTTGGTTTCTTTGGTTTCATTGTATTATCCCTGGATTTTCCTGTTTTTTGTCTGTGCCCTGAACTTTATCTTTGCTTGGATTGCTCAACTGTGTTTTGACCTTTGCCTGGCTTTTGGATTACGATTCTGGATTACCCTCTGATTAATAAATACTGCATTTGGATCCTCAACCATCAAGTCTCAGAGCAGTCATTACAAGCGCACTCCAATTGTTAATTTTTTTCATTGCATTGGCACAGGGAGTCAATGGGGCTGTAGTCATTAGGCTATAGGACTAAGTAGATATGGGTATCATCTACATAGCTGTGATAGGCAATTTGGTTCTTTCTCATTATTTGGCTCAGGTGGCAGCATATACAGATTGAACAAGAGCGGTGCAAGAATTGAGCCTTGGGAGTCCGCACGCCATGGATGTCCACTCAGACTTATGATCATTTATACTCACATAATAACCTCTTCCTTCTAAGTATGACCTGAACCATTTACAGACCATCCCAGAAATCCAGACCCAGTTTTCCAGCCTGTCAAGAAGTATGATGTGATCGACAGTCTCAAATTCAGCAAATGTACCAGCACTGATGTTTTGCCTTCATCAGTATTTAAGCGAATATCTTTTATTATCTTAATGAGCACTGTCTCTATACTATGATGCTGTCGGAAACCAGGTTGAAAGTATCCATTCAAAATTAAGTATTTATTCAGCTGATTGAAAACAACTTTTTCAATGATCTTGCCTATGAAAGGAAGATTTGAGATTGGTCTGTATAGTTGCTCAATATGGTGTTATCTAGATTGCTCTTTTCAGGAGGGGCTTGACCACTGCAGTTTTCAAGGAGTTTGGTGGAGTCCCAGAAAGAAGTGAGGCATTTACCACTTCTAGGAGATCTGCTTCTAAACAGCTAAACACACTTTTGAAAAAAGATGTGGCAAGTGTGTCATGACAACAAGTTGATGTTTTAAGGTGCTGTACAGTTTCTTTCAAAATTTTTCCTTAAATTGCTTCGAAATCAGACATAGTAAATACTTTCTGAGGTTGTGGTCTGATCAAAATTCAGCAGCCAGACTGTCAAACAGAAGAAAAATTATCATATATCTCCTGTCCTTGCCTTATTGCATTGGCTTGAGATAAAATTTTGGGTTGACTTTGTGTACAATGCACTGCACAAAATCAATTTATTTTTATCTTTTCCTCTTTTCTCTGTAAATCAAAAGGCGATCAAACTTTCTCTGTAGTTGCCCCTAACCTATTTTATTTTAAATATTTTTTATCCTCTTTCTTTTAAATTCTCCTATTTCTCACTGTAAAGCACTTTGGATCAACTAAGGCTGTGTACAATTGTGCTCTTTAAAAAAAACTTTTGTTTGTCTTTTTTCCTGACAGTTTAGCTGTTGTGGTGTGAAGAAGTTAGTAACTAAAAAGCTGACAAATCAAATTACAGAATCCCAGTCAAAGAGTTACATCTAAATTACCCATATAATAATTAAAGGTGCAATATGTACAATTTTTGCGATAAAAACCGTTTTGATATATTTATAGACAGAAAACTAATTGTTGTTATATAGCTGAACACGTTTAGTATTTTTTCTCCATCATACAATACGTTTTAAAATTAGTTTCATGCCATTTATCAACAAGCCATCCAGCATTTATTCTAAACTCGATCTAGCTTACTGCAGTGTGTCTCAAACAAGTGTCTCACAGCAGCTGCTGAACGAATGCATAGAGTAATGTTATAACACAATTTTCAACACACTTAAATGTATTTAATATGATAAACAGAGCTGCGTTACGTCATACTCATGACCAGAATAGCAGAAGTCGGCGACTGTGTCATAATAAAAGTTCCGCTGCTCGCTCCAGCGGCCTCGTTCAGCTCCCACAACACTCAGTCCTGCTCTGCTTCATACTACAGTAATGTTAATAATCACATCCATGAACATGATTTGTTCCCGAGTCCAATCACTATTCTTTTGCACTGTCCGTTGAGGTGGAGACCACATGTCCCAAGATTCCGCTCTCAAACTTGGCGTCATCAAGCTACACCTTTGTTTTGAATAGGCCTCTAGCGGCCTCTAGCGGACAGAATTATTACTCACTTCTGAAGCCGCGGCCGCACAGAAGAAATAATTGCCGCGCAGAGAACAGACATGAAAATGATTGTAGTAGTTTAAATGAGAAATACTTGCAGTGCTCTGGACAACCGCTATAGAGTTATTGTCGCTATAGAGTTGGAACCGGTGAATGCGGTTCACAGGTTTCATAGAAAGAGAACGATTGAGCGCGTGCGCTGGCCAGTGCCCAAGGAAGTCGACCGGAAGTTGAAGTCGGCCGGGTGCCGCCATCTTGTAGCAGAACTTCACTTGCGTTAGCATCCCCATTGACTCCCATTCATTTTGGCGTCACTTTGACAGTGAATAACTTTACATCTGAGGCGTTTAAAGACTCCATTTGTCCATTATTTATTTCTAAAGATACACGACAATGTATAAAGGGCTCCATTACCTTCTATGTTACATTATGGCCCCGTAGATACAGTTTTTGTAAAAATAGGCTAACGATTGCGTCATAACCACTCGACTCTCTGTCGCACAGTAGAGAAATTACCGTACAGACAGGAGGAGAAGCTCGCAGGCAATCGGGGAGATGTCAAGAGAGATGGCGTACTGGCGTTACATTTTAAAATACTATACAAAATAATTAATCAGAATACTTACTCCTGCTTACTCACGCCAAAGAACTCCCCGCTCAAGCTCGCCGTCTCTGCAAGATTAACGATGGCAGTTTTCACGCACAGCTACTAGAAGATTTACATCTGTCAGACAGGTTGCGGACGTCATCAAGCTTAGTTTGAGTCTGCGCGTCAGAAAAGGAAGTGCTAAAAATCGCTAAAAATGGGCTTCACTTGTCTCAATTGAGTTCCAATGGGGTCGCTGTGTCCATTTCTTTTACTGTCTATGGCGCTGGCTGGCCCTGAGACAAATCAGTCGCGGTAAGAATACTGTAATGTTTGCGGACTAAATACATCAATACGAGAGGCAACGCGAAATGAAAAGAAATGTGAAATAAAACGTCATGTTTTAATGAAAAGTGGTGGAGATAACGGATGATGGGCACAGAATGGTAACAAAACTCTGAGACATTTATAATCACACACCCACCACAGGTGTAGCTTGAAAACTCAAAATACATCAGTGATATACCTCAGTTTAAATAGATTATTGTGTGTGGTGGTGGTGTGGGTTTCAGGGATGTTTAGATAACTATAAATGAGTTAACGTTCACTTTTCTTAAAAATATTTAGCTATCAGTTTAAAGGCTTCAGTTTGTTTTCACTATATAATATATTAAAACAAATAGAAGCATTTAAACTGATATAATACTGTATATCAGTTTAAATACTTAAATATTATATTATATTTTATTATATTATAATGTAAGCCTAATAAAAAATTGATCTCACAAGGGGATTGTTTAGGGCTCCTTGTAACGAAAAATCTTAACCTCCTGGTATATAAAATCTGGGAAATTCATAAGCAATAAACATGTAATGTTGATGGTTTAACACTGTCTGTTGCTAATAATTGACTGTACAAAAATACATTATGGTTGTCCCAAACCATTATTGTAACTGCTCATATTATATTATTATAAAGAATTGAACTGTCCTGCAGGAGGACAGAAATTATTTTTTTAATAGAATTTCTTGGTAAAGACTGGTACAGTTAATACAGCAATGTGAAAAAATCTCAAGTAACCTAAAATGTGCTTAATTTAGTGACTGAACTGCTTGTTTTCAAACATATTATTTAATAAATCACTAAGTTACATCAAGGGTCAAATAAAATAGAAACGGCACATTAAAGTTAAATGTTACACACTGTAAGAAATGATTCTGTGGTCATGTAGATTTGAATTAATGTTTTTGGTTAAAATGTATTCAATATAATTGTGTTTATGATTTTGAGGCAAATATTTAATAAAATTTCAAATAAAAATGGTTGGAATAAAATCTACCCATTGTAGTTAAATAAAACATAAGCATTATATTTACCTAATCCCAAATGGAGAGAATATTGAGTGAATTCAAATTAATGTAATCAGGCAATTTTTAATTGAAAAGCACTTCCTGTCAAAGTACGCCTGTTTTATGCAGCAGGCCTACAAGACATTTGAAGAGAGTAACATTAGGCTACAGACAGTGAATGTTCGTTTTCTTCTATATTGCTCATCTTGCAAAATTTAACTGGTTGACTTTAGGTAAGAAAACTTATTTTGTTATCACTGGGCTAGTAAGAAGAACGCATGCATTCTGTGTGCCACCAATCAAAATTCATCCATGGCTCCCATCATGCCTTGCTGCATGAATAAATTATGAGCTGAATTGTCTTAGTAATTTCCTTTATTCTCATATTTTATTTGTTCTGTTTATGCAACTTTTTAGTAGCTTGTATTCTAATGTTCAGGGTTGATCTGTTGATCAGAATATGTTGCTTGTCACCGTCGTTGAGATTCACAGGCTGATTCTTGATGTCGCTTCAGTGTTCATGTAACACTAGTATTTTAATACTTTAACACTCTTGAGTATGGTCTCACATGTACTCCCAGGAGAGTTAATTTAACACTGCAGTTTTTGCTGTGTAAAGCACAAAAGTGAATTGTTAATAAAATTCTTATTTGAGTATAATGTAGAATTAAATAAATTTTTATTAGTACTATTTACACATTAGGGAGTTTATCTTTTTCAATTCAACTCAATATTTTTGTTTAGGTTCGTTCGTTTTGTTTTAGGTTAATTCTGTACTGTTTTCTATTCAAATCTACTAATATTAAATGGATAACTATTAAGGGTCTCATTTAATTAATATTTACTCAATACCAAACCTTGTGAAATTTAATTAATAATATTGCTTGTAATCTGTTGCCTCATTTTTATTGAGTAGATAGGGTGTATTTTTTCTTACAGTGCAGTTGCATGATAAAACCATTTTTTTGTGTGTGTGTTTACGTTCATTGTACAGGTCTGATGTAAAGTATGTTTTTGCTCAGGTGGCCAAAATGTGCGCTCAACAGAGAAAAGTTTTGCTCAGCAAGAAAAAAAATTAGAGGGAACATTGCATACTGCACCTTTAAGGCCTGTTATTTTAAACTGAGGGATGTCATAATAGCAGTAATAGATTATTTGCACATGACGTCATTGCTGCATGATGATACTGAAATTAATGCATGATGATACTGAAATGAATATGGATACCTGCTTACCTTTTTTGTTTTTGACTCGGTTAAATATTCACATTCTTCATTGTATCTGTCACAGACACGCCAGGCTCTACCATCACCCAACCACAGCGCACGTCATCACCCGAGTTCTAATCATACGCACCTGCATCCCATCAGCACAGTCATCAACAGCAGCAGAAAAGGCACACGCACTCACAAAGTCACTGTCCGGTCTTGTTTGCACATGGTCTTACCTGTATGCTTACCTCAAGGACTCCTTCCAAGATACTTACCTGTCTCCAGCGTGTTAAGTCTCCTTCGTTGTTCCTTGTCTCGTGTGAGTTCCTCTGTGTCTTCTCCAGTCCGTCATCTGCCTGCATTATCTGCAAGAGAAAAGACAAGTATCACTCCAGTATCCTTATCTGTCACCTGTCACATCTGCCATCACTCACCTGCACTCCGTTTATGCTCCTGGTTGTTCAATAAACTAAACTACCTGCATTCCAGTGTCTCTGTCCCCTTCTGTACTGTAACAGTATTGTTTGCAGGGAAGAGAAGGTGATTTTTTTTTTTATCCCGTTGCATGATCATTTGGTGTTTTCACTTCAGTTTTAGAATTCCATTCACAATGTTGATCTGGTGGTTACTGTGAAAACAGTGTCACATGCTGCCGCTTCAGCCTTTCATATGGTAGAAAATGTCCAAATAAAAAAAATGTGTTCAACAAGCTGACAGAAGTCAATCTATTTCTTTGTTGGAAGAGTGTGAATGTAACTGTAGTTTTAATGTTGTCTTAGAAAATATTTACTTTCTCATATGACCACGGAGGAGAATCGGAGGGGCATTCAGCAGACAGACACCCTTTTTTTACAGTCTATGACAGACACCGACACACTTGTGTCTCACTTGATGTGAGCTCCTTTGCAATTCTCGATTCAGCATAAATGACCTACAAAGGTGACATTTTTTACAATCATGACAGAAAATCAAAAATACTGCCCTTAACGTAACTAGCAGAAAGGCAGTTTGATATAAACAAACCAGACTACAACTCATGACGGCAGCTTCACATTCAATCTCTATATCTCCTCGTTGTCAGACAAGTCTTTAATTTCAGTAGAAAAATTGCTCCTCTTCATAGGTTCACGTCCAAAATATGTTGTGATTTTCTGTTTATACCTTTCTAAACCATCACAGAACGGACTTTTCTCCATCTCTTCCATTCTAATTTTCACAGCTTGCCCTCCATATTAATTTCACACGTCAACAAAACCGTGTGATTGCAAAAACCTATTCAAAAGATTCCACTCAAGACCTATAAGTTATAATGAATAATAAAATATACATCACATTTATGGAATTATTAAATAATATCATGAATTATAACAATTAAAAACACCAGCAACAACATGCCAAGAGCAAAATAAAAGGTGTTCCTACTGAAATGACAGCTGTAAAGCAACAAAGGGAATGAATGGCATCACACGGGGAAACCTCGATATATTTTATCAACAATCTGACAATCCTCTTAGCGAACACGGACACATCTGTGAAGTAATCCAATAGCGATTTCCACAGCTACAAGAGGACAGAGGCGGAACGGTGGGCCCAGTGCCCTTTATGACCCATCAGCAGACTGATTACAGTGCGTGACTGAGACTGTGTGAGCCCGCTGTGATAACCTCCACCTGATGTGCCCCACTTATCCTCTGTAGACACCAGACATACACTGCTGGGTAATTTTCTAAAACACACTATAAACTACTGAATCATCTCAGTATGGAAGCACCACTGTTTAAGCTAGGTGTCACATGCAAACTGTTGTGAAAAATGCCATCAAGGACTATGAGCGTGCCAAAATGAATTAATGCTTTTAAGTGTTAACAGACATGCTGTTAGCAAAGGCTGTGATGAGGTGAAAGCTGAATGTATATTGAGCTGTCAGGACTCAGGAGATGTTCAGTGTCACAAGACTAAATGTTATCAGGCATACATTATCCATTCATTCACTCACACATTTAACATGATAATCAGCCGTTATAGAGGATTACAGTGAATGGAGCTTTCATTGCACTGCAGGGCTCTTGAAAATCATAAAAATGATAGGGATGGTTATATAAATGTTATAGAAATATAAATTCAGCTTTGTTTTTGTCCATGCATTGAAAGTTAGTGAGGTCCAATGTTGTTTTTCAAAGTATCTTCAGAAGAAAGAAAGGAATACAGGTTTGGAGTGACATGAGGTTGATATGATGAGAGAATTTTCATTCTTGGGTTCAAACTATTTGTGGCAACAAAATGTTTTTTGAACTCTATTTTTATATGATTATCAAATTGTAGGTTGATTTTAAAGATGTTTACATGGCTAGATAATTTCACCTTTATGAGTCTATAAATAGACTATACTGGCATCCATTACAAAGCTCCAGTCCTCAACTGAATTCTCTCTATGAGTTCTGTGCCCTGATTTTGTTCCCTTATTTGAGACTAATTCTAATCTGAATCTTAATTACTGTGTGAATTATTAATTAACTGTGGCCTGGGTGCTGACAGCAAGACTAATATAAGTCAAAAGTCAGTTTCTAAATGTGCTGAAATAATTTCCTGTGGAAAGTAAAACGAGGAGCTGTGTAATCCATAAAAATCCATTCAATGTTACCGTTGAAAGCTTACTGTATACGTAATACTTGCTATTTCTGGTTCAATTTCCAAACATCATTAATGTAGTAACAGCTGCACAGTCATGGGAGGATGAATCATATACACGCCCTTTATAATGTGCATGTGTGATATACCTATCAGTCACAACCAATCTAACAAAAGACTGGAATACTTTTTACTAAACGTAACACACAATAGTGTGACCTCCTCAATTTCTCTTACTATTTCATTTCCATTTTTCTGCACACTTTCACAGTCATTATTCCATATACAATTTCTTGCTCATCATTACCATTCCAGTTTTTTTTTTTTTTCTTATTCAGTTTCTTACATTATGTCTGCTCTCTGTTCAACACACCTCCAAGTCTCTCCTACTGTGGTACCTCATGTACTTTGCCCTGATGAGAATCCTGCTTTTGTAGATCAGTTTAGATGGTGAACTGTACTGTTAGACGTTTATAGTTGATGTGCTGTAAATGGTTTCTGACCTTGATGCTGCTAAAATAGTCAGTTTTTATAACCATCTTAGTCTTGGAAAGTACATAACAGCTTAAAATTTGATTTTTTAGCTCAGTAATGTAGTTCTTGAGTGGCATAGTGGGTAGCACTGTCACCTCAAAGCAAGAAGGTCCCTAGTTCGAGTTCAGGCTGAGCTAGGAGGCCTTTCTGCATGAAGTTTGCATGTTCTCCCTGTGCTCTCACTGCGTGGGTTTCCATCGAGTGCTCCGGTTTCCACCACAACCCCCCCATCGACAAGAAAATTCATGGACAGTCTCTTGCTTATGGAGAGACATGGCCCATAGAATTACTAAGAGTTGGAAACGACTGAAATGGTTAATGAAAGATGATGAATGTAGTCTTTAGGTATGTTTCATGTGAGTGTAAACATCTCATTAATCTCATTGTTCAAAACAGACAATAAACAAATTCTTAAAAATAATGAAGAAAATTAATACTGTAGGGTTTTATAAAATAATAAACCAAAAATGTACCATCCTTAGTCATTCTAACCAAGCCACAGAAAATGGTTTTGACATTTTGAGAAAAGAATTGAGCTAAATTGTTCCATTATTATTTATTCTTGCTTCAAATCTAAGTCCTTGTGCCACTCACGTGTAGATGTATGTGCAGATGGCAAAGCATCAGAAAATGCACAGTATGGACTCATCCTGACTCATTTCTTCACATCACAACAAACAACCCGAGACAAACTGTGCAGGAAGTAAATAAAGCATCAGTGACAGATTTTGTTTAGCTTTTTTATGTTAGGCCTCAAAGCCCTGCTGCTCAGCAAATCAAATGCAGTAGAGTGCCAAGAGCTGCAAGGAGGCTAGGTGACTCTTCTCGGGAGGACATTGGATAAGGAGAGGACTATGGAGCTGAGGAAGGGCTTGCTATAGAAAGCGAATAGCTAATTGATCATCTGGTTGGTAATGGTTTTTATTCCAAAAAGTGAGATGCTAAACCAGAAATGTAACAGTTTTTGCCATCTATCTTTGTGAGCAAGATCTGTATGACACAGCGAGAGTGTTTAAATGCTTCACAAGCTTGGTTTGCCCTGTGTAGTCATTGTCAAAAGTTTCTTTGCCAAACAAAGAGGATGGTCCATTTATTTTGTATAAGAAGTCAGTACTTGAGACTCCTCACATTGCAATGACAATCTATAGTTACTGAGATCCAACAGCAACTATCTGACTATTTGTGATGAACAGAAATATGAAAATATTTGCCACCCTCACACTGGCATGCAAATATTTGATACATTGTCACATAGTTGCAGATAAAATAATAGGATGTTGGGAAACTGAATAACAAGGGGATGAGATATTAAAAAAAAAAGAAATCACTTCAGCATGTGCTATGATGAACAACACTTTAAGAGACATATTATAAGAAAAATATGTGGCCCCGGACATGAAGACATGCAAGAAAAAAATTAATAAATTGTGCGCACGATTTACTATTTTGTTCCCTTGATTTATAAATCATGCGCACAATTTAGCCTAATATTTTTTCCTGCATGTCATGTCCAGGGCTCCATAGAAAAGAAATATTGTGGAAAATTCTTTTGCTGGATCAAAGGGAGAATAAGTGTGTGTTGTTTATTGGCACCCTCAACACCCAAGTATTGATCATATTATTAAATATTTATGAGGATTTTTATTATTATTATTGTAACCATGCAATTTACTTTGCACATAGTAATGCATTAAAATCAAACATTAAAACGCTTTGAAATGTCTGCATCTAGAGAAAAATGTTGCCTTGTAGCATTTATTTGCTGAGCACAATCAAAAATAATTATATTATTTAATAATTACTTAAAGGCAGGGTAGGTAAAAAAATTTATAAAAAACTTTTTTTCAAAATTTGTTTAAACTTTATTTATATATCAATACATAATTAAAATGTAAGTACTCTGAAAAAGAAAGTATAAAAATCGAGTGTCTATAGACCTCTCACGACTGTTTTAAAGACAGCTCATTATTTCCATTCACTCCACCCCCTCCCTTCTGGGCTCCTTCCAAAGCCACGCCCCCAAAACGCATGAACGTGCGACTCCGACCACTGAGCTGGAAGACGCATTATTTACCTGAGACGAGCGGAGAGGAAGGAGCACAGTGCATGTAGTGACATCATGTCAGAATCACATGTAATAAAAATAACTTCATAATTATGAAGATATAATATAAGATATAAACAAACAAGATGTATTTTAGTACTCAAGCTAGCATATTGATATTGGTAAAGTTTAAAATATATATTTTTTGATTCGCTAACGAGCTAGTTATCTATAAGGCAAAGCTAAAAACAGGTTGCATGATACACGTTTTTCCATTACCATCATTTACACTGTGATGAAGATGAATTTCGTGTAAGATTCATAACATATACGTTGTTCTACAGATAAACAGAGTAACATACACTCAAATATCAACTCACAACTGCATTGCAGACACAAAATAATAACACACACATACAACAAAGTGTGTACGACACACACAGATACAAGATAAAGACATCAGTAAACATAGGTAGAGAATATAAAAACAAAACAAAGGCGAAAAAAAACGTGCAAGTGTAACGGAGGCCAGCTAGTAGTTGCTGTGCGAGTAAACCTCACTCCTCTGATCTCAAGAGATGCTCTAGCGACTGACACTAGAGGTTGCAGCCTTTAGCCTCCTCGTTAGAGCGTCCGACTCCCACACCGGAGACCTGGGTTCGAGGCCCGCGCAGAGCGGGGTGAGTAGGACCTGGGTCAGGGGTTACACAGGTAAACTTACAGGTGAACATGGTAAAAGAGTTAGACAGAGGGTAAATATAGTTCTAAGAAAAGTTCCTAGATGCGGAGTAACGTTAGGCCTACTATCTGTTAAACATGTATTTAGTTATCTAAAGCAAAATTATGCACAATTCAACACTATAGCTATCATCTTGAGCTCGGCCTATAGATTATTTATCGTCTCTACTACGGCTCGCTAAGTAATGTTATGTTAGCTATATTACGCAGCTATGTGTGCTAATGACACATGCTTCATGAACAAATAAACAAAAAAATATGTATGATCAAAATACAAAAAGAAAGATTTACCTGTCCAGCAGAAATAAAGCCATCAAGGAGTCACTTTTCAGACCCTTGAGTTCCCTCAGTTCTCGCCATCGCTGGAAAGCCACGCCGATATTAACTCGCGTTTTATTTCTTTGTTTATCCAAAGACTTTTTGTTCATTGCCTTTTCTTGTACTGTTACTGTCTTCCTTTTTTTTGCCTGGTTTGCCTTCATTAACTGCATAGGCCGGTACTGTGAATTTTGCTTGCTGTTTCTCTGCCATTGTTTTGGTATTCCTAGGATCCGTGCCTCTTGAATTCCCCAAATCAAACATGCGCGCGCAAGTGGGCAAGTCATGTGTGGCAAAAGGGTGGTTGCCATGGTTGCGAGAGAGTGACAGTCGCCTAAGCCAATCCTATGTTTCGTCCCGGATGGAAATAATGAGCTGTGTTTAATACAGATTAAACGGTATAGAGTCACTCGATTTTTATACTCTTTTTATCAGAGTTCCCGGCAGTTGAATGGGGAATTTGGTGTTTCTTTTCTTTAAATTAAAACAGTTGTAAATTAGCTTTCCCCTGTACCAATAAATCACTAAGCAATCACAATAAAATTTAAGTAGTTAAAAACCTTATTTATATTTTCCCAAAAATGTGTAACTATGTTAAATGAATTAACTATCCAAAAAGAATAATGAACAATTAATTACATCTGGCAAAGAGGGATTTACATTTATTTGAATGTTATTAATGTACATTGTTCGTTTTCAAATAAATTACTACATTGGGATAGGTCAAAACAACATATCGTAATTGATGTATTTTAAATATATAAATTATACACAATTTAAAATTTTAAATTTGTAAAATTCTGTTTCTAGAGCAATAATATTTTTGAAACAGCAAATTCTGTAGATAAACTCAATAATATGCCACTAGAAACAACTCTAAAATGTCAAAAACAGTCCTGCCATTTTAAATCAAGTTAAACTAACATTACAGGAGATTGTTTGCTGTGCTCTATAATTAATTAGAGTAGACTATCATTAGTTTTGTCCTGCTAATTATTATTATTAGTAATTATTATTATTATAGTTTACTGCAGAACAACTCATTTTGTCGGTGTGAAATAACACAGAAATTGAAAATTAATAGCTAGTTATATATCTTCAATCTTCCCTCGAAGCACTGACAGTCCTCAGAGAAGCTGTCAATCAACTGTCAATCATAACAACACGCCCTGTTTCTATAGCATCAAATTGCTAGCTAACATTAAACTTATCAGAAAAATGAACAATTGAACATATATCAGTGTGATAACAACTAGCTTAAATGACCAAAACCATCTTTTGGAAAAATTTAACTGGAAGTGTAATTTATTTTTTATTTTGACTCAAGTGCCATTCGTTTGCATGGAGAGGGTGGGGTTTACGACCTGTACTGCATCCAGCCACCAGGGGGAGATCAAAGAGCCTGCAGCTTCACTTTTCAGGACGTATGAGGAAGAGATCCCCAGAAATTCACAACTTATAAGGTCTCTGTCCAGTATGCAAATTTGGTATGAATCAGTAACACAGTCACAAATGTACGTGTACTTTAACGTTGGGGCCCAGTCCATTGGTGCACATGAAAAGTCCAGTCGAGCTGAGTCCAACAATGAAATGCAAGATGAGTTCAGTCCCAAACGATTTCAGTATGAGTCCACCACGAACTTCCTCACAGTAGTCACTGTTCGCGAAAGTGAATGTCTCTAGCCGTTAAGACATCAGCTCACACGGAGTAACTCAAAAGATCGTGAACAGTATAACAGGTAACATAAAAACACTTTAAGCAACAAAGCAAAATAAAATTAGGTTGGTTCGATTTGCACTTTGGGCCTTATATTATAAAGAATATAACTGGTCTCCAAAATGACGACACATTTTCACGTGCAGCCGCTTCTCGCCATGTGCCATGCTCCTCCCCTCCTCCTTCCGCACGTAACTCATGTCATGATGCAACAACAACAAAAAAAACTCAACAGTCATTGGCCAGCAACAAAACACTTGCATTAAACATGAGAACAAAAAGACATAATTGCATCATATTTTGAAATAAAAAACAAAAACAAAATACATTTTAATTTGTGTTATTTTCCAAATAAATAATTCTAGACATTTTAGGGGTCCCTACATCACTGTAATACTAACTCATGATAAACTACAACAAAGACTACAACAGCTAAATAAACTGGAGTGTTTTATAGATTCTATATTGAACCCCACACAAAAGAAAATATTTTGAATACTGGTTAAATTGTTATTGAGCAGCCATTGTGTAGTACTATATGATTACTCGATTGTACATGCTTCTAATCATATGGCTTCATATATTAAAGGATTAGTTCACTTTAAAATTAAAATTTCCTGATAATTTACTCACCCCCATGTCATCCAAGATGTTCGTGTCTTTCTTTCTTCAGTCGCAAAGAAATTAAGGTTTTAGATGAAAACATTCCAGGATTTTTCTCCATATAGTGGACCCCAATGGAGCCCAAACAGCTGAAGGTCAAAATTACAGTTTCATTGCAGCTTCAAAATGTTCTACACGATCCTAGATGAGGAATAAGAGTCTTATCTAAAGAAACCATCGTTCATTTTATATAAAAAAAAAAAAATTATATACGTTTTAAAAATAAATGCTCATCTTGAACTAGCTCTCTTCTTCTCTATTAGAATTCCGGCAGTGTAGACACTGCTAAGTGTATTACTGCCCTCCACAGGTTAAAGTTTGAACTAACTGTTATATACTTGCACTAGCATATGACAATTTAGTTCAAACTTTGACCTGTGGAGGGCACTAATATGCTTAGCAGTGTCTACACTGCTGGAATTCAAATAAAGAAGAAGAAGAGAGCTAGTTCAAGATGAGCATTTATGGTTAAAACATTTTTTTTTAGAAAATGAGCGATGGTTTCTCTAGATAAGACCCGTATTTCTCATCTGGGATCGCTGTAAACTGTAATTTTGACCTTCAACTGTTTGGGCTTCATTGAAGTCCACTATATGGAAAAAAATCCTGGAATGTTTTCATCAAAAACCTTAATTTCTTTTCGACTGAAGAAAGAAAGACATGAACATCTTGGATGACATGGGGGTGAGTAAATTATCAGGAAATTTTAATTTCAAAGTCAACTAATCCTTTAAGAAGACTACTGTTTCTCCTGCATTGCTGATGTTTGTGCCTTCTAAAAGACTATCCTTTTTATTTGATGTCTCGGGCCCCTGTTCTGTCAGAGGGACTGATAATACCTCAAGCTCAGCCAGAGTAAAAATGCTGTCTAATGCCCTGCTCTTTCAAGCCACTCTCCAGGCTGAACGCTTTATCCAGTGTCTGTTTTAAAAGGCAGCAGAGAGAAAGAAAGCGGCAGAAAGTTGTGCTTGCAGAAAGGAGCGGCATGACTCTTCCTTTGTTGTTGTTTTTTCAACCCAATTTTTCTGCATGGGCAAGATTACAAGTACAACTTCCGTGCGTCATCACCTCAGGTTCATGCCCCTCTGAGCTTTTTCTTGGATGAGATGACGGGCTTCAGAGTCGAGAGGCTGCACATGTTTCTTTCCCTTCATCTCTTCTCTTCTTCCTTTTAACACTCCAGTTTGACTGACACCTGCTGACTGGACAGAGAAAAAGCTTCCCTCTTTAGTCACTCTAGAAGGCTTTAGAGGAGTGATGGCTCTGAATGTTGTCGCTGAATGTCAGAGATACTCAAACCACATCTGTTCAAAATGAACAGTGCATATATAATTAACCTTTGGATTCTGTCATTCAGTAATAGGTTTGAATCAGCATGTGTGCTGTATGGTCCACAGGCAGTGCAGCATACACATGGAGCTGTTGGTGACGCTGAGTCTGATCTGTATGGAGAAGTGCTAATTTATGCTCTCAGGATATGTGACAGGCCTAATTGGCATTTTGATCTGACACTTGCCTTGGATGTTTTAACACTTCACTTTGCACTCCACCTCATTCATTCATTAGACAAACACCAACAGCATGGGAGTGCCGAGTGAGGGCAACGAGGAAGGGAATGAGCAAATGAACTCTGCTTGTGATCTTTGACCTTGGCTCATGACTTCATGCTAAGATCAGTGAGCAAAAAGACTTAAGTCACACAAGATTCTGCAGGAAGTGAGCCCACATTACTGCTCTTAATGAGAGTAAGGTTGGAGGGCAGATTGCTTGTGAGGGAAATTCATTTTGCATTTCATATGTCAGAGTTGCTGTGGTGTTGTTAGTAATTGTTTGACTATACAAGATGTATTTATATAATTGGAAAGGCTGTTTATACTTCATGCCAAATCTAATCATGCAGGCATTGTGTGAGGTATTTATTTTAACAGTGTTCTGATTCCCAGCCACTTCATTATTAATCTGAATAGTTTAATATGCAGTATAATATGCAGAGACAACTATAAGTAATCCATCAGTAGGTTGACTTGCCAAAAGAGTGTAAACACTGGTGACATTTGACCCTCCATCTTCCCCAAAAGCTTGAGCTTGGGGCTGGACTAGCTAAAAAAAAACAGTGTATATTGGAATTGAATAGTTAGTCTCCAATCCTTTCATCCATTTAAACCCTGCCCCTTTCTTACAATCAACTGCAAGCTCATTCAAATCTGCCTCTGTTACTGGTCTCAAACAGGGACGTATAAGATGTAGTAGCTGTAGGAAATGATGAGATACACAGTTTAGAGTCTGCAGCGTTCTGGCGTTTTCTTTATTGGCTTTGCCCTTTGACCAGCATGTAAATTCCTCATCACTCTAGTGTAATGCACCACCTACAGGCATCTTACAGAACACATTTTAATGGTCTTGAAAACAAATGCATTCAACTTTGGGAAAATGTCACCTAAGTAATTTGTTAAGTGGTATTTAAATGGTAGCACAATTATAATACTGTATTGTGTGAGATTATGTAATTCAAAGTACAGTAGTCAACATTTGAAATGGATCAAAAAAGTTCAGCAAAGTTGTCCTAAGAAGAAGGTTTTAGGACAACTTTGATTAAAGGTTTTGATTCACTTCAATTGTTGACTATATTATACAAAGTATAAGTAATAACAAAGTGTATTGTTATTGACTGCAAAGTGTGTAATTTTTAGTATTTGGAATAAGCCAAAGGTACTGAGCATACAGTATACTGCTTTTAATACTGCTATAATTGCTTTTGTGTTCGGAAGACACTCATAATTAATTAGTAATGTACTTAAATCATAAATAAAGTGTACTTATAACACAAAGTATATTTATAACACAAATAAAATAAACTGATAACACAAATTATGTACACTTTAATATCACTAATCAAGCATTTAATTAGTCCCTACACAGTCATATACTTAAAGTGTACTAAGTATACTTGAAGTTGTTCCAAACTAGCACACAATAGTACACTAAATATACTTAAAGTTGTGTTTTTATACAACTTAATTACAATTAAAATATACTTAGTACAAAATTAGTTGTTTCAAAATAGCACACTTTAAGTTAACTAATCATTAATACACTTGAAATATACTGATAATTAGTCTGGCTGCAAGTATACTTAGCATACTTTTTTTTTTTCACTAGGGAAGTCCATATAGGTACTGGTTGCCACCAAGGAACTGCATTAACTACCTGGTAAGTCACTGGACTTCTTGAATCATGTAAGGCTGGACTGCATTTAAATAGCTTTGTCTGTGATTCATTTGACCTAATATGTCATAAGTCAGTATTTCTTTTGGCTTCGCTTGTCTGATCTTCTTAAAGTCTCTTGTTTCTCTCCATCAACACTCACATTGTTCATTTTACCTTACAGGTAATCCTTGACTTAACGGAGGCAACTCTTCTGGTCCGAACCTGACAATATCCTCTTCTTCCAGAACCTGCTCCTTGCCTTCTGGTCTGTCTTCCTGTATGGTAACTGGTTCCAACAATGGTGTTGCAGAAGGGCAAAACTCTATCGCAATTGGTCTTAATGGAGATCTCTTTTCAATCTGGGACTTTTGTGGTATTTCGACATAGTCATGATTCCCTGCAGTCACTGGTAAGTAAGGATAGTACCATTGTTCCTCTTCCGAGCTTTCCTCCTCCTGATCCACACTTGGCTCTGTGTCTTTCTTCTTATTCATTTGTCTTTTCTTTACAGGTACTTTTGGAGTGTGGTCTTCAACAGGCAAATCATTCACTGGTAGTAAAAGGTTTCTGTGTAATACTCTAATTGTCTTTTTACCAGTGTCAGGTTGGATCTTGTACACAATCCCCTCTTTGATCCCCTCCTCTACTTTGTGCACTGACTTCCAGTATGGACGATGCTTCCCTGGACCTCCTCTCTCAGAAAGATTCCGTACTAAAACCTGATCACCTGACTGGAGAGGTACTCCTTTCACCTTCCTTTCATAGTACTTCTGTCCTTTCACAGATGACAGATGCCATTTTCCCTGATTTATTCCTTGATGGGTATGCTTGTGCAAAGCATGTGAAATGATCCACAAGGATGAGTATGTATTCGCACCCTCCTTTGCTTGGCCCCAAGTACAGATAATCAATGGAGACCAATTTAAAGGGTGAACTGGTGGTAATTGAACTCATGGGAGCTCTCTCAGGAACATTCGGACGCTTCTGTTTGATACAGTTGCAACAAGAAAGGTAAGTCAAAATCAGGGAATGCTAGGATCAGTGGATTGGTAAGCATCTCAATGAATTTTGACACAATGACCCGATGTTCAGATGTCTATTGAATAGGGGTTCTGGATGGCATTTGTGCTTTGGTCCCCTTCCTCACCTTCTGTTTACCTGGGCTGGTCTTTGCTACTTTCAGAGCAGTCTCTTCCTTGGGGTTCTGCAAGAGCTCATACAGCGGCTTCGCTAACCTTGAGAAATCCTGGATGAAGGATCTGTAGTAACTTAGAAACCCTAATAGAGTTCTAACTTCTACTGTTTTTGGAGCTTTCTTTTTCAATTGCAATACAGCCTCAAGATCCTTCAGGTCAATCTCAGTGCCTTCTCCTGACACCATCCAACCAAGGTATCTGATCTGCCTTTTGAAATGTTCACATTTCTTTGGTCAGAGTTTGATGCCATATTCACACATTTGGCAGAGCACTTGCCTAAGATCTTCGACATGCTCGTGAAAGGTTTTTGAGTAGCAAAGCACATCATCCAGGTATGTAGAACAACATTTGTCTTTGATGCCCTCTAGAACACTCTCCATACACCTCTGGAAGGCTGCTGGAGAGTTAGTTAATCCAAAAGGGATATGCTTCCACTCATAGAGTCCCCATGGGGTGCTAAATGCTGACATGTGCCTTGACTCCTCGTCCAAAATCCTGATACGCATTACCTTGGTCAAGAATGGAGAACCATGTAAACCCTCCTAAACTGGAATTGGAATTGTAGCATTTCTGAACTGGAGTGTCATCTTTCAGATTTATCTTCAATTTCAGATTTGGAATGCATCCTTTATCTCCATCATCATGAACAAAGACATCAGATTCGTCAAATAGCATTTGAAGAACTATCTCCTGCTGTTGTTTTGGAAGGTGTTCTAAATCTACAGGTGGGTGCCACCTAACTGTTTTGTCGACAGGTAACTGACTTCTGTTATCCACTTGGGTCAACTGATTTACATGAACCATACTTTCCTTCTGGTTGTTTTCTTCTCCAGCACCACCACATGGAGTGAGGGGTAGGACTTCAGATACCAGAGTGATGGTACCCAACACTGTCCTTGCGGGTAGGTAAATGTCATGTTGAGTGGAATTCAGGACAGAAATCTTCACAACTTTAGAGGCACCATTTGGCACATCTACCACAGTAGAAATAGTTTTAGGCCATCTTGGGCTGGACATTCTGGGAGTGGTTCAAATGGCATGACTCCTCCTTCAGGCCAACCTCTAATTCTGCACTTGACTTCACAAAGTTCACCTCTTTTAATCGTGAGTCCTTTCTTCCCTACTTTTACCACACAACTGTCCAACATTTCCACTGAAACTGTTAATTGAACAACAACATTGACAATATCGTTAGCTATACTCTGTCTTACATTCATTGCTTTACTCAGCAGAATAGTTCAATTTTCAGTGCTGTTTGGCTGGTCACTGCTTCCTCTGATCAATTCTTCAATGACATTACCACACAACTGTCCAACATTTCCACTGAATCTGTTATTTGAACAACAACATTGACAATATCGTTAGCTATACTCTGTCTTACATTCATTGCTTTACTCAGCAGAATAGTTAAATTTTCAGTGCTGTTTGGCTGGTCACTGCTTCCTCTGATCAATTCTTCAATGACATTAAAACCGAGAAGTGGGTTGTCATTACAAGCATTGGCACATGAATGGCAAAGGTTCGATGTCCATTACTTTTAAATTCAAGGAGTACTTCAATCCATCTAACAAATGGAATTACAGAACCATTGGCAGCAGTGATGTGAAGCTGGTTGTCAGAAAGTAAGTCTTTGATAGGCTTAATGGACACATACAGAAGGAACCTTTCTACCCATGACTTTCCTACAATGCTAACTTGAGCACTTGTGTTCAACCGCATTTCAGTAAGAACCCTATTAAACCAACATGACAGCATATTTTCTGCTAATCAGTTGTGCTGCTCATTGTTTTAATGACTGACATTTTGTCCAACTTTGTCCCGCACCAGTGACCATCTTCAGTTTCCCAACTTTGTTCCCTTCTTGAGGCAGGTAACTGCTCTATGTCCAGCCTGGCCATAGCGGAAACAATGGCAGCAATCCTGATTTCCTTGCTGGATGCAGTCGTCACATCTGAACTTGCTTTCAGGTTTGTCTGGAAATTTAACATTTAATTAGAAGTTAATGGCACAACAGTTTGGCTTTCAACTGTGGCAGTAGGTCTCATCATCTTTTCAAGGTTTTTAGTGAGAGCAGAAACCTGAGCTGTCGGTTCCATTAAAGCAGTGTGATTTGCTCAAATTTTGTTTCATCATTAGTTGATTTAGAAACCTTCTCTGAGATAAAGTCATCAGTCACTGTTAAGTCAGAGATGTAAGGCTTAATGTCCAATCCGATATTACAGTTTTTCTCGTTTAGCCCCTGATACAGTGAATGAAGAAAGACCCCTTGCGCCAGTATTTTGCCATAGTTAAACTGTAATCCACCAAGTTGTGATGCAGAGACAACTTTTTGTTTAAACACCATTAGTATATAGACAAACTGCTGTGGAGTATCTTTATGAGATTGCTTTATTAATGCTAAGCAGCAAGAAACAATTCAGTGCTACTTCATTCTCTCATATGTAACTTCAAGAACCGTTTCAGTTTTGCAGCAGTGAGATCATCTTTGTTGGTCAACATGTCTTTAAAGTTACCTGGTTTGATCATTCATAACACTGCACATATGATTTCAGATTCAGAGAATTTTTCTTTTAAACCCTCATCAATTTGTTTGCATACATTGCTGTAACTCTGCAGTGTGAATCACTGTCTGAATCAGAATCTGAAATTACACCACCATGTGTTTTGAATTCTCTGCGAGGCAATAAAGCAGAAACATCAGTCAGCCTCACCAAACCAGATACCTGTTCTGTCATTGATGACCCACTGTTATGACCCAAAACTTCTTTGATTTGTCTAGGGACATTAAGAGAATGTAACATTCACAAAAATCTATAACCAAATTTGGATCTAACCTAATAGTGCAAATAAAAGTGGGCAGGTGGTGAAGAGGACCACAAGTTCAAACAGAGAAAAGACATTTATTCATTTTAACCCCCAACCAATAGAACAAGAAATAGACTTTAAATGTGTCCGAAAACATATATTTACAATTGACAATAAACAAAACAAAAAAACAAGAAAACTTTGAGATAATACAAACTCACTAAATTAAATAATTAAGAGAGCACGAGTGTTACCAAACGAAACAACAAAATAAAACAAAATTTAAAAGAAAAAAGGATTTAAATTTAACCTAGAATATTCAAAATAAAAATCAAAGCAACATCTTCAGCGTGCCACTCACACACCCTAACTTAACTACTCTAACTAAACAAACAAAACTTACAGCAAGTGGCAACACTCCTGATCTAATGAACTAATACATCAAAATGAACTATGTGAAGCATGATGTGTGTCACGTGACATCGTTATCCTGCTCTGGATGCGACATCGCCTTTTATACTTCCGGTGGGGAGGCGTCAATAGAGACAGCAGAGTAACCCATGATGACTAACAGAAAGGGAAACCAATCAAGATCTAGTGGAAAACACAAACAATGAATATACAAACATAACTTATCATAACACCCACCATCTTTGTCACATCTTTGTCATTGTTTGCAGCGTCCATGTGATTTCCTTTCCTTGCTGGATTTTATTTCATCAATCTTGTCTCTGATGGTAAGCAAACAAGACATACCTTCATCTTCTAGATTTCTCAGCTGATCGCTTTTCATATAGTCCATGATGAATTCAAAGAGTTCAGGATCATTGGTACCACCCTAGTGAAAAAAAAGTATAGTAAGTATACTTGCAGCAAGACTAATTATTAGTATATTTCAAGTGTGTTAATGATTAGTTCATTTAAAGTGTGCTATTTTGAAACAACTAATTTTGTACTAAGTATATTTAAGTTGAAATTAAGTAGTATTAAAATACAACTTTAAGTATATTTAGTATACTTATGTGTGCTAAATTGGAACAACTTCAAGTATACTTAGTACACTTTAAGTATATGTCTGTGTAGGGACTAATTACATGCTTGATTAGTGATATTAAAGTGTACTTAATTTGTGTTATAAGTATACTTTATTTGTGTTAAAAGTATATTTTTTGTTATAATGTACGTTGTATTATAAGTATACTTTATTTCTGTTATGAGTACACTTTGTGTTATAAGTACACTTTATTTGTGATTTAAGTACATTACAAAATAATTACGAGTGTCTTCAGAAAACACAAGCAATATACACTGAATATATTATTTTACAGGTAATAGTATATACTGTATGCTCAGTACCTTTGGCTTATTCCAAATATTAAACATGACTCACTTTGCAGTCAATAACAATACACTTTGTTATTACTTATACTTTGTATAATATAGTCAACATTTGAAGCGGATCAAAACCTTTAATCAAAGTTGTCCTAACTTTTTTGATCCACTTCAAATGTTGACTACTGTACTTTGAATTACATAATCTCACACAATACAGTTGTGCTACTATTTAAATACAGTTTAACACATTTTCCCAAAGTTGAATGCATTTGTTTTCAAGGCCATTAAAATAAATAAAATGTAACAACATCACTAATGAAGAGACATATTTCATTGACAAATCCAATAGTTTTTATTTAAACTTAGATTCAGCAAAACTTACCATGTTTTTCATTAAAGAAAAAAAAAATATTGGCCCATGGTGACCCTCTATACACAAATACAAATTACACATTATATTCCATTTTCTGATGAGCTTCTCATTGTGTCTGATGGCACAATGATGATCGCAGAGACTCGTGAAGAAAAGCATCTGTTGACAGAATATACCAAAGCTATAAGACAGCATGTTCAACTCTTTATTCACGTTTACAATAGTCTGTCTAAATCCTACATTGAACCAATACTATTTTTGAACAGTAAATGAGGATTAGCAGCAGGGAACTGTATCAGAATGGCATGTCGATATTGTTTTCGGTACATAGTCAAGCATTAAAACACTTTATGAATTAATATCGTACAGAATACGGGCCGATTTGACCAATCATATGAATGTTTTGGTGCTGCATACAAACATGTGCCATAAACCACCACACAAAAACTCAAAAAGGAGATATCAAGCCGAAATATCGCTCTCCGTTTGTTAAAGAAAATAAAATAAAGTTTGTTAACTGGTAGACTACAACTCACCTCCCAATAGCAGCACTTTTCTCCGGTTCTTTCAGGATCGCGTAGGCCATTAGATTAGCCGGTTGTCTGAGCGAGGGGATTCAGATGACGACCGTGACGTCAGCAGCTCTGATTGGCTGAAGGCAGTGAGCAACAAAATCTGATTGGTCACAGACCAAGTTGAAGAGACATTTGAATTCCGATAAGTTTAACCACTCGACATATTTTTTCGCATTACTTGTGCTGCTGGTGTGTTGTTTAATATAGATTTGTGTGTACGATTGTAAAATGATTCTGCCAGTGTAAACTTAATAAACATTTACACATATTTGGAAAATGTATAGGCTACACTGCATATACTAAATGGGCTTGTAATGCATTCATACTGAAATAAATAGCACAAGTAATATAATGGATTCCAAGGATGAAGAAGTAAACTTAAAAAAATATACTCAAATTTAACATTAGATACACTACAACTTCAGGATATTAAATAATGTATTTTTTAAATATAGCCTACTTTCAGTGCATTGCATTGTTACAATGATCATTTTCAGCACACTGTTAAAATATACCTCCAATATATTTTTATAAAGTGCAAATAAATACACTTTTAAAAAATAAACTGAACTTACACTTCAAGTATATTTTTCTAAAATATATTTTTTAGAAAATATACTAAAGTACAATTATTTTAAAGTGTGTTAAAAGTTGCATTGTGAAAATATGATACTAATGTACTTTTTATATATTTAATGATAGTGCATTTTTTGTTAGTATATTTGCAGTGTACTATAGAAAAAGGGAATATATTTAAAATACAATAAAGTATACTTTTTTTTCACTAGGGCAGTAACATCCGAAACCTACATGTCTCTTTCATCTTCCAGTGACAAAGCAAGGCTATACAGCTGTTCTTCACTAAGCAGATATAGCTGTTTTTGGATATCCCACAGCAACGCACAAAAAGGAGCTGAGGATGCCATCTTGACTGGACCCAGAAGACTTGCACTCACAAGGTGGATGAAACTCAAAGCATTCCATGTAGCTCAACCCAGAGGGTCACACTCGTCTCCCACGTCAAGATCCTGATCCCAGAGCCCCCCCCCCAAAATGTTACCGGTCTCAAACAGGGAAGTAGGATATGTAGTAACTGTAGGAAATGATGAGATACACAGATTAGAGTCTGCAGCGGTCTGGTGCTTTCTTTTATGGCTTTGCCCTTTGACCAGCACGTACATTCGTCATCACTCTAGTGTAACACGCCACATATAGGCATCTTACAGAACACACTTAAATCCATATAATATTAGAGTACATTTGTAAAGACTCTTCAATACTTAAAGCTGAAGAAAGAGAGAAAAAAATATATTTTAGGTTACCTATTATTACTCAAAACTTTTATCTTTCACAGTCACATTTCCAGTCTGTCACAACTCCATCCAATTAACAACCGATGGATAGAACCAAGACACCGCCCTACTTTTTTTGAAAATCCGTTTCACTTAAATGTTCATCAGAATACAGAGGAAAAGATCTGTTGCTACTTCTGTTTTACTGTGACTTGAAAAGAAATTTAACCAAAAAATGAAAATTGCAATCAACATCTAAGCCTCTATGATTGTCTTTCTCCCAAAGAACCCAAAAATATGACCAATCTACTGAGTGAAAACATTCTGTTATTGAAAAATTGTGTTGTGAGAAAAAATAAAATAATTAATGAACTATCCTACTAAATTCTATTACCTTCTTGTTTTAGGAAGGGCAGTATCGGGTTAATCTTCCCATGTAGTGTCAAAGTGAATATAGTTGGTATTTGGTACAGGTAAATTTGTGTGGTTTCTTCAGTAAGTCTAGTACTACATGGATCAGCAAATCATTATTTATTGATTGAAAAAATAAAAGTAACATGTATTTGGAGGTAGCCCATACTGTCAACAGGAACCAGGTTAAAGTTATGGTACATCAGTGTTCAGTAAGGACAGCATTCATGCTTAATTTTTAGATTCCCTGGCATGTTCTGACAGCAACATTTAAATGATTTGAAAGTCTGGAAATGTGGCTGCAAAGCTTCCAGTCATTGTACAAGACGTTTCATTTGCACCATTCTCTTATGAGCAACCGTCTGCACTCTATTGTGTCTCTCGTCATAATTAAGTTGTGCTGAAGTGTGCGAGCAAATCACACAGCTGCAATAAATCTGTACCTGATACTCATATGCCATGTATGCAACAGCATCCCTCTCCCCATCTCTCCCTCCTTCACACCCTGCCGATGACTCATCGGCCAGCCTTATTAAGGACCTGGAGAGACTATGAGCACTTGTGCTCAGTTCTGGACTACACCATGTTAATTATTTTACTGCACATGCCTACATTATGAAAAAGAGGGGGAAAGAGTGAACAAGAGTGAACAAATCCAATAATGAATTTAATATAAGAAGATAAATATAATATTTTCCATTTTAATCTGAAATGTTTCAAAAGATATATGTGCACATGTTTGAGGCATTTTAGTGGGAGAATCATTCTTCTGTTCTTCTAACTGCTTAAAAAATTGTGCTTCCAACTTGTACCATAATCCTCTGTCTTCATTAATATATTCCAAACAAATCATGCTTAAAAATCAAAGTCTGAACTATTGTCATATAGCATGCTTGAATTACATCATGTTTGTTGTTTAACTCACATCTCACCACAGCGTTCTGTTCTGTGTATTGCCATGCTGAAAAGTGACCCACAGTTCAGTCTGCTGTGTACTGCCTGTTCTTGTAATCCCAGAATGCCTGACATAAAAGGGTAAAATAATAAAATATGAAAGAAAAACAGACTTGAAAAAAAATTTAAAATGAAAAAAATGAAATACCTGTCATTGTTTATTTATTCAACCTTTCATTCCAAACATTTTTTTCACATGGAAAACAAAGATTTTTATTTTTTATTTTATTTGTGGGGTGGATGAGCTATGCAATGTTTTTCCTATGCAACAAAAAACAAATAGAAACAAAACATAAAAAGCCAACACTTTTAATTTCGACATGCAGGAACAATGGTGTTTTGTTGTAATTGGCATCAAACCTGTCATGGCACATTTTTAAAATTTGTATTTTTAAAAATAAGTATTGACTTTTATGGTGCTTTTATAGTGTAATATTTTGCATTTGACTTACCACGATGAACTGTATTGAAAAATAACTAAAGATTTCTCAATTTCTGCTGCACTTCATAGAAAAAAAAAAAAAAAAGGTGGGACAATAATGTCAGAATCTTCTGTTTTAAAGCTTGATGGCATTCAAAATGTTGCTAAAACCCACATTCAAGAACCAATACAGAGAAAACAGACTATTAGCGTACTTAAAATGCACATAATGGCTTTATTAATAATTCCTTGCTATTGCACAAAATTTACACAAATAAATATAAGTAATTAAAAATACAAAAACTACTAAAAAATCTAAACATTAAAATCAACAATGGTTGTATCTTCCTGTTTTTTTTTCCCCCTGTCAGGAGCACTATCATCAAAGATAATTGACAATTAGCATACAGTTTGGACTGGCAGTATGGTTCTGTTCTGGGCAAGAACTCCTTTGCAATCATGCAGCTTAGCATGGATAAGAGTAGGCAGAGCAGCAATAACCCCCTAGGGCAAACAGAACCAACATAAATGTATTGCAGATATCATTAATGTTCAATAATTTAATGTATACATAATTTGAGAATCATAATTTGGGAATCAGAAGGCCAAATCCTGATTAGACGAGAGGAGGAGCTGGGGATGGAGGAGGGTAATTATCTCCTGAGCAACACGATAGCTGCTGATAATAGGCTTGTTCGACTTCATGCAGCGCTGCACAAACCGATCGGTCGCTGACTTGAAGCAGTGCATGCCAGTTAGAAATTTTGTCCGACATTTGTCCGATCTGAGACAGCACTGACACCACGTGACTGCGACGAATGGCATCAAAGTAGCGCAAGTGTGATTCAAGAGCAGTCGGCTGAGTCAGCCAGTGCAGCTTGTCAAGATCGGCTGCACAAGCTCTGATAATGACACAGCTGTTTCACGATTGGCCAGATTCACCGCATGACAACATCGTGTGTGTTTCGTGTTTATTCTGAAACTTTCAGTTCCACTAATGCTGAAATCTGTATTTTTATAACAAGCTCTTTTCATGTAGTTGCAATGTTATATTGTGTCATGTTTATCAAAATAAACATGATAGAAAATGTAGACCCCACTTCTTTGTATTTAAATTGTATATGCTTATGTTGAACTTATTCTTGTACAAACAGACACTGTAAGCAGTACATAAAGTATTAAATGAAAATGTCTCTGAAACATCTGTGTATTTGACAAATATTGCATTTATTTCACTTAAGCTGTGTGATAAAGTATGCAAACACAGCGCAAGCGTCACTCCGGGAATCAGAAAGTGTCCAACTTCACATCTCCTTTTTCAGCTCCTCCCCAACTGCACGTGGCAACTCTCACCAATCAGTTGAATCCAGCCACAGCTGATGTCAAACACACCTATTACTGAATGACTTTATATATGGATGATGTGATAGGTGTTGTATTTCTATAGGTAGACGTGGATCAGTTGAGTGTCAGCTGATGTGAACTTGACTGACGCGACCTGCCAGAACTAACGCTACGCTTGATTTTTAACCTGCGTATTATGCTGTTTGCCAAAACTCTGAAATGGTTTGTGATAGAAAGAAAAAGGCATTCCAATCAGTACTAAAGTTTCCTGAAGAGTCCATGATATTTATCAAAATTTGTGTCTGTCCTCATCAGATGTCATTATCAAAAAATGAGGAGGACAGTAAAAACACAAAAAGACGGTGTGAAGGATATCACCAACACAGCCATTTGTCTGTAGCAGGAGCTTACGGTTAACTAAGCCAGGCGAAAAAAAACGAGATTGGCTCACTGAATATACCACAGTGTTTTATGGCTGTCTGCGTGACCTCCAGTTTGTCACTAAACGTGCAAGGTACTGGAGGGGCTCCCTCTGTCTATTCATCCTTCCATCCCTTCTGTTCTCCCTCTCATCATCCCTTCCAGTTTAATCTCTCAGATTTGGCAGGAGCTTAATGAGGCAGTGGGTGAGTCAGCCGCTCTGCTGCTGGAGGTGAGAATTACATTGAGAGAGATAGAAAGAATGAGAGGAATAGGCCGGGAGGTAGAGGAAGATGAGGAGGGGTGAGAAAATAGGGGGAACAGAAGTATTAATGAGAAATATTAAAAAAGAAAAATGTCAATGGCCAGATAGATAGACCGATAGAAGGTTCAGGAAGAAAATGCATCCTACAGTTCTGTAGTATTGCAATACTACACACACAAACTAAATAGCGTGCCATGAAGAGGAGCACAAGAGAAGACAAGGACAGAGAAAAGACTATATAAAGAAAATGTATAAAGAAATAGCTGAAATGATTTTAAAAATACTGTACTGTAGGTATAACACACTAGGAACCGACTATAGTTTATAACTACGGGGATATACAGTATGATACTGGAAATTAAACATTTTTGCTATTTGATTTTGTTGTTGCTGCTATAGTATTCTGGGTCGTAAAAGAAATGACCTGCCTAACTCAACCCAAGTTACTGAGTCTTTAGTATGAATGAAATGAATGAAGACGCATCTTTTTTGTCAACACTTGACCCATTAATACTAACACTTACTTTTCCTTTCAGTCAGTCACGTTCGACGTACGTCAGTAGTGACCAACGTATTAGGATATCGCTTAGAGAGCACTATCAGCTTCGTGTGAACTAAAACAAGCCAATGGAATTGGCGTGCGATATTTGCATAATGCGCACCGCCTCCGACAGGTGTATATAAATAGGAAGCAGATGCAATCGCACTCTGTCCTTCGCTTCGGAGCCATACACTGGTGTCCTGCTTCAGAAGACTCTTTTTCTTCAAAAGTGAAACTAAAACTGCCTCAGAAGAGGATCAACAGCGAGCTGTTTGTGTTGGCAGTGAAGGCACTTCAGCGAGGTTGCGAGCTTCCGGGGAGCCGAGCTATAAGCTCTCAACTGCTGTTTTAACAGCAACACTCTAAAAGTGTGTGTGTGTGTGTGTTGCGATTTGGGCCGGTTCCTCGGTGTGTTCAGGGATGTTGTGTTGTACCTGAGCACATCGCGTCACTCCCTGTGTGCTTCAGCATGAGTGAGCTGACTATTCCCCTTCTAAAAGAGCTTTACAGACGAACCCTGACAGTATGTCATTTTGTCTGTGTGTTACTGGGTGCGGTCGTTCCCTGGTCCCTGCTGATGGGCACAATCGCTGCATCTCGTGTTTGGGCGTTCAGCACGCTGAAGCAGCTTTTGTGGATGGTTCATGTTCCCATTGCGGGAATATGACTATCGCGGTGCTGAGGTCTAGACTCTCCCTCCTGAAGTCTCAGGAAGCGGGGGTCCCCTCCCCTATGCCCCGTTCGACCGTTTTTTCCGGCCCCGGTCGGAATGACGGTTCGGTGGTGTATAGGAAGGGCGACCTGAGGATTACGGTTAGGGCTTCCCCGCCGAGCGGAAACGCTCCGCGGGCCCCTGCCGCCTCATCAGCACCGCAACCCATCGTGCCGCCGTTGGTTTCCGCTGGGCCCTCTACGGACTGTCCAGCCGTTACCTTTGGTGCGCCTGCAGCGGAGCAGATGTCGATCTCTGCATCGGAAGGTGAGCCAGAGTCCTCGGGGGAGGAAGATCCGGCTGCGCTGCCGCCCTCTGGGACAGTAGCGTTTCCCGAGTCAGATCCCGAGTTGACGGCTGTGCTTTCCCGGGCCGCCTTGTGTGTCGGGCTTGAGTGGAACCCTCCACCCTGTCCCGGCCCATCTCGGCTGGATGATTGGTACTTGGGGGGGGGGGGGGGTCGCGCTGGTCAAACCCAGCGTCCCGCCCCAATGCCCTTCTTCCCGGAAGTGCACGATGAGGTGACCAGGTCTTGGCAAGCACCGTATAGTGTTCGTGCAAGGCCTGGTCCCTCGTCTGCCTTCACCTCCCTGGACGGCGGGGAAGCCAGGGGATACGCGAGGATCCCGCCAGTCGAGCGGTCTGTTGCGATGCAGCTGTGTCCAACGGCCACTGGCTGGCGTGGTGAGCCGCGCCTCCCGTCCCGGGCCTGTAAGTTCTCAGCCGGTCTGACTGAGAAGGCTTACAGAGCCTGTGGGCAGGCTGCCTCCGCACTGCATGCGATGGCCCTTTTGCAGGTCTACCAGGCAAAGGCGCTGTCGGAAATGCCCCAGGAAGGGCCTGACCAACAGTTGCTCGGGGAGCTGCGCGCTGCCACTGACCTTGCCCTCCGGGCAACGAAGGTGACAGCGCGCTCTGTTGGTCACGCGATGTCTACTTTGGTAGTTCAGCAACGCCACCTCTGGCTGACCTTGGCAGACATGAGGGAAACCGACAAACATCGGTTCCTGGACTCCCCCGTGTCTCCGGTCGGCCTTTTCGGCGACGCAGTGGAGAGCTTTGCCCAACAGTTCTCCGCTGCACAGAAGCAAGCTGAGGCCATCAAACATGTCATGCCACGGCGGTCCGCTGCTGCCTCCACCCAGCTGCCCGTGGCTCAGCCTCAGCCTGCTCGTCGCCGAGGGCGCCCGCCTGCGTCGTCCTCCGCCCCTGCTAAGTCGGCAAAGCAGCAGCCTACACCAGCCAAACAGCAGGGTGCCGGTCGCGGACGTGGTGCCCAGCCCGTCTCTGCCAAGCCAGGTGGCAAGCGGTCGAGGAAATCTCGGCCCTGAGATGGGCGACCTGGAGGGGAAGGTTCCTGCTCTTCGGGAGAGTATTCCATCTGCTCTCCCACCCCCGGAGGAGGGCCGGGGGGTATTTGTGTTGTCTGTTCGTCTACCGCCGCTGGCTCTCCGGAGTCCAGCGGTACCCACCTTATCACAAAAAGAGCAGTTTCCTCAATCTCCAGGTCACAAGAGGGCGTGCCTGCCAGTGTGCGAGGCCCAGCCTTGCCGCTCGCAGCCCCCTCTCATTCCGCCAGCAGGTGGCAGTGTGATGGTGCAGGCCGCGTCCCGTGCGCCGTCTCCCATACGCACTGCTGCCTCGCAGAGTCTGACCACACTCCGGGCCGCTTCCATGCCGTCCGAGTCGGGTCCCCGTACTCTGCTTCGCTGCCCCACCCCCGGTGCGTCTGTGGTGCCTTTGGTCCTGCTGGTTCGGAGTCTGGAGGCGTGGATCGCGCTTCCCAGCCCGTCCCGCTGGCTCATTCGCACCATCAGACTCGGCTATGCGATTCAGTTCGCCCTGCGTCCCTGGTTTTCAGGGGTGTCCACTTCACTCAGGTGTCGTTGGACAGTGCACCTGTTCTCCGGGCGGAGATTGCTGTCCTACTGGCGAAGGATGCAATCGAGCCGGTCCCTCCAGCCGATATGAAGTCGGGGTTTTACAGCCCCTACTTCATTGTACCGAAGAAGGGCGGTGGGCTACGGCCAATCCTGGATCTGCGCATTTTGAACCGGTATCTTCACAGGATGCCGTTCAAGATGCTCACGCAGAAGTGCATTTTCGAATGCGTCCGTCCCCAGGATTGGTTTGCAGCGATCGACCTAAAGGACGCGTACTTTCATGTCTCGATTCTGCCTCGACACAGACCCTTCCTACGGTTTGCGTTCGAGAGTCGGGCATATCAGTACAAAGTCCTACCCTTCGGGCTGGCCCTGTCACCCCGCGTCTTTACGAAGGTTGCGGAGGCGGCCATTGTTCCCCTCACCGAGGCGCGCGTCCAGTCGGTGTTGAACTGCCTGAGCTCGCTCAAGCGCAGGACAGCGGCCCCACTTAAAGTTTTTCAGAGGCTCCTGGGGCATATGGCATCTGCAGCCGCGGTCACGCCACTCGGATTGCTCCATATGAGGCCGCTTCAACACTGGCTCTGCGGCCGGGTCCCGAGATGGGCGTGGCAGCGCGGCACGCTCCGTGTCCCCGTGACACTGAGCTGCCGTCGCGCCCTCATCCGGTGGTCGGATCCTTCGTTCCTGCGGGCCGGAGTACCCCTCGAACAAGTGTCCAGGCATGCTGTGGTCTCCACAGACGCCTCTGCCACGGGATGGGGGGCCACGTACAACGGGCATGCAGTGTCGGGTCTTTGGACGGGGCCTCAGCTGCATTGGCATATCAATTGCCTGGAGTTGCTAGCAGTACGTCTTGCACTGGGCCGCTTCAAGGAGCTGCTGTCAGACAAGCACGTACTGGTCCGCTCGGACAGCACTGCGGCCGTTGCGTACATCAACCATAAAGGTGGTCTACGCTCCCGTCGCATGTCGCAACTCGCCCGCCATCTCTTGTTGTGGAGTCAGAAGCATCTGAGGTCCCTTCGGGCCACTCGTGTCCCAGGTGTGCTCAACCGTGCAGCCGACGAGCTGTCACAGCAGCCTCCACTTGCGGGCGAGTGGCGGCTCCACCCCCAGGCGGTTCAGCTGATTTGGCAGCATTTTGGCGAGGCCCAGGTAGACCTGTTTGCCTCCCCAGAAACTGCCCACTGCCAGTGGTTCTATTCCCTGATCGGCGGCACGCTCGGCACGAATGCCCTGGCACACAGCTGGCCCCAGGGTCTGCGCAAATATGCGTTTCCCCCAGTGAGCCTTCTCGCACAACTCTTGTGCAAGGTCAGGGAGGACGGGGAGCAGGTCTTGTTAGTGGCGCCGTACTGGCCAACTCGGACCTGGTTCTCGGACCTCACACTCCTCGCGACAGCCCCTCCCTGGCCGATTCCTCTGAGGAAGGACCTCCTGACTCAGAGACGGGGCACCCTATGGCACCCGCGTCCCGATCTGTGGAACCTCCACGTGTGGTCCCTGGACGGGATGCGGAGGTTCTGAGTGATCTCCCGCAGGCGGTCGTAGACACCATCACTTCCGCTAGAGCTCCCTCTACTCGGAGCCTCTATGCGCTGAAGTGGAACCTATTCGTTGAATGGTGCGCCTCTCGCCGAGAGGACCCCCGATTATGCTCGGTCAGATCCGTGCTTTCCTTCCTGCAAGAAGGGCTGGAGCGAAGGCTGTCTCCCTCCACCCTGAAGGTGTATGTTGCCGCTATCGCTGCACATCACCACGCAGTTGAGGGTAAGTCCCTGGGGAAACACGATCTGATCATCAGGTTCCTGAGGGGGGCAAGGAGACTGAATCCTCCTCGCCCTTCCTCCGTACCCTCTTGGGATCTGACCCTGGTTCTCACAGCTCTCCGGGGTCATCCCTTTGAGCCTTTGCAATCAGTCGACCTGAAACTAATGTCTCTTAAAACGGTTCTTCTGGTTGCATTGGCTTCCCTTAAGAGGGTAGGGGATCTGCATGCATTTTCGGTCGACGAAGCGTGCCTAGAATTCGGGCCCGGTGATTCTCATGTCATCCTGAGACCCCGGCCTGGATATGTGCCCAAGGTTCCTACCACTCCCTTCAGAGATCAGGTAGTGAACCTGCAAGCGCTGCCTTCGGAGGAGGCAGACCCAGCCCTAGCTTTGCTCTGTCCCGTCCGCGCTCTGCGTGTGTACGTGGACAGAACGCGAAGCTTCAGGACCTCAGATCAGCTCTTCGTCTGTTACGGAGGCCAGCAGAAGGGAAAGGCTGTCTCCAAGCAGAGGATGGCCCACTGGATAGTGGATGCCATCGCCTTGGCGTACGATTCCCAAGGCGTGCCTTGCCTGCTTGGGTTGAGAGCCCACTCCACCAGAGGAGTGGCCTCTTCCTGGGCGCTGGCTCATGGCGCCTCGCTGACAGATATCTGTAGCTGCGGGCTGGGCGACACCTAACACGTTCGCTAGGTTTTATAGACTTCGTGTAGAGCCGGTATCTTCCCGTGTACTCGCTTCCACTAGCCGGTAGACGCGTTGAACCCGCTCTAAGTGTCGGCTTGCAATGCCATTCCCGCCCCCTGGGCCGGATACGTGCATATTTTTTACTCCAGTCGTGTTCCCCGCTTGGCGAACCCTGTCGAGTTCCTCCGCCTCCCCCTTCGGCTCGGACATTGCGGAGTGTCTGATGCCAGGCCTACATCCTTCACCGACGTTGTCTGTTGGCTGGGTTCCATATGTCGTGACTCCTCTACGTGAGCGGTCCCATATGTGTAATTGTCCACGGGTTTAAACTCCCTACGGCGAGCCCGTGTCTTTCCCTTAGCAGAGCCAGCTCTGCTGTCACCTGTCAGATGAGTCTCCCCCTACCCAGGTGGAGCCATCCCAGGGACTCCATATGCGTACTGCCCCCCGGGCCAGTCCATATGTGTATTCTCCAAGTAAACTCCTCCCCCATTGGGTAGGTAGTGGCCTCCGCAGCGCCGCCCTCGGGTTCGCTTCCCCAGTGTAGTCTAGTTTACTTAGTGGGTATAGGTAAAACAGCAGTAAACTCCTTGGCGTGAGCTCGCCCCCTTCTCCAGTCCTCCGGTGCTATGGGCGGTTAGAGCTCGCGTTGAGCACTGGAAGGGGTTTCGTAACTGTGGCGCTTTACTTGGGATCCCAATTCGTCGGTCACTACTGACGTACGTTGAACGTGACCGACTGAAAGGGAACGTCTCGGTTACGTATGTAACCCTCGTTCCCTGAAGGAGGGAACGGAGACGTACGTCCCGTCGCCACAGTTTCTGTACCCTCGCTGTTGTGCGGACACCAGTTGTCTCCTCAGCGAAAAACAGAGTGCGATTGCATCTGCTTCCTATTTATATACACCTGTCGGAGGCGGTGCGCATTATGCAAATATCGCACACCAATTCCATTGGCTTGTTTTAGTTCACACGAAGCTGATAGGGCTCTCTAAGCGATATCCCAATTCGTCGGTCACTACTGACGTACGTCTCCGTTCCCTCCTTCAGGGAACGAGGGTTACATACGTAACCGAGACGATTCTATATATCTATTTAAAAAAAAACAAACAAAAAAAAACACCTTGCTATGTGTACTGTGCTAGACTAACTGGGCACTTGCCCTATTGTTGGTTTGATTGTATGGGGTCAGAATTGTTGAATTATTCCAAATAAATAGATTGACATTTACAAATAAATGTAAAGAGTTTCACAAAAATTAATCAAATTCACAAGTGAATGGATTAAGATCCACAAATAAATGTAAAGAGATTCACAAAAATTTCCACAAAAAATCCACAACTAAATACAATGAGATATGTAAATAAAAATATATATTTGCAAATGTATTTTATGACACAAACACAACTTTGCCTGGCATTCATTTGTGAATCACTTTCTGTGCATTTGTATATCCCTGCACACATCTGTGAATTTTGAAACACTTCTAGCATCAAGAAAAAATAAATTGGTTCACTCCGAGCAGAATCAGTATTTTAATGTTTCTGTTCATGCTTGCCTTCTGTGATATCATTCCGAGAACAGTGTGATTAGACAAAATACCAGTTAATAACTTTTCAGTTAAATGTAGCAGTTTTCTCCTGCAAGTATCACTATACATTGAAATGCATTCTCATTTCCAAGAAGTTTTCGGAATCTCCACAGGATCGCTTTTTGTATCGGATCAACTCATCCGTCTTCAGCAAGGCAGTTCTTCAGTCAGTGATTACACACTACAATTTCGCACTCTAGTGGCCTCATGCGGTTGGAATGAGACCGCCCTTCTTACAGCTTATTATTATTATTTATGTGAGTACTGTTGGATTGGAGAGCTTTATGCAGAAAGCCGTGAGGATTTCACAACATCTCACCGCCTGTCAGTCAGAACAAACAACCTGGAATATCTTTGCAATGCCAAACGACTGAATCCTCGAAAGGCTCGCTGGGCCCCTCTTCACACGCTTTCAGTTTACCATCACGTATCGACCTGGAGAACAGAACGTTAAGGCAGATTCACTCTCATGTATCCATGCTCCAGAAGAACCATCCACATCTGAACCCATACTCCAGCCATTCTCGTCAGCACCATACAGTGGGACCTTGATGATCAAATCCGCATTGCCACTACAGCCGAACCTGCTTCGCTGGGAGGCCCAGAAGGTAAGATCTATGTGCCAACTACTTTGAGGAAAAACCTTCTGGGCTCCCTTCATGCTTCCCTGGGCTCTGGACATCCAGGCAGCCAGCGAACTCTCTCGCTCCTTCAAGCTCGGTACTGGTGGCCTACCATGGCCTGGGATGTCTCCCAGTATGTTTATGGATGCTCAGTCTGTGCCATCTCAAAAACTCCCCGTCAACTACCATCAGGAAAACTTGTACCACTGCCCATTCCCCGTCATCCCTGGTTCCACATCAGAGTTGACTTTGTCACCGATCTGCCCAATTCAGATGGATACACCTGCATTCTAGTAGCAGTGGATAGATTTTCCAATGCATGCAAGTTGATTCCCCTTCGAGGATTACCCACTGCTCTAGAAACAGCTGAAGCCCTCTTCCACCAGCTGTTTCGCACCTTTGGAATACCCAAAGAGATCGTCTCCGATTGTGGGCCCCAATTCACTTCCCAGGTATGGACAGCCTTCTTCAAACTCCTTAATGTCTCTGTTAATCTTTCCTCAGGATATCACCCCCAAACCAAAGGTCAGACTAAGCAGAAGATACAGGAGATTGGGAGATATCTCCAGGCCTACTGTCACGATAACCAACATAGCTGGAACCATTACCTTCCCTGGGCCGAGTATGCACAAAACTCCCTCAAGCAGTCAACCACCGGTCTCACCCCGTTTCAGTGCATACTCAGCTACCAACCCCCTCTGTTTCCCTGGACAGAAGAACCCTCCAACGTTCCAGCCATAGACCACTGGTTCCAAGTGAGCGAGAGAGTATGGGAGCTCATATCCACCTTGAGCAGGCTGTGCGGAGGCATAAAATGTTTGCAGATGCCCATTGATCGTCTACCCCTGTATACCATCCTGGAGATAAGGTCTGGCTATCGACCCAGGATTTACGCCTCCGCCAGCCGTGCCGGAAGCTGAGTCCCCGCTATATAGGTCCATTCACCATTGATAAATGAAGTCACCTACCGTCTTCAGCTCCCTGCAAGTTACCGAATTCACCCCTCATTCCACATTTCCCTCCTTAAACCTGTGTCTCCCTCCTCACAGAACTGGACGAGCCACCAGTACCTCCTCCTCCTGAGGTCACTGAAGAGCCTCAGATCTATCGTGTGCAGGAGATCTTGATTTCGCGCCGATGGGGCGGTCGTTTGGAATGTCTTGTGGACTGGGAGGGATATGGGCCAGAGGAAAGATCCTGGGTCAACCAAGATGATGTGTTGGACCCTACTCTCTTGACTGAATTTCACCAGAGCCACCCTGACCATCCCGCACCCAGAGGCCGTGGCCGACCCCGTCACTGTAGAAGGAGGGGGTACTGTCAGGGAGTCAACTCAGTCATGCACTCAGTCACCACCATCATCAATCACCACATTCATCAGATCACAATCACCTGACTACTGATTCCCTCCACCTGTCAGAAATCAGCTCCAGCCCCATATATACTGCACTAATTAATCATGATTAATCGCAATTAAAAACATTGGAGTTACTCTCCAAATTATTAAAAACGACCTAAATTATGTTTTATTACTAAAGTTCAGAAGGAGCAGGTTCAGATAATTAACCTAATTAGCACAAGTGGAGAGCATTCAGTTAATCAACCCAACTAAATGACAGGAGGTATAAATACAGCAGACTTACCTCTGTTCATTGACATTGACACAACCGGGGGGAGTACTCTTTGTTTGGGCCAAAATTCAGAGCTCGGAGCCCTCCCCCCAGACAGCTTGCCAAATAAGCATAACTTTTACTGTATTTAATTATATGTAAATGTTAACTCGTGAAAGACAGTATATTTTAAATATTTGTTTAAAGGTGGGATATGTAGATTTTCAAAAATGCTGTTGGACATTGTTGATATTTAAAAATCAACCCAAACAAACCCACCACCCTCTTCATTGCTCCGCCTCCAAAACTCACCCTCCAATCCTAACCAACCTGCTCCGAATTGGTCTTGAATCCCAGCCCGATCGCTGCTGGCAGGCAAGGCTTAGCACTAACAATGACACTAAATGACACTGTATTCTCTATTCTCTAACGGTCGTCAGTGCACAGTAGTTGACGTGCAACAAAATGCTTCTCGAAAAATAAAGTGCAGTTGATGAACAACTGCCAAGGAAGCACAAAAAATGAATGCACAGTACACAAGAGTAAATACAAAGTGTTCGTTGTTAGTCGCCAACAGCACAGCAGCCTCAAACAATCATAACACCAAACCCAGCAGCCTCTGTATCTGTTTTCAGGCTTTCCAGTCCTGGAAAGCTTTTCTAATATTAACACGGGTCCTAAAGCACTTGCCCAGTCATAAACCTTAAAACCTCATAAACCTGATATTCTTTTGAGCTCTTTTGTATTGTGTCTCAACTCTCTTCCTGCAGTTTTTCTTCAAATCTTCCGCTTGCTCGTTCTGTCTCCTCGACCATCATATGCCGATTGGTTACACATTTGTTGTTGGTGTCAGCCCGACTAACTTCCAAACAGTGTTTTTCAAAATCGACTTATTCCACCTTTAATGGCATCTTTTTATGAATGAAGATCAGCTTCATTTTTTTTTTTTTTAAATAACTTTTCATTTAAGTGAACCTAAACTTCACATAAACCCATTTTTAATAAATGTCATATTTACCTGTGGCCTTCCTAACTGTCTAACAGCCCTCTCATAATCTCTAATCTCTAATCTCTCTCGACGTACTTTGATGTCATGCACCGATCAGTCAGTGCAGCACCACTTGAAGTCGAACACACCTCTTAATTTAATTTAAGAGGTCATTTAACTACTTTAAAACTGCTCTTGTGAGGATACTTGACAAAACGGGCATTCTGACATAATGCTGTATGTTATTGTTTGTTCAAGCGCGAAAGAGAATTCAATACTGGCACGCATCTTTCTGTGCACACGAGTCGTGTGTGTGTCATACGGATACGACATTCACAGACAGCGCATTTCATTTGTCTTGTGGCACTTGGATGTATTTGCGTGAATAAGAGCGTGAACAATAGCCAAATTATGACTGAAAAAACAAATGGTGTGTTAATTACATTAAATATTTTTCACATGTTAAACTGAAAAAATTAATCGCATGCGTTATGCCCTTTTTTTGCCTATATTTTTTTTGCCTATATACTAAGAGCTTGTGACTAAACCTTGTATCTTCAGTGGATCCTCAAACTGTTAGCAAAACCTCATACAGTAGCTCCACCTGCCTCAATCGTGAATGAAGTTCTGCACACATTTTGGAGACGGTCTCTGCTTGTTTGCAGTGCAAAGGGTAAATAAAAAACTGGTTCTTTAAATAAGTACAGCGTTTTCTTTATTTAAAACACTATGTGTTTAAAGGCTAATGTTTTATGTGTTTGAGGAGCGGAGAGTGTCTTAATCTGGCATTTGGCATCTAGTCATAGCCAATACAGCCTGTTATTGCGATGCACTTACTGCCTCAGATGTGACTGTTCTAATGATGGACAAAACACAAATCTCAGACATTCGCTAGTAAAAAACCTTGTAACTCCATTTGAGATTGATTTTGGGGAAATGTTATTAATATAACGACACATGCAAGTGACACAATACTAACTTTGACAACAAGGAGATAAAAAAATTCCAGAATAGTAGTGGTTCTACACTAACTTGGAATTTTTGCTTATTTCAAAACACTCCACGCTGGATATAACCTGCCAGACTCTTCAAGGCTATATGGTGTGGCTGGCCAAACTTCTCGGCCAAGGCTGCCATGGTGTCAGTGTACAGCCTGGATGAGTTGATAAAGACGATAAGACAGGCCTCTTCAAGTTTCACATGATCCACAAGAATCTGATACTTGAAAAGCTCCATAGCATCAGCGGGTAGCAGGTTTGCTAGGGCTAGTTTCAGCCGGGAGAACTCCATCGGGTTCTTAAAGATGAAGAAAGGAATTTTTGGTGCCGGGCCCCTGTACTCTCCTCCTCCCAGAGTCGCTGATACTGGCGAGAACTCTCTGCCTCGGGCGGAACATGGTTGGCATGTATCAGGCCTGGCTGGCTACTGAGTTGTTTTTAGGCTGAGGGGGGTTCAGGCTTCGAGGAGTATAATGAGGACAAACGTGGGCTGTGATGCTGGACATTACACTGTCCCTCATAAGCTGGAGCTCGCTCATCATTTGGTCTATGACAACAACCACTCGCTGCTCCTCAGCAGCCGCAGACATTGGAGGGTAGTCAGGCAAAGGCTGTGGGGGAGGGTGTAGTCCCTCGTCATACTCCTCTTCTTCTAAGTCTAACGAGTCATCTGGTAAGGGAAGGGGTGTCATTGGCCATTGCTCCAAAGTCTGATCCCACTGCACTGTTCTTCGCACTGTAGCTGAGGCTGTTGACTCATGCGATTCCCTCCTAGAATCATAAGGTGAAACTCTACTGCATGCTCAGTGCATGCTCGACTCAGCTCCCTCCTCTGTGTAGGGCATCAGGGTGAGTGGCCATCCTAAGCCTGTGTCAATGAAGTTTTCCTCTGAGCTTGGGGAATAATCATCCTGTGCTTGGGGGTGAGGCTGTTCCACTTCATGTGAGGCTGTGAGTTACACTCTTCCCCTCTAGGTATGTGTTGTGCCTGACTAACATGTGTTGGGCCTTGTATCTTGGGCTGCACTACATCAACGTCGTAATCTTTCAGATAGGATGGTCGTCTCACCTGATGTTTGGGCTGAGTGGATGGGGCCCACGATGCTTTGCCGTTCTGTTGCATACTTCCAGCACAGCTGCAACTCAGGCTCAAAGGACCACAAAATATAGCGAAGGCTACCCTGAAGATAATAAGGAGTGGTTTCGGGTAGGTATAGCAGTGTACCAGGTGTGTCGGTCAGAACACAACAAAAAGAGAAGTGATGAACCTGAACTAGTTTAAAATGGCAAGTATGTAAATTTACATCAGAGGGGGGAGCCAACCATTGACATGCACCTTAAACAATGCTTGAATGTGCAACAACGTCCAGGTACAATGAAGGAGGCAACAGCGAGTCAGTTGGGCCTCCTGGTTCCAAGGAAATAGTAGTTAGTATGAGCACTTGGAATGGTGTCAAGCAAGCAAGCAATCATGGAGATGCAGGAGCACAAGAGGCACATGTGGTCGAATATATGGAGTAATGTCCTTGCTTGAATGAATTTGTGCCGAATCTTGATCAGATGGGAGTGTAACATGAATTGTGCTGATATTTGGCGTGGTTTGCTCTCATTAGACACACAGAAGCACAATATACACTCAATATGAGGCTGGTAACCAACGTTATTTGTCTTTTCCAGCGCCCGTTTATGCGATAAACTGATATGTGCAGTGGCTGATGCTCCGTGCTTAATTGTTTTGCCTGTGAGCTCATGTGCGCGTCATACTTTCATAATAAAGGTCCCCGCATATGTTTAGAGCTACAGCGCTCCTAATCCTCTCAATCGCCTTTTGCACACTTGCCATGAAATAACTTTTCTCATTCATCTGCATTGGCTCAAATAGGAAGTATAAGGCCTATAAAATTGGTACAGTAAAAGATGTTTAAAATTTGGATTTCGTTAGACCAATAGACTGTGTATCAAGCCAAGCCAAAGTATTAGCATATATTTTATGAGCCTTTGAAAATGCTAGAGAAACAGAGATTTACATCTCTGTTATGGGAACAACACTATACTGGATACTGACGTGTTATGGAAGCTTCACATTTTTCGAAATAGAACAGTATCAATAAGTAGCTGACTAATGAATAACTGAATGCAACCTCATGATAAACATGTGAGTTTATGTAAAAGGTGAAATTACTGTCACACAACAACCAACAGCGTTTCCCAGTTCTTCAGACAAGCAGTTTTAATGATGCATATGAGTAGCTCCGTGGATATAACCATCTATAGAGCATTATAAATAGTATCGGTAACACTTTACAGGTTCATTAGTTAATGTGTTAACTAACATGAACTAACCATGAGAAATACATTTGTTACTGTATTTACTAATTTTCGTTGACATTAGAACTGAAAATACAGTTGTTCATTGTTCATGTTAGTTCACAGTGCATTAACTAATGTTAGATGTAAGATTTTAATAATGTATTAGTAAATGTTGAAATTAACATTAACAAAGATTAATAAATGCAAGTGCAGTTCATTATTAGTTCATGTTAACTAATTTAGCTAACTAATGAACCTTATTGTAAAGTGTTACCATAGTATTTAAACATTAAATATATGTATTACGATTCCCTTTGTTTGAAGAGAAGAGGTGGTTCTTTTTAAACGTCTGACAGGTTGTTGCATTCCAAACAGATCATATCTTGCATTTGATGACACGCACAAGCGATCTTTACATTTATTTGTGAATCTTAATCTATTTATTTGGAATAATGCAACAATTCTAGCCCTATAGATTGCTTCTATTGTGCTCCTCATTTGTAAATCGCTTTGGATAAAAGCCTCTGCTAAATGATTCAGTGTAAATGTAATATATTTGATCAAAACGACTGGAGTAGACAAGCACAGACTTGCCCTGATTGCAACGCTTGACTAAAGTAATTGTACGTAACATAATCCAGCCTAATATTGAATTGTTTCAGCTGTGAAATTATTCAAATATTCACAAAGAGGGACATTGCCTAAGCACTTTCAGTTAAGATGTTATAAGTCTATATATGGTACATACTTAAAAAATCTAGAGGCAGAAGTGTGACAACAGGCATAAAAATTTACAAAAATCTTAGTGTGAATATCTAGCATAAATTTCTCAGGGGGAATTTATTTACACATTTGTCTCTGTGAGAGGAAGAGAAATACAGTGTGTGGGTGAGAGAAAGAGAGAGAATATGTGTGTGTGCTCTCATAAAATTTTGTTATGGCATGTTGAGCATCGTGAGAACAAGATGAGGTATGTGGTCCAAACCCTGACACGCGCGCCACTGTAAACATTAGTGTGAGGTATTGATGTTGAGCTGAGTGAAAGTGGGAGGTGTGGGCCTGCATTGGTCCATGCTGTCCTCGACTGTTCCTCTTCCTAACTATCACTGACTAAGGAATGCTCAATATGCATAGCCCCAAAGTCACTAGCGATGACATCTTTTTCCATGACTGTCTTTGGGCAATGATCTGGCAGCTCAGTGGAACACAAACACTTTGATTCATGCACTAACTTCCCACAGTTTTTTTAAGTAATAAAATGGCTCTCATCCAATGTGTGGCTATTTTTAGTTAAAGAATGGAATGTGGATAATGTGAGTTGAGCTGCTTTAAGTTAAATCATCAACCTGACATAATGGTTATTTTGCAGACAGAAGAATGCTCTCAGCAGGGGCAGGAGCCTTTTGTCACTGTTTGGAAGGAATGGTGAAGGGCTCCACAAGCTGTCTGGCTTGTTTCTGAAGAGATATGCCAAATAAGTAACTTGGCTTATGGGCAGACTGACCTTGTTTGAAGGTGGAGAACTGAACACATAGAAATGATGTGCAATGAACCAGTGTAGTCTCCTAAGGGAAACAATGTAATAGCTTTTTTATAAGCACCACCAAAAGGTCACTTTGGTGACATTGATAACACCCCTCTGCAATCGTGACTTTGAATAATTAAAACAATATATTTCACTATATTTACAATCAGTGTTGGGGGTAAGCCTTACAAGTAAGGCATGAATAAAGTAACACATTAATTTTAAATTTACATCAAAACTTTTTTTCAAATAACACAAGCTGCTTTGTTTTCCCATTTATTGACAGTGAATAAGGTGAGAAATTGTGAGTGAGGTGCATAAGCGTTGTGTGCGCTGTGTAAACATGATGGTTATTTTAGTTCTAGACTAAATATCAGCACGCATTAATGCTCTTGCGCAAAAACAGTATTCCTCAAAATGAGAAAAGAGAAATTCAAAAACAATATTACACAAACCTGAAATAAATTTTAATTAATACAAATATATTTTATGTATTTAATCTCACTTTATTAATGATCCAATTCAACCATACTGCAAAAATAGCTTTAGTTAAAGCAGCTGTCCGTATTTTTGCCTCTATGTCGCCATCTCTGTTTGAAACGTGAAATTGCAGTTGTTTGCGGAATTATTATCTGTACATGCATTGTGCCTCGGCACGGCTCCTCAGCGCGGATGAATCTAATGTTTTCTGTTAATCACCACATGGTGTGGATACTGTACCTCGGTATCACAGATTCTGCATCTCTGAAGTATGACCAAAATAAGAATTTTCAACGGAGAATGTCATCTGAACAAGTAAGTAACATTTCTGCCACTTTTGTTCAGACTGAGGAAAAAAGCATTAAATCGCGCTGCCAATGGTGATTAAATCTAACGATCGCTTAGCTCATATCACGTCAAACAGTGCAAAATATTATTACTGTCATTAAACAAACAAATTAAAAATTATTATTGTTAAACTTTGTAAAAATTTATGACGCAGTGACCCAAAGACAAAAGGCGACATGCTCAAATTTCCCGCTGAAACCTACCAGTACCACCCGAATTATAAAATATTATTACAAGCTTACCATTGTGAATCGGCTAAGGTAAGGAGATATTTTTGAATACTGGTTGGTCATGTACATGCTTAAAAATGGATCATTTTTAACCAAAAAAAGTTACGGACAGCAGCTTTAAACAACACGTGTGTGTGTGTGTGTGTGTGTGTGTGTGTGTTTCTTTCTTTCTTTCTTTCTTTCTTTCTTTCTTTCTTTCTCACATTTGGGGGATTCTAATGATTCAGTGCATGAGTTAGCAGTCCAAATGATTAAGACTGAATCAAACCAATTTATTGAGAATAACCGATTCAAAAGAGTGATTCACTTGTGATGTAGAGATAAGTTTTTTTAGTTAATTCCATGGATTTTTAATATGAAGTCTTTAAAAATTGCAGCAGTTTAAAACCACAGATCATCAATAAACTGTAAATGTATAATATTATGGATTTAAAAGTACAAGTCAGTAATGCCTGAAAAGTAATATATTAGTGTAGCAAACAATCTTATACAGCTACTAGGCTAACTATGTTCTGTAGCATCTGCGCTATGTTGCTAAAACTATCTTTTGGATCTAACTGTAATAATTTTCCACATGCAGGTTCCAGGTTATACTATGCAAAAGTCTAAACAATAATCTCTTAATTTTGCAGTAAGCAATTATAACTACCCCAAAAAAAGGCTTAACCACATTAAAAATGCACATTTAAGAGGCTCCTCTTTTGGTGAAAGTTTTCAGACAGCTTTTAAAATGGCCGCCAGACAGTGTGAGCACATGGATACCCATATCTCAGTGTGCAATGGTCTGATTTTCTTGAAATTACAGGTGGTATGTAGTAACAAACACATCAGTTGGTTAAGACATCAATACATTATGTTTTCTTTTTATAATCTGAGCTCAAAGATGTTAGTGTGCTTAATGGGTACTTGAGCTTAATAGGTACGTTTACCCTAATTATCAACGTAAAGTTAAGGTAGCTAAAGCGCAGATTTAATTAATAGGTATTCTCATAATACAAAAGTTTTATTTAGTACAATAAACTCTGTATTAAATCCATTAACACGTACTTATCCTGATCCTACTAAAAAAGCTTGTGATAATTTTTTACTAGTAAGATCAAGAAAACCAGAGCCAACATTCTGCCTACCTCTAATTATTCTTTAGATTCCTCTTTGAGTTCTGTATTCTTCTCTGACTTAAGCCAATTTCACTTTCTTATTTAGTAAACATAGTCCAGCATTTAAAACTTACATATTGTGCTTCAGATGTCATTCCTTCTCGTTTTTTTCTACAAGTTTTGGATGTTGTAGGCCCAAACATTGTTAGTATTATTAATTGCAGTCTAGTAAATGGTATAGTTCCATCTTGCCTAAAACATGCTATAATACAACCTTTTCTGAAAAAGCCTAGACTGGATCCTTTAGATTTAAATAATTATTGCCTCAAATAAGAATAAGAAATGTATGTGTGTAAATGTGTGTGTCAGTGTCAGTGTGTCCAAGGACTACAACTTCTTGTTTTGTCTAGGTAGGTGCATGATGTGCACAATGGAAAAATCCACACAAAGAAAGTCAAAAAGTGAAGCCCAAGAAATAAGAAATTATTTAAAAATGGCCACTTTAAATCATTTACGATTTAGTGCTTCACTTTAAAGGAAATTGCTAAAGCTGTTTTTTTTTTTTTTTCAAATAATAGAAAGCAAAATCTGAACACATAATCATAATCTAATACTGTGATCTATATACTATTCCAAGACTTGTCTTAATCATTCCCTGTAAGGATTGTAATATGCATGGAGCCAAACATAAAAGCAGTAAAATCATCAGTACAACAGGAAACAACAAATTAAGGTACGTCGCCCAGTTAGAGAACCATTGTCTCATCCCTTTACTCCAGTGATATGCTTCAGGTGGATCAACAGTTATGGTTTTCGTGTGATTTATCAAGTCACACAAGTGTCCCCCATCTCCCATTGCACTCTAACTTCTTCTAGGTCAGTTCGCTTTGTTGAAACTTCAGATACGTTTGAAACATTCACAACTCCATTATTGGAGCTCCATAGCTGAGGTCCTCCTCTGTGCCATTCTCCTAAAGCTAAAATCTTCAGGCTGGTGATTGGCAGGGTGCAGGTATGATTGCTTTTTACATTGTTCATGTTGATTGTCTTGGCAGCATTGTAAGTTAGAGGGACAACGAACCAGACGCTGTGTATGGCATGACAAATCAAACAGTCCTTGGTGTCCATGTTCTCCGCCATGGCAGCAGACAGAGCACAGGCAGTATTCCCGCAGCATTTCCTCAAATGGGTGGTGTTGTCTCCTGTCCAGCTTTCCCCTTTGGTGGCAATTCACGAGTTCACACTTACAAATAATCAGCTCCAAGCTTGGTATTTGGCCCGAACCCAGAGTACTTCCCAAAAAAATTGCAAACCAATGCAGGACAGCAGCCGGGATCATTACTGATGACCCCCAAAAATTGCAATGCGCAGGCTGATTGCGCTGTTTGGAGGGTTAGTTAAAGGATTTCTCACAACAGTGAATGAAGACATTACTGCTGCAGCATTGAAGGCGAGTTTAGGCAGAGCTGGGCTCCTGCGGGAGCAGAGTCATCATCACTGCTGCGGCAGTGGAGAAAATTAGCCAGAGAAACTGAGCTCTTGCGGGAGCCGAGGCGACATCACTGCTGCGGCAGAGGAGAAATTGGCCAAAAGAACAGACCTTCTGTGGGAACAAAGGCAACATCACTGCTACAGCAGTGTAGAGAATAGCCAGAAGAACTGAGCTCCTGCGAGAGCCGAGGTGACATCACTGCTGCAGCAGTGGAGAAAATTAACCAGAAGAACTGAGCTCCTGCGGGAACCAAGGGAACATCACTGCTGCGGCAGTGGAGAGAATAGCCAGAAAAACTGAGCTTCTGCGGGAGCAGAGGGAACATCACTGCTGCAGCAATGAAATAGTATATTCCTTTTTATTGAAATGATGGTATTATTTGAGTCAGATATGGTGGGCTTGCGGTTATGCATGAGAGAACAAGCTGGAGCTGAAAACTTAGCTGATAAGTGTTCATTGGACTTTTTTAATGTGGAAGCAATTTGATCGGGTGTAGTTCTTAAAAAGCTTCTGATGACCAGTGACCAAGTGTTTGAAGCTAATACTGGAAAGGCCTTTTTGGGCAGCTGTGGTTGCTGCTCCTAAGCGGAACAAATGACTGGAAACGTGGTTTGCAGGGGTGCAGGATTGAATCAAGATGGATTTAAGGTGTTTTTGGAACCAAACATGTGACAGGGTGGTTGGAATTATTGGCGAAGAGTGGGTTGGATGGAAATTTGGCTAAAGCATTTCTAAAGTGTAAATAGGCTGAAAGAGTTTGATACGGCTGAATTGGTGCAGGGAGATTAAAATATAGATGAAATGGCTTTTCTCATTTGTCTGTCTTTGTTTAATGAAGTTAGAGATGGTGTCTAACTCTGATAAGTCTGTAATTGTGTGATGGAACTTTGGGTTGAAGCTGGGCGTAATGGTGAGTTCTGAACATCTGAGAAAGCCAAAAAAGCCAGTATAAACATTACGTCTTATTACGTACATATAAGAGTGCAGGCTGTATTGATGGAGTAGTCGCCTCGTCGGAGAGCGGAGATGCATTTGGTGAGGATGGAGTTATGGGTTTCCTGGCACCTTGGCAGGTGGGCTGGGTTCTTTGGATGCCTTTGATAAAAAGGGATGTTTGTGAATGGGCTATTTCAGAAGAGGGTGAACCAAAAATACGTTTATGGAAAAACTGGATTCTGCATAGAGCCAGTAACCTTTCATAGAGCCAGCTTGGATGTTATTAATGCTGTTTACATGAGATATTAATAAAGTAATGTTGAGAAGAGAAAAATCTGGAAAATGCAGGCTGAAAGAATGGCTGGGACTGAAGCCGCTTGCCAAGGCAGCCTCACGCTGGGGCTGGTCCCTGAAACCTGGGGAGAAACAAGGAGAGTAGAAAAAGAGGAAGCTGGGGAGGAGAATAAGGCGTCTGGGCATGCGCCATTAGCGGAGGCAGCCTCACGTTCTAATCGGCTCTTGGAGCCTGGAGAGGAACAAGTTTGAGACTGATGACTGGGCCTGCTCCGTTAGCGGAGGCATCCTCACGCTAGGGTCTGCAGGCCACAGATAATGGGTAGGGTGAGAGACGGCGAGATGAAATGGCCGAGACGGCTGAGCTTTCTCTGCTAGCAGAGGCATCCTCACGCTAGAAGGGAAAGCATTCGCCGAGAGGGGAGGGCATTGTTGAATGGGGTGCGGCGCTGGGGAAAGCCGCGGTGTGCTGCTAAGTGGAGGGAGGAGGAGAGTAGGTAATCTGGGGCACGGCCCAGGCTTGTTGTTGCCGTGACCTGACACTTGTCTTCTAATGCATGATTTGAAGACGCAAGAGAGATGTGAGATGAAAGAGCGGCCTTGCGGGATTATGCGCATCATGAAGTTTACATAGCTGAGCAAAGATAGCAGTTCCTTTTTTAGAACAGTTTTGACTGTCTAGGAAGCTGGAAGCAAACAGAAATATCCTATTGATTCCTTATGCAGTGATACCTGGAAGTTAGCTGTATTTAAGTTAAAGCCCAGAAACCTGGAAACCTGAGCTCAGTGAAAACTGTGCTAAGAGATCGATTATTAAACTTTGTATATATTCTTATTTTCTCAGTAGAAGCCTAAAAACGCTTCATAACCTGCATATATTCACCTGCAACACGACGGTTTGATATTGTAATCGTTGTTTGATATTGAATGATCAAACAGCAAAGTACAGTCGGATTTAGATGATCATTTGTTCTTTGACTGTTGCTGATTTGAGTCACATGTGACTTTGATCTCACTGATTTGATCTCACTTATGTAAAAAGACAAAGAGCTTTGCAAAATAAAAATGAGCACTTTGAATTTATTCAGTCGAGTAGGTTGTATATTTTTACATTTGAATATATTACTATGTTTATGTTGAATTCACGTTTATAAAAACCGTAGAAAACTGTAAACCATGACGTAATATCATGGCAATGTTCAAAGTAGTGAGACCGCAGCTTATTTAAATGCATTAGTAAAATAACGATTGCGTGTAAGAATTTTCCTTCCAGTCTGTGCTGCTTCTCTTTACCAATAGTGAAGCTGTGGGTTGAAGTTGGCGTAACTGTGAAAATTCAATCAGAGACAGAAAACGAGAAGGATTTAAACTGTGCTCATGCTGGGTTGAGCTGACGGGGTGGAGAGAGAGCTGGCTGGGACTGAATATGCGCTGCGGCGCGGCTCTGGCTTGCTGAAGGCCTGCTTTGTCGGCCTGACATTGGAGGAAGGCCCGTTCCTTCGCGGAAAGAGGCGGTATTGCCCGAGACTCGAGCTTGGTGCTCGACTGCTTTGTTGTCCATTTTTCTATGGCAGGAATGACTGAATGGCTGGGGTAGGGAAATACACAGAAGGAGATCATGGATGTTTAGGCCACGGTGACGAGGGTAGGCCTCGGTATCTTGGCATGCAGGGACCCACTTGGCATGCAGGGACTGATTGGTTAGATATGTTTATTACTGATTGTTGACAGCTGGCTGAAATGACGAGATGATTAGTCAGATTTTTTTTAATGTTGCTCCTCCCAAATTTTGTTAATAAAACATCATTTAACAGAATCATTGTTATTATTACAAAGTTATTATTACAAATCCCATTGTGCTGACTGTGCACCACAAAGTTTTAGTGGAATTTTTCTCCAACACTGCCTGTCACTGAACTGCTCTCTCCTCTGATCCTTCCTTGGTCTCCTTGACGTTGTTACGTTGGTCCAGATTAACTAATCAGATTGCATATGGATGTAACACTGCGTGTTCAGCTCCTTTCTGCCCATATGTTTACTTTCCTAGTTAATCTGAACGTTCCCTTTGGCATGGGGCAGCCTTCAGTCTACTCGCCTGTATCCACTGCAGCTGCAGGTCAGTCAGCACTCCCGTCCTCGTCACTGCAATCACCGTGGCAGGCCCCAGATATTTTGGCTCTCCGATCTTGGCTGGCTTCAGACTAGAGGTCTTCACGGGTCCAAATATTCACCCAAACCCGAACCCGGCCGGGAAGACACAGGCCCGACTAGACCCGATCGGCACATAGGTCTATTCCACAGCAAATTGCTATTAATAAGTCAATAAACAAGTTGCGAAAATAAAACGTTTTGTCTTACCTAATGTTAGTAGCCTTCTCCCTTGTACCTGACTGTGATGCATTTGCCAAGAAAGTTCATCCATCTCTTGCCAACTTAAATGCTTAATCCACTCATTATTCCAGCTTTAAAAGTCCACTTGCTGTCACGATGACAAAATGCGACTTTGCAGTTTTGAGTCAACTCATATAATAAAATAACATTTTAAATAACTATTGCTTGTTCAGTGTCATGGCCACTGCTTATTTGCGATCATTTCTGTGCTTTCTGAGACGGGTCTGACCAAAATTTTAGATATAACAAGATGGTTAATTCATAATATTATTCTACAAATAAAGTGCGCTCGCATGAGACTGCACATGCGTGTTAGCTGGAGCAACCTGAAACATAAGCTTTTAAACGCATTTTGAACGTCGTAGGAAACATTCATGCTCATCTCATATTTTGTTGATGATTTGAAATATGTTATTTAAATGCGAGTGTGCAAGGCTGCAAGCAGTTTTTGAGATTTGAAGTTTGTTTGCATTACTGTTGCACACAATAGGAATAGGAAAACTCGATGATCACCGTTCGCTTGCATTAACTCCGCCTGCTCTGCTTCTGATGGCTGGGGTCGCTCGTGTTTTTTTTTTCCACCTTATTTCCCTGCTCATACTTTGCAAGTTACAAAACACACGCACAGCGCTGACTGACTCTCAGCACAGCCGGGTGATCTTCGAATTAGATCGGCTCGGGTATACACACAATGTTAAACAGACCCGGGAACCGAAGTAATAGATTGGGACCCGACCCGGACCCGTCTGACCATTTAAAATATAGACCCGAACCCGTACGGGTCCCGGGTCAGGTCCCGGGTCCTCGGGTCTTGGGTCCTCTTTGTAGACCTCTACTTCAGACTCCTTATCAGCACCTGCTGGTTGGGCACAAACTGGTGTGCTGGTTTCTCTAAGGGGAGAGAAAGAGTTAGTGAGACATCACCATTAATAGAATTACATTTTTGACCAGCTTCATGACATAGTCGTCCAGGATCACCTCCATTTCACCTAAAGAAGAAACTCCAGCGCGGCCTTTGACCCATGGTGTCGGGAAAGGCCGACCCATTAGAATTTCAAAAGGAGACATTTTAGTAGTGGAGGATGGTGTCATTCGTATTTTAGCTAAAATAGCTGGCAATACAGTCATCCAATTTTTTCCCGTCTCTAAACACGCTTTAGTTAATCGATTTTTGATCATTCTATTGAATCTTTCGACTACTGCAGATGACTAAGGATTGTACGGAATATTAAAATGCCAATCAACAGATACAAAGTTCTGGCATGAAACTCTAATGGGCAGGCTAATAGGTCCTTTAACACAACCTGCTAATTATCGCATTATTATCTATAGGTCACAGATGATTGGTTCCTGCTGTATTAGTAGCCAATGAGCTTGCATGCTTAATCTTTAAATACATGAGTTGGCATTGCTTAGCAGTGCAATGTGCTTCAGAAACCCTCCACCTTCCCCAGCTCCACCTGTATAGATCTGATACGGTTATTCATGTATGCTATATTATACAGCAGCAGCATGTCTTACTTGCTCTGCAGCAACAGCACCAATAATCAACAGCAGCGTAGCAGATCTATTCCGCCAAGACCAAATATATCTACATTGTCATATCCATTACCATGCCAAACACTCTGAGAGTTGTCATGATAGAACTAAAGTTTTAGCCAATAATTGTGTTACCTTTGATGCAAAAGGTGTTCCATTATCACTTTCAATTACACTTGGTATCCCAAATCTGGGTATAATTTCTTTGCACAAAATCTTAACCACCGTTTTTGCATTCTCCCTCGCACATGGGAAAGCTTCTGGCCACTTTGTGAATCTGTCAACAATCACAGGCAAATATTTACAATTTTGAACAGGTGGCATATGTTTAAAATCTATTTGCAAATGTTGAAATGGAGCCTCTGGAAATGGTAAAGCTGAATGACTTACTTGACTTTTTGCACAGATTAAGCACAAATCTAACACCAATTTGGTTGTCTTGTGTACATCTGCAATGCAACACAAAGCATTAATTGCCTGGGCTGTCTTTGCAGCACTTGTGTGCGAGAGACTGTGATAGTGACGTATAAGCAACACAAGTGTCGACTTTGGCAAGGCCACTTTCCCTTCAGAGTCTCTGATAATTCCCTGTTTGTCTGGCTGACAGCTTTTTGAGGCCCAGTATTGTAAGTCAGCCTCTGTAGGTTGCTCTGTAATTAGTCAAATTAGTCACGTGTGCCATCATAGCAACTTCAATTGCCTTTTTGCATGTTTTTTTTTAGCAGCCTCTTTAGCAGCTGCATCAGCCAATTGATTACCTCTTACTTCCTCTGAATCTTCTGCTGCATGTCCCCTCACCTCGATCGCTGTCTTAAAATTTCTTTGTTTCCATGTTTTGGCAAAGTCATGGACTGCACTGTACGCATACTTAGAATCAGTATAAATTGTGACAGTTTTATCTTTTGAAAGTACACAAGCTCTTGTTAGTGCCACTAGTTCCGCTGCCTGTGCTGATGTGTATGGTAATGATTCTACTACCACTTTGTCAGGGAGTCTAACAATTACATAGCCACATAAACATACACCATCTGATGGTTTAGAACATGAACCGTCAACATATAGGCTATCCTCCTCTTCTAGGGCCATATCTAGCAGATCGGTCCTACAATCAGTTTCGGTTTCAATTGTTTTCAAACAATCATGTACCTCATCAGTGTTGTCAGTGGTTTGGTCGGCAGTACCGAGCAACTCTCTCAAAGCAATGACAGCAGTGTGTGGCACAGATGTTAGCTTAATCATTAAATTTTTAGTTGCTAACAACGTTGCCTCATAGCCTAAATAACGCTGTCGTGTGCTGCGTTTTAAGATTATGTAAAATTGCATTTACCTGGTGTGAGGTGTGTAACGTCAATGGATGTGAGAGGACTGTTTTTTCAGCATCTTGTACCATCAAGGCAGCAGTAGCCACTGCTCGAAGGCATGTAGGCAGACCTTGTGCAATGTTGTCTAATGTTTTGGATAGATACGCCACAGGGTGCTAAACTGGTACCATGTTCCTGGGCCAGTATCCCTGCCGCAATGCCCCCGCTCTCGTGCACGTAAAGGTGGAAGTCCTTTTGTGTAATCAGGAAGGCCCAATGTGGCGGCCGACATGATTGAGTGTTTCAACACGTTGAAGGCAGCATCCATTTTAACAGTCCACTTGATTGCTTGTTGTGGTGAGGCTTTGGTGTCAATGGCTTGACACAAAGTCTTGTCATGCAAAGCACAGTCTGGTATCCAGGCCCTGAAATAGTTTATCGGTCCCAGAAAAGCATTTGTTTGATGGCAGCTGGTTTAGTAAATCTCTTTACCAGCTCTGTCTGGAGAGATCCTTTTTTGTCCTTCTGAGATAATGTGTCCCAGATAAGAGACTTGTGTCTCTTAATAATGGCTGCACTTCTTCAGATATCGGTATGCTGAAAAAAGCAGAGCATATATCAAGGACAGTATAACATTTTTGTGTAGGTGATATTGAATTTATTATAGTTACCACATCTGGTACCACTGGTGAAAGCGGTATGATCAGGTCATTGATCTTCCTCAAATCTCGTGTCAGTTGCCAACTTTGTCCATCTGCTTTGAGAATTGGATTAATAGGTGTGTTATATGGCGAATGTGTCTTAATGATAATGTCCTGTTTCAACACATTTTCAATCACAGGTTCAATGCCCTTCTCTTTCTCTGGAGAGAGAGGGTATTGTTTTACATAGACCAGTGTTTTTGTTTTCAGTACATGCAGTGTATGCTTTATCATTGATGAAACCTGCTTCGTCCTTGTGCTTAGCCCACAGTTTTGGATTTACTCGTTAGGTGACGTTATCTCTTCTCCTACACTCTCAGCTTCATTCAGCATGTAATCAGCAGGATGAGGTTGTGGCTCAGTGGACACCATCAGCACAGAAAGGAATAAAAGAGAAACATAATTTTCCGTAAACAGTTTCCACTCCCAATTTATGCATTATATCTCTTCCCAGCAAATTCAGAGGTGACTCTGGAATAATATTAAATTTGTGCATAAAATGTTGACCATCAGGCAAATATTGTGACCACAGGCAAAGGGTGTAACTGAGCAGGAGATTGGAACCCCATCAATACCCACAGAGCGCATACTTTTTGCAGAAACTGGACCCTCATACATTAAACCAGAAATTGAAGAGCAGCTGGCACCAGTATCAATAAGAAAGCAACATGTTTTCCCATCTACACTCAATTCCAAATTTGTCAAATCAATTTAGTTATTTTTATATTTTAGAGTGAGCAAAAAAGTACTTGGGTTTCCTTCACTCCGTAGGCCTCCCTATTGGAATTCTCCTTTTTGCCTGTCTCTCCCTGTTTGCGTATATGAATCATATTTTCGTTTCCTGCACTCAGTTCTGGTATGCCCTCTACGGCAGACAGAAACCCCAGAAACCACGTTCGTGGTCACATCCAGGCAGACAAAGAACTCACTGACGACCTCTGTGATCGTTTCAAGGCAGACAAGGAACTCATGGATGACCTCTGTGGTCGTATCCAGGCAGACAGGAAGTTCATAGCTTATGAGGCTGACTCCCAATGGCTGTGGCTATAATGGCCAACTCTTGCTCAGGCATGGCAGCCATCTTGGCTGAGGGCTCAGGCGTGGCAGCCATCTTGGCTGAGGGCTCTGGAATAATGTGAATAGTGCCAAAGTCAGGCAAGTCAGATAAATGTGCAATGTACAGAAACTTTTGGATGTGGTCCTCGAGGGTACAATTACCTTGATGTAGGCAGACAAGACGTACTGCTGGATCTTAGTGTGGCTGAGTATTCTGTAACGGATGGGACGGGACAACGGGGTTGGAGATCCACAAGCAGGCTTCAATTACAGGAGAGCGTAGTTGTACAGGCAGAGGGTAAAACACCAGCAAACAGATACAAGAGGGCAAGGCAAAAGAGTATTCCAAAACACAGGCAGAGGTCAAGACAGGCAGCAAACAATCATCATACAAGGAATCAGTCCAGGGTCAAAAACACAGGCTAGGCTAGGCAGAACAAGGAACAGATGGAAATACATGGAAACAAGGCAGAAACAATGCTCAGCAATGTGTGTGTGAAGGAATGCAGCTTATAAAGGGTCACTGATGGGAAACAAGTGTGAGTGCATGATTGGTTCCTAGGTGAGGAATTGTGGGAAATGGATTCCATATAATGAAAATAGAGCACGGACCCAGGGCACATGTAACACTCGTAGTCTGCCCGTTTACTGGCATCTGCGGCCCCCCCTGCCACACACTGTTGTGTCTCACTCATCATTGTATATCCGTCTCCTCTACATTCTGGCAAGGTGGGATATAATTTTGGTGGAATGAGAGGTTGTTTCAATTCTTCTACTGTAGGAGCCTCATATTGACACATATATGAAGGGGTTGCTGGGGCATGAGGCTGGTATGGGTACCCCTTTTTTCCCTTTTTTAATTTTGGCCTCTCTTGACCTTTATCCCAATATGTTTTCATTTTTTTCCATTTACTGTACAACTCTTTCATGTACTTATAATTCCACTCTGGGTCTCCCCAGCCCCCATTAATCATTGAATTTGCACTTTCCATATCCCCTGGCTTAAAAGAGCCTTCTTCGGGGTAAGGATCCAATTGTATTTTTCCCTGAGTCCACCCCTTTAAATTTGATAAATAGAGTTCAGTCCAATATCCACAATTATTTCTAAACATCCAATTTCAGGGTGTCTCATCTTGTATTGGTCTTGATATCTTTTGACCCATCCTTCACCTAATCACAATTTTGATTTTTCTCTTTATAATTCTTTAACCCTCTGATATTCAAAGCATGAAATATCGACATCGTGTTAATTTAGGGTGTGACAATATACCAGTATTGGCAATAACCACAATATTTAAAATGAATAGGACACTTATGATATCATGACATGTAAATACTCCAGCGCCAGTACCTGGTTGACCTCTCAGGTGGCAGTATTGCACCTTAACACTGACGCCTGTCAAACAAGAAGAAGATGCAGCGCATGCAGCTATTCCAAGAAGAACAATGTCGTCCGAGCAGGAGAGTGAGAGGCTCTGTCCACACCAAAAAAAAATTAAGCTCGACAGTATGGGAGTTTTTCGGCTTCAAAGAAAACACTCGGTAGAATTTGCCTTGCTACAGTCAACAGAGAGTAAGTTGCGATTATTTTACTAGTTATAGAATGGGAAGTGTTATATTAACCTGTTAACAGTGATTTTCTCTGTTCATGTATTTAAATAAAGGGTGATTATTTTAATAAGTAGCCTACCGCGTTTTCTTTACTCACCTTGCTCAGCGTGATGTAGCTATGCATGCAGTTATATGCCCTCAAAATTCAAAATACACGGGCATTTTTGCAGTTTTTGTCATTAACTTATATCATATGATATGATGTACAATATCACACGAGCAAGAGTGCCGTGCAACAGACAGAAATGTTTTAGTTATACTGACTGAATCCGCGTTTTGAACGAATCAGTTTAATTAATGATTAAATTAGGGATGTCCCGATCACGTTTTTTTGCCCTCGAGTCCGAGTCCGTGTCATTTGATTTTGAGTATCTACCGATACCGAGTCCCGATCCGATACTTCTATAATACATGAAAAAGAATAAAGAAGAGCGAAAAAACAGATCCAGGATCCAGGAACAGTGCTTTTCAGGTTTTTCAGGTATCTAACAGTAGTTTTCAAGTACAGAAAATGGATAAAGTAATCAAATATAAAATAACACTGCATATTATCTTTACTGTATAAAATAAATAAAGATTAATCATTATTGAAGTTACAAAAACTATTCAGTCAAGAGCAGTGAGTGATTTCTTTGTTATTTGTTGTTTGATTTAACATTAAAAACAGGCAGCAGTAATAGTTTTTTTCCCTATAAGACATGCACGATCCAGTACATTTACTCTTACACATGCACTGTCTTTCTCGACTAATATACGTTCACTTAAGACATAACCGACTATGTTTGCTAGGATACTCGCTAAGACGGGCATGTTGACATAATTTTTGTATGAATTTGTCCGCTGAAGCGCAAGACTTGAAAGAGAACTCAGTATTTGCGCGCTGACTGAAATAAGCGTGTGCACGCTTCGGATGAGCGCACACAAATCTTCTCACAGCGCGTGCGAGTTCTCTTTCGCGACTTGTTCTTGAAGGTTTAAATCAGCAAGGCTTAAATGAGTTTAGTTTAAACACAGATAGCAATGTGTGCTGTTCAGGTCTCACCTGTATCAACACCCGGGTGATGACGGCGTAAATGACTGGACATTAGAGCATACGGCACTCGCAGTTAACAGTTTACAAAGAGTGACCGTTTTGTCCACGCTTTCTGATTATTGTTGTTGTAACGTTTTGCGCATCCATCGACTGAAACATACATTATTTGAACTCTGTCTGTCTGTTTTCCACGTTGCTATTTTAAACAAACCATATTAACCAATAGATGCATCGTCATTCGAGATGGACCGCGGTGCAAGTGCGTACCGAACCGTAAGTGGAGAACCGTACGGTTTGATTTTTTACTGAGAACCGTTGCACCCCTAATACATATATATCCGAGTCCTGATCGGGAGGTAATGTCCGATTCCGATCGAGTCTGAAATCACGTGATCGGGCCGATTTCCGATCATGTGATCGGATCTGGACATCCCTAGATTAAATGATCCATTCAATAAAGACGGTCACTTGCTTCCTTCCTGAATGAATTAGTCATTTGAACAAATCAGTTGAATTAACTCAGCTCTCCGTGCCCAACTCTGTCTGTCAGTGGATCACCAGCTTCCTGACAGACAGGCAGCAGCTAGTGAGGCTGGGAAAATTCTCATCCAGCACCCTCACCATCAGCACCGGCGCCCCTCAGGGCTGTGTTCTCTCCCCACTGCTCTTCTCCCTCTACACCAATAACTGCACCTCTAAAGACCCCTCTGTCAAGCTCCTGAAGTTTGCGGATGACACCACACTGATCGGCCTCATCCAGGATGGTGACGAGTCTGCTTACAGACTGGAGGTTGAACAGCTGGCTGTCTGGTGCAGTCTTAACAACCTGGAGCTCAACACGCTCAAGACAGTGGAGATGACCGTGGACTTCAGGAGAAACCCCCCTGCTCTTCCCCCACTCACCATCATGAACAGCACTGTGGCAGCAGTGGAGTCATTCAGGTTCCTGGGCACCACCATCTCCCAGGACCTGAAGTGGGACAACCACATCGAGTCCATTGTGAAAAAGGCCCAGCAGAGGTTGTACTTCCTTCGCCAGCTGAGGAAGTTCAACCTACCACAGGAGCTGCTGAAACAGTTCTACTCTGCCATCATCGAATCCATCCTCTGCACTTCAATTACCGTCTGGTTCAGCTCAGCTACCAAATCTGACCTCAGAAGACTACAGAGGGTAGTCCGGTCTGCTGAGCGAATCATTGGCACAACCCTCCCCACTCTCCAAGAACTGTACTTATCCAGAGTGAGAAAAAGGGCAAAGAAGATCACTCTGGACCCCTCACATCCAGCACACTCCCTCTTTGAACTGTTGCCATCCGGTCAACGCTACAGAGCCCTGAGCACCAGAATGACCAGACACAGGAACAGTTTCTTCCCTCAAGCAATCCATCTCATGAACACTTGACACGGAACACTATTACACATTATTTACTTAAAACACTTATTTATATCTCAATTTGCACACATAATTGTACATACAATTGTCTATAATATATATTGTCTTTTGCTTTTTTTGCACTTTGTCTATCTTGTAAATTTGTATATTATTATTTTATTCTTTTTATTATGTGTCTTGTCTTGTCCTGTCGCTGTTACTCTGTTGCACTGTGGAGCTTCTGTCACTAAAACAAATTCCTAGTATGTGTAAACAACATACCTGGCAATAAAGCTCTTTCTGATTCTGATTCTGATTCTGAATGAATGAATAAACTAATTAAGACAGTGACTTGCTGCCACCTACTGGCAGTTTAGTTTCATATTTAAAGTACATTTTAATTAAAAAGTTAAAATTAGAAAAAAAAATCCATATTTATCCTTAAAAGCATACCTCGGGTCTTTAGTGACCCGGGACATCATTCACTACCCTTCACCTCATTATTTTTTTAAAGTTAGACATCAACCTTCTTGTTATTCCTCAATCAATTTATTATAAAGAATATAAAAAGAAAAAAATCATAAAATTATAAAAGAATGCCTATTTTTGTATTCATTTTTTGTAAAAATTGTATAGGGTCGCTAACGACCCAAGGTGTGTATGAGTGTACATATATTTTTTCTTCCCAACAATAATTGAATCTTAGATGACGCAATAAGTGCAATTCACCTTTATTCCACAAGGTGGCAATGTCTGATACACAATGCTGAAGTGATGACTCACTCAGACAGAAAACAAAATAATAAGAAAAACATGAAATGGCTCAGAGATTTACTGCAGAGCAATCAAATATGATCAAATATCAAATATGACTGTAACTGTCACTGGATGCATCTGGTGAAGCTGTTAGCGATCGAAATATTGATTTTGAAGATGTTAAAAATTATATAGTTTTGAGAATACGTTTGAGATCGCGAATGGGCTCATATTCATGACCTCAAACATAAAACAAGCCTATTATTTGCAGAATTTACTGGGAAATTAGCTCAGACGAGGACAGCGATAATGGCATAAAACATCTGCTCAAATGGAGCCCTTTCAAGCTCCAAAAGATAACAAAATATGCTTTATTTTATTCTTCTTAATTGTTACTCTAATATCAGAGGAGTTTTATATTATCACAACAGGTAGAGATCCTTCCGTGTTAGATATAGAATCGGGTCGATAAAGACCAGAATATGTAAGAATGATTGGCGAAACAGTCATGCATTTAAGGGTTAAATATTGAATTAAATTTATGTAGACAAATTGTAAACGCTGTGTAAATATATTAATGCCACTTCTCATTCTGTGTCACCTTTGTATTGCAAAGATGGATTTTGTTGATAATGATTTCATTTGATTGGTAACAGCCCTAATGGTAAACCCCCTGTCCCCTAATCTAATATCTTGACAGCCGTAATGTACATGTTTGTATTTTTGAAGGAATAACGCTTATGCATGGTTATTGAAAAAACAAAAAACTTAAGTCTCTGAAATAAGGCCACAAATTAAATAGAAAATATGTGTTCACAAGCCTTCTGGGTATTAGAGGTTGTCGACTAGAGTTTTTGCTTCAAAATTATGTAAAAGTGATCCTGACTACTCGTTCATATAAAACAATATATTGATACTTTTTGTCAAGAAACACTGTATGCATGGAGGTGCGAATCTTCATGAAAAATGCTGTGCTTCACACCTGAGAAGACAAAGATCCTCATAATGACCCGCATAATGAGTCCTTTCAGTCAGGTAGGCTTTGTGAAAAAACCCTCTGTGATCATGCTGATAACAGGAATACGTTAATATAATGTCCACTCTTGACAAAAAAAACAAGATTTTTGTGATCTCATGCATGCACGTATTATTGCACATCATGTGAAGAAAATTTTGTATAGGCCTATGTTAAATTACAGTACCAGTCAAAAGATTGGACGTATTACTATTATAATGTTTTTAAAATAAGTCTTAAGTCTCAAACCAAATAATGTTTTGTTTTCAATTTTAATATACTTTAAAATATAATGTATTTCCGTGATGCAAAGCGTCTGAACATTCATGTTACCTCTATGGCATTTTATATAGGCTATTATATTTGTTATATTATATAGCTTAAATGTTAATGTGCAGTTGACAAGATCTAAGACTCAAGCTTCACATTTTGAACTCTGTTTTACTCTTATAGTGACCGTAATTTGTTAATATGCATCAGGAGTTATGAATATGAAAAACGGAGTCGTTACCTTTGACAAAACAACATCCATCAGGGCTTTTAGCTTAAAAGCATGCACATTTGGAGAAATATTAATGGATTCTCATATGTTTATGTCAGTTTTCTATACAAAGGAGTAATATTTATTCAATATTTATTGTCATCACTATGAGCGCTGGATACTGTGTTTTCAATTCATACTTGCAGCCGGAGGGCGCTCTGTGCACATTAGTCCACAAATAACTCATAATGAAGAACAGGCATACCATGTTACATTCCAGGAACTAACAGAGGCTTCCAGAGATCGCTAACCATGGCTATAGCATGCAGATAGACACTTTTGAAGATAATAAATACACGATTGTGACTATATATACATGTATTGCCTCAGAATTTGCGTCTGAATAGCGCTCGCTCCGTGGGTGTGGCCGAATTAGTGGATAATGAGCTGACTCACGGATGTCTGAATGATTTTTCATTCAGATTACATAAACAGAGAATATTTGTTTTCGATTTGACTTACACGATTTAAAACCTGACATTTCAACGTTCCTTTAGACATAAGTCTCTTCTTTTTTTTTTTTAAGTTACAGTTTTCTGAGAACTATCAGATTGGTCTTCGTTCAGAGGGAGACGACTGATCACGCATCATGTTAGCTTTCTTTATTTTGCAAAAAGTACAACATTTTGTTTTTACTCTTAATGAGTATGTCTCGCTTGAGTATTTTAAGTCTCTTTCATACTGATAAGAAAAAAAGCAAGGTGGTATCGCCGGTGCGACCACCGGCTCAAGGGGGTTAATTATAATTATTCAGCCAATTTTATTGATTCGTCAAATGGAATATTCCCAACAACACTTTGTTTTCCTTCAGAGCGGATCTAAACGGATATCCGTTAGAGCGGATCTTCACAGATCTTCCTCGCACCGGAGGGATAACCAAAATATTTGTCAGGTAGCTGTGCATTTAAACAGTACCCTTACAAATCTTCCTGGACTAACTCTTAGAGCTCCATCCAAGGATAACACTACCTATTATGAGATGAGATCAATCAATCCTACCACCACAGGAAATCATTAAAAACAACTTACCTGTGATGAAGGATGACCTCTCAGTCCTGTGTTTCTTGGGAAGGTATGGTTGTCTAGGTAGGTACATGATGTGCACAATGGAAAAATCCCAAGACACAAAGAAATTCAAAAAGTGAAGCCCAAGAAATAAAAAATTATTTAATAGAAATATTGCAAAAATAAAATTTTTTTGTCATTTGACGATTTGAAGCGTGTTATACATGCACTTATTTTTATCAAGATTGGATTATTGTAATTCATTGTACTTGGTGATTCCAGCTGTTCTATTGAATCGACTTCAACTATTATGAAATGCATTATATTTCTGACTTGGGACCAAGAAACATGTTAGTGTTTCTCCAGTGATAGCTTTGTTGCACTGGCTGCCGGTTAATTTTGAGTTCATTTCAAGGTTTTATTGTATGTTTTTAAAGCCTTACACGGTCTAGCTCCTGAATATATTTCGGACATGATCCAAGTTTATACCACGACTCGCAGAGGTGGAAGTAACAAATTACAACTACTCACGTTACTGTAATTAAGAAGCTTTTTCGGGTTTTTGTACTTTTCGAGTACATTTTTAAATCTGTAATTTTACTTATACTCAAGGTGCGAAAAAATATTTTCGCCGTTATACTGTGCATGTGGCGCGCACTCAAGAATTGCAAGCGCAAATGCGCCGGCGCACGCTGCATAATTACTTTATTATAGCTTAAATAAAGCGCAAAAGAAACTACGAGCAATGACCGTCGTTGTTCTGTTGTAAGTTAAGTCATGAAATAACCAAACATGCGATTAAAGCCGCCTCAAAACTGTGCATGTAGCCTATTTGTTGACATGGTTTTAAAGCTATTATCCAATTTGTTGGCCTTAAAACGTCTTAAAAATGCACATATGTACACCAGGGAAATCTACATTTTCTCGGGGGAGCATGCCCCCGTACCCCCCTAGCAAACTACATTTTCTGACCTTGATAATTATGAAACCCTGCGTATGCCCCAGCTTATATTCTATCTAATGAAATCTGAGGTAAACGTATATTTCTACAAATGTACGCACTTTTGGAATAAAAGTTTGTATGTGTGTATGTGCACTGTGATCAAAATATAAATGCGACCAAATGCGATTGAATAAGGTTTGTATCTCGTTATTCTATTAATAACTACCGATTGATTTTGCATTTCTATCAGAAATTAAGAATTATTAGTGTCACTGTAGTGTTGCAAATATCTAAGCTATCTAATACATAAAATCTCAAGGTTAAATCAGATTTTTTTTTTTTTTTTTGAAAAAAAAAAGTCAGAGTTCTCTGCACCTGGTCATATGCATTTCATTTGTGCTTTATCGTGCCCCCATCCCCTTTGCATGGTTCTCTCAAGTAAACCGTATCTCTTCACTAAGGTGTCGAACAATGATGCTCGTGTCGTTGTTATTTTGCAAAGGTTTGCATAAACTATACTAGCTTTCGCAGGCTTCGATAGCTAGCTTAGGTTTAATTAGCTAGTAAAGCATTATCAAGTAAAAGCTTTCTTATCCCTCTGAAAGGGTATTATATGACGACGTTTATCAAACTTCATCTTTGTTCTACATATTTTGAGTATTTCTTGTACTTATCTGACATGCTGATCTGGTTTTCATTTTGGGGGTTCTCTCAGCAGATTCTGACGCCTTCTCATCAAGTGCAGTGGTTTAGAATTCTCCTAACGACAGACACAGAGAACTTGGTTTTTCAACTATTCTCTAAGACATTCTTTTTTAAACTGGTGCTGCTTCGAATGCAGCTGAATGTGGGTTTTCAGCCTCCTCTATCAAAGTGCTTTGTACACAGCATTTGAATTCCAAGCAAGATCTGACTCTAAAATTAACTCTAACTCCCAGCAGGCATGGTCAAGTAATAATCAAGATATATTTCTACTAGCGAGCTGCTGGTAGTGGTTTCATTCTGTTTACCTACAATATCGGTTGTCTTCAGTCTCCGCAAATGCTTCTCTTCTTTCAAATGGCCTATTGTGGTTTTTCATGGCTTTCATTTATCATGGACAATCATAGCCTTAACTGTATTTTTTGCTTATTGTGGCTTTTCGCATAAAGCAGCCTTCATGGTCTTCGCATAACAAGGCTTTGCATAATATGGCCTACTATGGCCCTTCACATTATGCAGCCTATTGTGGCCCTTCATATAATGTGCCTATCGCAGCTTTTGCATAATGCTGCCTATCACGGTCCTTCACATAACATGGCCTACTGGGCCCTTTGCATAATATGGCCTACTGGGGCCCTTTGCATAACGCAGCCTACCAGGGCCCTTTGCATTACACAGCCTTTCTGTGCCCTTCGCATAACGCATCTTATCGGTGACCTTTGCATAACACAGCCTACTAGGGTCCTTTGCATAACGCGGCCTACCAGGGCCCTTTGCACAGCGCAGCCTACTAAGGCTGTCTGCATAATGTGGGCTATCAGTTTCCTCCGCATAACGCCCTTCCCATAACGCGGCCTATCAGGGGTGTCCGCATAACACAACCTATCGGGGCCCTGTGCATTACAAGGTTGATCCATGCCCCTTAAAGTACATGGCCTGTCATGGCCATCAGGTAAGACTGACTATTATTGTTAATGTAACCCGGCCTATTGGGGCCCTCCACATAGCAAGGCTGATCATGGCCATCAGGTAAGACTAACAACTATCGTTTTATGTAACATAGCCTATCATGACCCTTCACATAATTGGTGGAATGGACAGGCCTTAAACATGAAGACAGTCGTTAGCTGCTGTTCCTGTTTTTTATGGAAAGAGTGCTTCGGCTCTCTTTCCCTTTCCCTTTCAGCCATGACTAGTGGTTAGAGCTGAGGAAGCGTATCAGCGTACCTAGTCCAGATGGAGAGGGATGCTACGGAGGCCACATCCTACCCACGTGAAAATACACATAAGGACTGTCCCGTGGGGCAGTCCAACATATGGACGAATCTCTGCAGTTGGTCCTACCTGGAAAGGGAAGGAACTACTACAGAGATGGGGCAGAGCAAGACCTGCCAAGGGAAAGACACAGGTTTACAGAGAGGGAGAATACACATATGGGATTGCCTGCAGGAAATCACAACATATGGGGCATCTACCCGAGTACCAGGGCAGACCGATCGGGCATGCATCTCAAGTACGGGGCCTGGCATTGGATGCCTCCGCCTCATCCGACTTTCAAAGGATGCCTGGAGGATACTCTAATTCAGGGTTCACCAACTGAGGAACTCTCATGAAGAGCACAGAGGGCACTTACATCCCCCTCTTAGCGGGGAATGGTGCTGCAAGCGAGACACCGAGCCAGTCTTCCCGCACTTTACCTGTTTGTATCCAGCATACGGGGATGAACCGGCTCAACCCAGAGATTGTAGAATCTCACAAAGGTATTAGGTGTCACCCAGCGCACAGCCCTGCAGATGTATGCCAGAGAGGCACCATGTGCCAGAGCCCAGGAGGAAGCAACATTCTACCAGAAAGACTCGGGAAGCAAAGAAACGTTTGATACAATTTATTCAACAATATGAATGTAAATATCAAAGAAATGATAAAGTTCTTTGGTGTAGGCTCCGTCCATAGTACAATCCGGAAGGTAGCAGATGTTTGCAGATCCTGCCTGAAGATGAAGGCAGGGGCGGAGCCTACCCCCGATGTATGGACAGGGACCGACCTGGTGGTGGTGGGGAGGATGGGGGTGGACGCTGGCAATGGTATCTGCAAACACGATAGTGGGTGGGAACAGAACTTATATACTCAGGTGACGCGTAATGATTGGTTAGAAAATGAGCAATGACGTGCATTAGAGTCTTCCAGGTAGAACTTCCGTTAAATGCTCCCATCTCCTGGTGGAGTGAGCCCTGATGGAGCCCTGGTGGAGGCCAGCCTCTGATTGGAGATAGCCTTTTCCTTTTGCTGACTTCCAAAGCAGACAAAGAGCTGCTAGGAGCTTCTGAAGCTCTGCGTATTGTCCACATAAATGCACAAGGCATGAACAAGACAAAATAATGCAAGGGCTGGATCTGCCTCCTCTGGGGACAGTGCTTTCAAGTTCACCACCTGGTCCCAGAAGGGAGTGGTGGGAACTCAAGGCACATATCGCTGACCGAAAATGCCTGCAAGTACCCCACCTTCTTGATGGAAGTGAGGGGTCAGGAGCGCTGTCTTTAAAGACAGGATCTTAAGGTTGACTGACTCCAGCAGAACCTGGTGATCAGATCATGCTTATCCAGTGACCTACCATCCACTGCAAAGTGAAAAAGTGATGGCGACAACATACACTTTAAAGGTGGAGGGGGCCAGCCTCCGCTCCAACATATCTTTCAGAAAGGAAAGCACAGAACTAATTGGGCTCTCCAGGGGTCTTCCCCCTGGGAAGAGCACCACTAAGCAAATAGACTCTACTTCAAAGCATAAGCTCGCCTAGTAGAGGGATCTCTGGCTTGAGTGATAGTGTCTACCGCCAATTAAGTCCTCCTGATTCCATCCAGAAGCCACACGTGGAGGTTCCAGAGGTCCAGACATGGGTGCCATATGGTGCTCCATCCCTGAGAAATAAGGTTCTTCCTCAGGGGAATCCGCCAGGGAGGGGCTGTTGTGAGGAGCATCAGGTCCAAGAACCAGGTCCAGGTGGTCCAGTAAGTTGCAACCATCAAGACCTCCTCCTCGTTCTTCCTAACCTTGCACAGTATCTGTGCAAGCAGGCTCACTGGGGGAAACGCGTATTTGCATAGGCCTCGGGGACAGATGTGTGTCAGCACATCCATGCCAAAGGGTTGCCTCGATCAGAGAGTAAAGGTGTGGGCAGTGGGAGGATTCTTTTGAAGTAAACAGGTTTACCTGGGTTTCCCTAAATTGACTCCACATCAGCTGGACCATCCGGGGATGAAGTCTCCATTCTTCCAGGAGTGTGAGCTGTCATGAGAGCGCATTGGCTGCACGATTAAGCTCACCCCAGAATTTGCTGCTGACTCCAGAGGAGGTGATGGTGGGCAAGTTGTGACATGCGATATGAGCACACTCTGCCTTGGTGGTTGATGTATGCGACCGTTGCAGTGTTATCCATCCACTCATTGACGTATACGCATGAAAGTTCACTTCCGGCATCAGAACACGTTTTCAGATCTCACACACTGGATGCTCAAGGCAGTTGGACATGGTGTATTAGAGGTAAAAAATGATATAAATATTGTTCGGTTTCTCGCACAAACCGATCGTATTGTGTCTTAGGACATCAATGTGTCATCACAAACCGCAGGGTTTAATTTGGATTTGTCTGTGCATGTTTTTTTTTTTGACTCATATAGATGGAGTTCCCATTGACATGCATTATACGACTGACAGACGGCAATGGTTGGAGTTAAAAATCATCATTTGTGTTCTTATTAAGAAGCAAAGTCACCTACATCTTGGATGCCCTGGGGGTAAGCAGATAAACTTCAAATGTTCATTTTTGGGTAAACTATCCCTTTAACTTATTATGTTCTATGCAGGATGTTTTTTGTTTGTTTGTTTGTTTGTTTGTTTGTTTGTTTTTTTGCTTGCTTTTAATCAATCAACCATTTGATAAGTTTGGCTCTGAAGACTGCTGCTACATTTCTACAAACAAACACAGTATCTGAAAAGATCTCAAGTGGGCATATTATATCGTTCACAACATGACCATGCTAAAATCAGAGGTTGGCAGCACATCTGAGATTTTGACTGAACTTGCATCAGCACCAACATCTGCTATGGCAGCTGAAACAAAGGAAATAATTACATACACTCACACAGTTATGCTCTTTTCAGATGAAAAAGTCTCACACCCCATGAGGGCAGCCCAACTTCATGCTAGCATAGCAGAAAGCGCAGGTAATTACAAGACAGGAGCAGGCCACCATCCTTGAGGGGTCACTAAAGTGCATTCCAAACTCATAGCAGCTGCCGCTTTTTATTGTCCAATCTGGATGGCCTCCACATTTGTCTTCAGCGCTGCTGCTTTCCTCAGACACGTATCTCTCCATCAAGACCTGCCTGCCACTGATGCAAAGACTGAAAGCCTTTGAAGGCTGTGATGTCATATCAGGGCATCAGGCATCATCCTCTGGATTTGAGCAGTATAAGAATGCGTCAGCAGTCACTGGATAACCTTCAACAGACAGAAATTCTTTATTGTTAATGTAATTTGTAATAGGTTTTTATTCATACAATAATATGAGGACATTAATAAATATAATTCAAAATGGAAGTATGTAGAAATAAATAGCAAACAATACATCATGACTCATATCCCCAGTTCTTCTTCTGAATAAGATCTCTATATTCAATACAAGTTCATAAATGCACTCAAGAATCTGGAGTACCCTCAGCATGGGTGGGATGGGGGGGGGGTCTTTTAAAGGGTTAGTTCACACAAAAATGAAATTTTTAATGTCATTTATTACTCACCCTCTTGCCGTTTCACACCCGTAAGACCTTTGTTAATCTTCGGAATGCAAATTAAGATATTTTTGTTGAAATCCAATGGCTCAGTGAGGCCTGCATAGACAGCAATGGTATTTCCTCTCTCAAGATCCATTAATGTACTAAAAACATATTTAAATCAGCTAATGTGAGTACAGTGGTTCAATATTAATATTATAAAGTGACTAGAATATTTTTGGTGTGCCAAAAAAACAAAACAACGACTTATATAGTGATGACTGATTTCAAAACACTGCTTCATGAAGCGTCAGAGCGTTATGAATCAGCGTGTCGAATCAGCTGACATGTACTCACATGAACTGATTTAAATATGTTTTTAGTACATTAATGGATCTTGAGAGAGGAAATGCCATTGCTGGCTATGCAGGCCTCACTGAGCCATCAGATTTCAACAAAAATATCTTCATTTGTGTTCCAAAGATGAACAAAGGTCTTACGAGTTCCTTTAAGAACTGTTCACTAAACTTGAATATTTCAGTGAAAGTTCTTAAAAGAAATATTCTTTTTCTTATTGTGAGGAATATTTTAGTAATCTACACAACCTTTTTTACATTGAAAATGTTCCATGGATGTTAAAGGTTCTTCATGGAACTACCAATGCCCATAAACACAGATGGCAATAGAGATGCAAAAGTTCTGTATTGCACTTTTAAGCGATTTTATTACATTCTCCCTAATCTCCTCTGTTTATCATTTGTTTCTTACAGTTAGAGTCAGTGTTTTTACTGTCAAATTTATCAAAAATAGTTGTATAACATCAAAATGGATAAGCCATTTATCAAATTATACAGCTTGTTCAAGCTAAAAACTACAACACATTTCTCAGTGCTTGTTTGGATGTGTCAGTCATTCACTAAGTGTTAAAGAAAAATCTTTGTTTCATATGTAGCTTGATAAATTGATATCTTTGAAAAACTGTGTTACATGCCAAGTTCTGGGAATGTACATGAATATCTCAAATTACTGGAAATGTGGGCATGATGTTCTCTAGCTGATGAGAGCCAGGATCACCCCATCTGCATGCGCTGTTGAAAAGAAGTCCAAATATGACACTAAACAGTCCCAGTTACCATTCCTCTTAGAGGAAAGCCCAAGAAGGCAGGAGAGCAGGTTTCCAAATAACACTCAAAGGTTTAATGATAAATCAGAAGGCAGGTAACACATCCAAAAACAACAGCGAAAGGACAAAGAGTGAACAAAACCAAGGAATACTCATACAAGAACCAATGAAGGAACTAATGAGATAATAACCTGGAGGCCGTGGGCAGGTGCAGAGTGATAGGATGCCTCCAGGGTGGCACCGAAAGTTCAGGGCGCCATGGCGATTCGGGAGCCTTGGGGAGCCTCGGGATGCCATGGCGGTGAGGCCTCCGTGGCCTTGGACACTACGACCATGGGTATAGGTCCTGTCATCTGTCACGGTATGTGACCACGGGAGGAAGAAGGCAGGAGAGCAGGTTTCCAAATAACACTCAAAGGTTTAATGATAAATCAGAAGGCAGGTAACACATCGAAAAACAACAGCGACAGGACTACTACATACTTATACAAGAACTAATGAGGGAACTAATGAGATAATAAGCAAGACATACCTGAAACAAGGACACTAATCAAATCAGAAACCATGACAACTAACTAAAGGCGGGAAAACTAAACAAAGGAGGACATGTGACAAACAGAACATGGTGCAAGAACAGACATACGTGACATTGCTCTTGGTCATAAAAATATATAATGAGGACACTTATGGCTCATGAACTGTGTTTAATATTTGAAATCCAAAAAATACTTTTAATATTAGAGTGGAAGGCATTTGACAAAAGTAAAAAAATAAATTAAAAAAAAGCAATTAAATTAGTTGAGTAAATGATTCAGTAACTCATTTATAAAGATGTTCACTTGATTAGTTCCTAAATTAATCTGAGTTTTTGAATGAATCATTTGAATTAATGATTCATTGACTTACTCATAAAAATAGTCACTTGTCGCCACCGTTGTTGTAACCTGCAAAAAGAGTGTGCAGGTTCATTTCCACCACTAATACACAGACTGACAAACTGAGTGATACAAACAGTGAAAAATCCCATACAAGGTATGTATAAAGTAAATGAAGGGTGACTTCCTTTATTTACATCCATCTGTAGTGGTTCAGGTAGGTCTGTGTCTGAGAGAAGACTTAATTAGTTTCAGGATAAGAGCCCAAGGCTGATCTCTTTAACTATGGTAATGCCTTAAAGAACATTGATCACACCATGCGCTCCCTCTCTTTTGTGCTCCATTCTCTCCATTCAAGCTCCATTACACATAAGATTGACAGAGGCAGAGAGAAGGTAGGCTAATGAAAGTTCTCTTAGGCTGATGCTGGTTACAGAGGGACAAATGAGGATTTTATGAGATCCTCTTTAGTAAACAGTGTACCTATATCACACATAACAGAAGCTGATTGCCTTGAGGCCAGCGAAACAGACATGGGACATGCTGTTTAGACAGGCACATATGGGGTTAGAATTGTTGCATTATTGCAAAAAACATTTAGAGATTTACAAAAATTAATCAAATTCACAAATAAATAGATTAAGATCGGTAACACTTTATAATAACTGCACGCTATGAAGAATTAGTAAATAGTCAATACATCATTTATAAAGCATTAATAGACATTAGTATGCAGTTTAAAAATACAGCTCTAAATGCTTTGTTCTTGATTTATAAGCATATCTGTAATGTGTATAATATTTGTATTTTCATACTTTATTAATGATCAATTTATCATTTCTAAATTATTACATTATTTACAAACCAGTTATTTAGGAGTTTTCAGTGGTTCATAAGATCATTTAGAAAGTGTAAGAAAATGATTAATAAACTATTTAAATGTACATTTATACATATTATTTAGACATAGTAATAGTCACTCAACATGTTATTAAATGCTTTATTAACACATATTCCTACTGTAATTCATCATTAATTCAGGTAGTTATAAAATATTATGGTAACACTTTAGTATAGGGAACACATATAAACTATTAACTACGACTTTTCCCTCAATAAACTCTAGTTAGTAATATAGTTTTTAAGTTTAGGTATTAGGTAGGATTAAGAATGTAAAATGTAGAATAAGTAATTAATATGTCCTTAATAAGTACTAATAAACAGCTAATATTCTATTAATATGCATGCTAATACGCAACTAGTTAAAAGACCCTAAAATAAAGTGTTACCAATATGACTAGTTTTAAGTTAACTATTATGTTTATGCCTCGTAAAGCATTTATAAATGAGATTTAAAGGCTCAGTTATTTTCTAAAACAGAAAAAGGAAACAAACACAACAAAGAGTGAAACAGAACATATAAATATTTATTTCAAGTTGCAAAATAATGAAACTGTACACTTGATATAACATGAAAAATAAACCTCTGCAATATCATATAACTATTATGTAATTTACGTACACTTTCTAAAATATCTTATGAACTACTGGCAACACTTAAATAACTAGTTTGTAAATAATGTAATACTTAATTTAGAAATGATAAATTGATAATTAATAAAGTATAAAAAATATCATTAAACATTATAGATATGCTCATAAATCAAGAATAAAGCATTTATTATCGATGCACACATTTGTGGATTACTCCCGGTGCATTTGTAGATCCCTGCATGCTGATTTTGAAACATTTCTAGCATCAAGACTTTGGAGGGCCTGCAATCAGAAGCCTAGCAGACGGCCAGGGTGGAGCAGGCTGAGTAGGAGGCCAGGGTAGAGCAGGCCGAGCAGATGGCCAGGGTGGTGCAGGCTATGCAGATGGCCAGGCAGACAGGCTTAAAGACCCCCATGGCGGAGCAGATGACCACCACAGCACTGCAGACGTGCTTGAAGACTTGAGAATGGGAGCCGAAACGAAGCAACTTTCAGTTTGGCAAATGCAGCTTCCGCTGCATCTGACCACCTGAAGGTCGTTCTGGGGGAGGTCAAGGCGGTCAGAGGTGTGGCTAGTTGGCTGAAATTGCGAATAAAACGGCGGTAAAAATTGGCGAACCCCAGAAACCTCTGTAGGGCCTTACGGGAATCTGGACTTGGCCAATCCACCACAGCCTTAACCTTGTCAGGATCCATGCAAACTCCCTCAGACGAGACGATGTAACCTAGAAAAGAAACAGACTGTGCATGAAACTCGCATGTCTCCGCCTTGACAAAAAGCCCATTCTCTAACAGACGCTGAAGCACTGGTCTGACATGTTGAACATGTTCCTGGAGAGACGAGGATAATATCAATATGTCATCCAGGTAGACATAAATGAACTGGTCGACCATATCTCTCAACACGTTATTGACGAGTGCCTGGAAGACCGCTGGGGAGTTGGACCCCTAGGGGTGTTAAAAGCGGTCTTCCATTCATCCCCCTTCCTGATGCGAACCAAATGATATGCATTTCTTAAGTCCAATTTAGTGAAAATGGATGCTCCCTGCAACCTCTCAAAGGCTGAAGACATCAGCAGCAAAGGATAAGTATTCTTTACCGTGATGTTGTTCAGCCCTCTGTAATCAATGCAAGGTCGAAGGGAACCATCCTTCTTCCCCACAAAAAAGAACCCCGCCCCCGCTGGAGAAGAGGAAGGGCGGATGAACTTCACTGCCAGAGAATCAGAAATATATTTCTCCATGGCCTCCCTCTCGGGAGTGGACAGAGAGTATAATTTGCCCTTGGGCGTAGACTTACCGGGCACTAAATCTATGGCACAGTCATAGGGACGATGCAGAGGAAGAGAAGCAGCACGGGACTTACTGAACACTTCCTTCAGGTCCAAGTACTCCGCGGGCATGTTTGACAAATCCACCGCCTCTTCCTGTAACACAGAAGCAGACACAGTGGGACAAGCAGACAATAGACAAGACCTGTGACATAGAGTGCTCCACTCAGTGATGGTATGTTGCTGCCAGTCGATCTTGGGGTTGTGTTTGGTGAGCCAGGGGTGTCCAAGAACGATGGGTGCCAGAGGTGAGTCCATGAGCAGGAACTGGATGTCTTCGTTGTGATTGCCAGAAGTGACGAGAGTGACGTAGTCCGTGGAGTGTGAGATGTAGGGGAGTCGCTGGTCATTGAGTGCGTCGACGGTGATCAGGTGGTTGAGTGGGATGATGGGTAAGTTGTTCTGACGTGCGAACCTGGTATCCATGAAATTACCCTCAGCCCCGGAGTCGATCAGTGCCTGGCAGGTGATGTTGTGAGTGGCCCATCTCAGTCTTACCGGCAGGAGAGTGGATGGTGAGGACTTCTCGGCGGAGATCCCACCCGGTAGTAGCCTCTGATTTACTACCGGGCTTGGTCTTTTACTGGACACGACCTGAGGAAATGACCCGACGCTCCACAGTATAAACATAAGCCCTGGGATCTCCGCCTTTCTCTCTCCTCCCGGGAAAGCCGAGCCCTCCCTACCTGCATGAGTTCAGGATCGGATGAAGGACCGACCGTGTCCACTGAACTGGCCGACCGGCCCTCCACTCCTTGGGACCTTGTACTGGGAGAATCCAAAAGCTCCAGTCGTTGAAGTCAAGCGTCCACTCGTAGGGCGAGATCGATGAGTCCATTGAGTGATTGAGGAAGATCCAGGACGTAAATCTCTCTGTGGACACGGTCGGCCTACCCATGCAGGAACACATCCCACTGAGCTTCCTCGTTCCATCGGCACTCCGCCGCCAGAGTGCGGAACTCTATTGAGTATTCAGCGACTGTGCGATTACCCTGCTTGAGTTCGGTGAGCAGTCGAGCGGCGTCCTTGCCTGCTAACGCACGGTCAAACACTCTCTTCATCTCGGCGGCGAGTGCCTGGAACGAGGCGCAACATGGATCCTGGTTCTCCCACACCGCCGTTCCCCACAAAGCTACTTTTCCCATCAGGAGCGTGAGTACAAAAGCCACCTTGGATTCCTCTCTCTCAAAGGTGCGTGGCTGTAACGAGAAATGCATGGAACATCTAGTCAGAAACGCTCTACAAAAGTTTGGCTTGTTAAAACACATTAGACATGCGTATTGTGTGCATTTTGAACACTTTTTGTGTGAAATTATATTTATTTTGTCCATCAAAAGTGTGCTTTCATTTTAATTACGCGTCAGCAGCGCACCGTGTGTCTCAATCAGCTCCCTAGTTCAGTAGTCAGGGCACTGATCAGGGTATCAGCCACATTCACTTTCATTATATACTGATTCACGACCTATGGAGCTAGGGAGCTGATTGAGACACAGGGATAGACTCGGTGCCGAGACGATCGCGGCACTGCTGCTTACGCGACGCTCCTGCCTGACGCTTTACGAGCTGCTCCTGCTGCCTGTGTGAATGCATCCGTTGGTTGACATGCACGCTGAAAAAAATATGCGCTACTCACGCGCCGCTTACGCTTGCAGTGTGAAACAGGCCTAACTCTGTGCCACCGCATCACTATAGATGTGTTAAAAATAATGAGAATATATATACATGTATATCCGAGTCCTGATCGGGAGGTAACGTCCGATTCCGATCGAGTCTGAAACCACATGATCGGGCCCGATTTCCGATCACGTGATCGGATCTGGACATCCCTAAAAAAGACGCATTGGGATTGGCATTTACAGACATTCTAAACTCTATTGGAGTTAGACAACATGTGTCAGGACCCACTCATTGTCATAATCATACTTTAGATCTAATATTGTCACATGGAATCGATATTGATGCTGTTGAAATTCTGCAGCAGAGTGACGACATCTCAGATCATTATCTAGTCTTGTGTATATTACATTTAGTCAAGGCTGCTGCCTCCCTGCAATAAATATGGTAGAACCATCACTTCTACCACTAAAGATCACTTTATAAATAATCTTCCTGATCAGTTTCATTGCCTTAGCATACCAGACAGCTTAGAAGACCTCGATGTTACAACAGAAACTATTGACTCTGTCTTTTCCAGCACATTAGACTCAGTTGCTCCTTTGAAAAAAGATTAAGGAAATGCTACAACGAGCACACTCAGGCCCTAAAGGGAGCTGCCAGAAAAATGGAGCGCAGCTGGAAGAAAACAAAACTAGACGGTTTCACATTTTGTGGAGAGAGAGAATGATTGAGTACAGAAAGGCCTTAAAAACTGCTAGATCTGCCTATTTCTCAAATCTTTTAGAAGAAAATAAACCCTAGGTATTTATTTGATACAGTGGCTAAATTAAGAAATAAAGCTTCAACTTCTGATGTTTCCAAACAGCACAGCAGTAATGACTTTTTGAACTTCTTTACTTGCAAGATTGACAATATTAGAGAGAAAATTATAACCATGCAACCGTCTACTACAGTATAGCGTCAGATAGTACATTGTAGTGTCCCTGAGGAAAAATTCAATTCTTTCACTGCTTTAGGAGAGGAAGAATTGTCTAAACTTGTTAAATCATCAAAATCAACAACATGCATGTTAGACCCTATACCGACTAAGCTATTGAAAGAGATGCTTCCAGAGGTCATAAATCCTCTTCTTAATATCGTTAATTCGTCTTTATCACTAGGATACATACACCAAAAAGTTTTAAGCTGGCTATTATTAAACCTCTTATTAAAAAACCACAACTTGATCCTAGAGAATTAGTCAATTACAGGCTGATCTCAAATCTCACTTTTCTGTCAAAAATACTAGAAAAGGCAGTATCATCACAACTATGTTCCTTTTTTGAAAGAAATAGTATCTGTGAGGATTTCCCATCAGGATTTAGACTGTACCATTGTACTGAGACTGCTCTCATTAGAGTTACTAATGATTTGCTCTTATCATCAGATCATGGTTGTATCTCTCTATTAGTGTTACTGGATCTTAGTGCTACATTTGACACTATCGATCACAACATTCTTTTAAATAGACTCGAAAATTATGTTGGCATTTGTGGAATTGCATTGGCATGGTTCAAATCATACTTATCTGTATGTATACTTATCAGTTTGTAGTAGTAAACGAAGAGATGTCTTATCGATCGTAAGTTCAATATGGAGTACTGCAAGGCTCAGTACTAGGACCATTGCTTTTCACTCTGTACATGCTACCCTTGGGAGATATCATTAGGAAGCATGGCGTTAGTTTTCACTGTTACATTGATGATACTCAGCTCTATATTTCATCGCCCCCTGACGAAACTTACCAATTCACAAATTTAACGGAATGCATAGCTGATATAAAAAACTGGATGACCGGCAATTTCCTATTACTAAATTCAGAAAAAAACTGTTTCTCATTTTTGGACAAAAAACTTCTTCACGTAATAACCTAGAATACTGTCTAACACTTGATGGCTGCTCTGTTAAGTCTTCGTCGTCAGTTAGGAACCTGGGTGTGCTCTTTGATACCAATCTTTCATTTGAAGGCCATGTTTCTAGCATCTGTAAAACTGCATTCTTCCATCTTAAAAATATATCTAAACTATGACGTATGCTTTCAATGACAAATGCGGAACAGTTAGTTCATGCGTTCATGACCTCAAGGCTAGATTACTGTAACGCTCTACTGGGTGGTTGTTCCGCTCGCTTGATAAATAAACTACAGCTTGTACAAAATGCAGCAGCTTGAGTTCTTACTAGAACTAGGAAGTATGACCATATTAGCCCAGTTCTGTAAACACTGCATTGGCTTCCTGTTAAACATTGTATAGATTTTAAAATCTTGCTAATTACTTACAAAACACTAAATGGTTTAGCTCCCCAGTACCTGAGCGAGCTCTTAATGAATTATAGTCCCTCGCGTCTATTGCGATCTCAGAATTCAGGCCAGCTGATAATACCTAGAATATCAAAATTAACTGCAGGCGGTAGATCCTTCTACTATTTGGCACCTAAACTCTTGAACAATCTTCCTAGCATTGTTCGGGAAGCAGACACACACTGTCAGTTTAAATCTAGACTAAAAACGCATATCTTTAACCTGGCATACACATAACACATTATCAATTTATATTTTCAAATCTGTTAAAGGATTGTTAGGCTGCATAAATTAGGTCAGCCGGAACCGGGAACACTTCTTATAACACTAGATGCACTCGTTACATCAGAAGAAGAATGGCATCTACATTTATATTAGTCTCTCTGTTTATCCTGAGGTTTACCGAAGTCAACCAGATCCGGGCCATATCCAGGTGAGATCGAGGACCTGCGCCTTGACACGAACACAACGCAGTCCTGAAGTATCAGCAGAGATTGAGTCAACTAGATCATCCACTTTTTTTCTCCATTTTAACACCTGTTTGCTACCTGATGTCACCTGTTGGAGTTTGGGTTCCTTGCCGCTGTCGCCTTTGGCTTGCTTAGTTGGGCACATTTGATATTCAACAGTGTTTTGATCTGCCTGCATTGACACCATTTTCTTTAAGAGCTGCTGTGCAGCCAAAATTATATACCAGTTAACACTGTAAAGCTGCTTTGACACAATCTGCATTGTAAAAAGCGCTATATAAATAAAGGTGACTTGACTTGACTTGACGTCTGACAGGCATGTTCATCAGGTCATTTTGTCTGAAGAACTTCCTGAACACACCCTCAGTGCGGCAATGAAGCACAGCATCTCGTTCCCACTTTTTCAGGGAACAGGGTTACAGTCTAGTTACCCGAGACATTCCCTTTCAAAAGCTACACTCAATGCTGTGTTGATTAGTGCTATGGGGAAAGAGAATACCAACACCACCGGACTGGAAGTGTCTGGACACCTCAAGGTTGTTTAGTGTGTGCACACATACACGAGAAAGGCCTCAGATATGAGCTTGGGATGTCAACTCAAGGACATGTGAGCTCGGAGTAACATGAACATCCAAACAATAAAATCTAATAAATGTGTGTGGAGAAGACCAGCCTGCCACACTGCATACTTACTGCAAGAGGGTGCCGCTTGCTAAAGCCCTGGAGGATGCAACCCCTCTGGTAGAATGAGCCCTAACACCTAGTGGCAAAACTTGACCACATGCCTCATAGGCTAGAGCAATAGCATCCCTCAGCCAATGCAACATAGTTTGCTTTGTGGCAGCCACCCCCCGGTTACGGCCCCCATAACAAATGAACAGCTGCTCTGACTTATGCCACTGACTAGTGCAGTGGATGTAGATCTGAAGAGAATGAACTCCACAGTAAGTGGAGTTTCTCCTGCTCTGGCGAAGTGAACAGTGGAGGACAGAAGGATTCAAGGATGACCAGATGAATGGTAAGGGTGCAAAATAGCCTTGATCAGTCCAGGGGCAAAGTCTAAGCAGGATGGCAAATCTCCAATCCTCTTTAGTGACGAGATAGCCATAAGAAAATCACCAGAGGTGGCGGGGATGGAACAGTGGCATCATGAGGGTGTCGGAAAGGAACTACTTAATATATTTTTATGTGCCCCATCCCAGGGTTTTTTTTTTATTTTTTTACCTTCTCTACCAGAGTGAATGTTGTTCTGCATGGCTTGGTGGGGAGTGCTGATTTTTTAAGTGATGATGAGCTCCCAGGAACGAAAGCCCATGAGTGTCTCCTCCAACTGGGGCATCATTGTATAACCACGTGCCCTAGCACCCATGATAGTCGAATAAGTCTTTGCCGAGGGCACAAAGACAGGTGAAGAAGGGGAGAGACACTAAGGCCCCTCCCCCTGACCACCGGAAATCTGCTCTAACTTTGAGCGCTTGCTTTTTCTCCTGTGGCCAATCTAGCTGTAGTCTGGCCACTGCACAAGTGACCACCTCGAGTAACTCCTCATGCACTTTATCATCATAGGAGGAGTGCTTGGAGGTGGCGCTTTCAAAGTCAAACCATCTCCAGATGGCTATTTTGCCATTTAATTCGTCAGAACCAAATGTAGCCAAAGAACAGCCAGACAAAATATTAATATAAGCATCTAACTTATCAAATCATATGAGTATTAAATCATTTCTCAGAATTAAAGGCGAGCTTCAGCAGCGGACGGGAGGATGACGCAATTTAAAGAGAGAACAAGAGAAAAGGAAGGACCCTTCTCCCGCTCCTCAGCCAGATCGACTCGCGATATGCGAGACAAACGCAAAGCTTTTTAATGGAGAGCAACTCACAGTGTTTGCACTCGCCATTCTCTCAACAAATTCTCTCCTTGTTTTCAACTGTTTTCTTTTCATGATAGAGAAAGAGAGTGAGAAAGGTTTTATTCCTGCCTGACAAAACTAACTCCTAGCAAAAGGAAGAGTTTGAGAAGAGGTTTGAATAGCACACACGGAACACAATGTGGTTCTGAAGACAAAAGAGCCTGATGAGCACCCATGTCACATGTCTATTTATAGTCTCTGACATGTGCATTCTGATGACGTCATCATCAGAGGTTATTTAAGCCAAAATCTTTGGCATGTTTGCCACAAATGTTCACAACCTGTCAAATGAGGACGTTTTCCCCATAGCGCTAATCAGCACTTTATTAGACAGACAGATTGAGATTTACTCTTGAAGGACCAGCACCACATCCTCTTGTGCTGCTCATATTGTGCTTTTCTTGTTTGTTTTTAGCCAAATTCTCATGCACTGTTTACTTTATTTATAAATGTGACTATATGTGTTTACATGAAGGAAAAGTAGGTGTACGCTAAGGTGAAAAATTAGCATAGTGCTGACTGGTAAATAGGCAAAGGCTGTTAGGTTGTGTTTACTATAGGTTAGGTTAGGTTTGATTAGTCTACAGTTCTGTCTGTGTTTGGGAAGTCATATCAGTATTTGGGCATGCATGAATCTATTTCTGCACCGGACTGAAGAGAAGGGAGAGTTAGGAAACACAGACACAACCAATCAATAAGAGACTTATCTTGCTCTCTGAGGTTCGACTAGCCTATAAACTCCCTTGCTTTTTACAAAGTCAAGAGCTGTTGGCTGTGTGGCCTGAAGTATAGATGGGTAGAAGTTTAGAGAGGTAGGGTTTTGTCAGATTAAATAGAAAAGTTGTCTTTTTTAGAGCTTGAGGCTTGAGTCATGATGACTCCAAATTAGATGTGAGAGCCTGATATCTTCTCCGCAGTCATAGAGCAATCACAAAAAAGGCAATGTGTCATGCCAGCAACCTGTTGCTCTTGAATGGTTATCATCTGTGGCCTGTTACACAAAGCTGGTTTCAGTTTCTACCAGGTAAGTTCAAGATTAATTTGGGCAAACTCTGGTTTTTCGGGTTCATGAAGGTGGATTAGTTTTAGCGGGTTTTATCACCATGGTAACTTACGCTACACGGCTATCCTGCTCCGGAGCAGGTTTTATTCTGGGTTAGAAATCACAGACCAAAACTTGGCCAGTCAGCTCTGAGTAAAGTGACGTATCTTATTCAATAAAGCCCCTCCCCCTGTATCTCTCACTCCAAATTAAATCAGTTCATAGTGAAAACAATTTAGAGACAAAATTGCTCATCTTTTGCTGCTATTAATTTATTATGTTTCTATTATATGAATTATAATTATGTATAATTCATATAATATATGCATATAATTATTATATTAACTGACAATATTAAAATTTACTTTTAAATTAAAATAAATATAATACATGCATTAATATATAAAGATTTAAAACAGGTTAAGCTTACATGTATTCTTTTGAGGTCTTTGTGGAACCATATAAATTATAAGGCCTATTTGTTTGATTTACATGCATTAATATAGTCAGATATAGTCTTTCAGTTGCCTTCTCAAACTTTCACTGCAGCAGCAGTGTTTATTCCTGCTTTGTAAATGCATTTAATTTCATGATATTTTTCATAATGATCTCTTAATCTTCAGAAGAGAAGTGAATTGTGTGGCTCTCTCACGAGAAGTGAATCAAATCACCGCATGTCATTTGCCGCATGTCACACTTTCAGGTACACGTGCTTCAGAGTTATTTGCAAACCCTGGATTAAGCCCGAGTTGACAGAGAAAGTTTTTACCAAGCGTTGTGAGCCTGTTGAACCTGATCTAAACCAAGTTGGATTTATATGGATTTGTCAACTCTAAACTTACTCTGGTTTGTTCAACTAGCTTCATGCAACAGGCCTCTGAAGATAAGGAGTGTTGATCCTTGTCAGTACATGGATGGGAGACTACTGTGGGGAAAATCTTCAAATAATGGCATGGCAGCCTCAGTTTTAGGACTATAAAAACAATTCTAAAAATAAATAAATAAATAAATAAAGCTGGCTACTAAGCTGAATGAATCAGTCCTGAGACCTGTTCCATAAAACAAGTTTACCAAATAAGCCAGGCTTTTTTCAGTTGGTCTGACTCATTGTCAATTTATTTGGTTTCATAAAGCAAATTTAATATAGCTCATGCTCAGTCATGAGCTCGTGCTCAGGCAATTTATGCTGGGAAACTAACCTGGTCCAGAGCAAGCTATTATTGTAATGTGTATGTTCTGTTTATGTTTGCCTATGTTCTCTGTCATTAGTTCACAAGTTTGTTCCCATAGTTACAGATTTCGTTCACCTGATGTTTAATTAGTGTCCTCATTACTCCCCATGTTTTTAAGCCCTGAATTCTCCTTAGATGGAAGAGTGGTTGTGTTTCACCGTGAATTCTCCTGTGAACGTCTACGTGTTTGTTTTATTTTATAGTAAAGTGTTTCTTTTGGATTCTCCATCATTGTGGACTTTATGAGAGCCATTACGTTACAGGATACAGGACCCTCAAAACAAGTAGATTTACAATGGACTCACCAGCAGCGTGTCTCCTCCTTCTCCTAGAACAAAGGCCGTTGCTGGAATATATATATTTTTTGAACAATCCAGCACAGAGGATTATCCAGCACTGCCTACGAGCCCCAACTCACACCCATCACTCCTCTGCTTCCAGAGATCAGCCAGTTTGCACGCCGCTGCTTAGAGTGTTTGCCTGAGCCCACCACAGATAGAGACCCAGAGTCTGGCATGATGTATGAGCCCACACCAGAGAATAGGGCAGAGCAAGTCATTGCCCTGGAGCCTGAGCCTCGCAAGATGTCTGACCAGCTGCGTGAGTCAACAACATCGTCCATCATTGTGGGAGTCCTTGTGAATTTCGAGGGCATGGAGGGAATGCCTGGGTTATGCCTGGCCTCTGGGAATTATTTTGATAATTTGGAAGAGGATGTTTCCCTTTTTCACCTGTCCCCGCTGGTTCCGTCCAGCTCAGGGTTTCCTTTGTTCCCGCTGGTTCTGTCCAGCTCTAAGTCACCAAGTTCCCAACCAGCCTCCCTCTCCCACCTCCTCTTTCAAAATCAGCCAGTTTGTCATCTCCATCTCCGCTGTCTCCTGTCATCCCCTCAACCTCCTTGGGCCTTCCGTCATCCAGCTTCTACCAGGTGAGTAGATCCTCAACTTAAATTGTCGAAAAATTCGGTTATTTGAAGTCAGGTTTTGTACTGTAATCCAGCGCTAATTTTTCACTTCATGTCTTTAGTAAATCCTGACAGTAGTTTTTTAAAGACAAAAGTGGGTTTGCCCTGGTGCAATCTGTTAGTAAATATGGCTTGTATACAGAGAAATAAGTATTCTCAGTAATCTTACACAAATTTAGCTCTTAATGAATGAATGCATTTTTCCATCTTGTTTGGACTCTGTTTAGAATATTGACCAAGGTATTTTGGTGGTGATTTGGAAAGTGAGAAATGCAAACTGTGTTCTTTATGCACATGAGTTTCACAGGGGAAAGAAGGGTGGGCCACACTGTGTGTGCCCCCTCTGATGCCAGCAGCCAAATTGCAATCTCCTCCTCATCGGAAGGATAAAGGTACCCTTTCAACAGAAACTCCTTGTTTTGAGTCTGTCTTGTAAGGGGAGAGACAGAAGGTGAGACAGAGACAGATCAAAACCTTCTGAACCTCTGGCCCGTTACAGCGAAGGCAGCAACAGATACACCACACCTTTCTGAGCATCCGGCTCATCCAGAGAGATAACAAGAGATTCCATGATCTGAGTCTACAGCTTGTGAGGTAGCAACAGATACAACCATGTTCTGAGCCTCCAGTCTGTGAGGAAAAAGACATTAACACTCTGAGGTCTGAGGGTATCGCTGGCGATACCACCGCGTTTTTTTTCTTATCAGTGTGAAAGAGACTCAAAATACTCCGTCAATGTTGCACATACAATTAAGAGTTATACACCATTTTAATCTGTGGAATATCTTTCATTTGTGTACACTCAGAGTAAAAACAAAATGTTGTGCTTTTTGTAAAATAAAGAAAACTAACATGATGCGTGATCTTGTCACGGAACTCATGAAGACGAGATAGATCCAACTGCAGCAAAAGGTGTTTATTAAGGGCAAATCCAAAAGGCGTAATCCAGGGTACAGGCAAAGGTCATAATCCATAAACAGCAGTCCAAACATAAAACAAGAAACATGAAACAAGAAAACTACAAACCAAAACGGGAGAACATGAAAACCAGGGATCTGACACGAGGGTGACATCAAACAATGAACCACAACCAAAGACAGAAAAACCTCAGTATAAATAGACAGACACTAATGACATAATACAAAACAGGTGAGTGCAATGACGTGAGATGATTAGTCCGGGAAGTGTGTATTGGGATATGTAGTCCATGTAACAAGTGGAAATGAGAGTCCGGGATGGAGTGCCCTCTAGTGGCTGAAAGGGCACTCTCACTGGTGATCATGACATTACCCCCCCTCAAAGGAGCGGCTACCAGACGCTCCACCAGACAAAACACAAACACAAAAAACTCAGGAGGGAGGGGGACAGGAGGAGGATCAGGGGGAGGGACGGCGGGCCAGATCCAGGGTGCCCCACTGAAAGCCAGGGCGGTGCTGGAGGAACTGACCAGGCGGGCACTGGCAGGTTTGGGGTCCCGGCTGATTGCCCGGGCGGCGCTGGAGGATTTGACCAGGCGGGCACTGGCAGGTTTGGGGTCCCGGCTGATTGCCAGGGCGGCGCTGGAGGATTTGACCAGGCTGGTACCGGCAGGTCTGGAGTCCCGGCTGTTTGCCAGGGCGGCGCTGGAGGAATTGACCAGGCGGGCACTGGCAGGTTTGGGGTCCCGGCTGATTGCCAGGGCGGCGCTGGAGGATTTGACCAGGCGGGCACTGGCAGGTTTGGGGTCCCGGCTGATTGCCAGGGCGGCGCTGGAGGATTTGACCAGGCGGGCACTGGCAGGTCTGGAGTCCTGGCTGATTGCCAGGGTGGTGCTGGAGAAACTGACCAGGCAGATTTCAATGGTTCAGGTGGCCTGGGCAGAGGTAGCAGGGCAGAAGGCTTGGGCGGTGGTGGCAGAGCAGAAGGCTTGGACGACGGTGGCAGGACTGGCAGCCTGGGAGGCGGCAGGGCTGGCGGCCTGGGCAGCGCCGGCAGGGCAAGGCGCTTCGTTGGCGCCGGCAGGGCAAGGCGCTTCGTTGGCGCCGGCAGGGCAAGGCGCTTCGTTGGCGCCGGCAGGGCAAGGCGCTTCGTTGGCGCCGGCAGGGCAAGGCGCTTCGTTGGCGCCGGCAGGGCAAGGCGCTTCGTTGAAGCCAGAGCAGTCTCTATGGTTGGAGGGTCTTGCAGATCGGAGGAAGCCCTCTTCCTCCTTCTCCTCCGCTTACGAGGGGGAGGCGGTGGCTCACCCAAACTGGACTCGGGCTCTGGAGCGGGCTCACTGGCTGGATTGGGCTCTGGAGTGGACTCACTGGCTGGAGCGGGCTCTGGAGTGGACTCACTGGCCGGAGCGGACTCTGGAGTGGACTCACCGACTGGAGCGGGCTCTGGAGTGGACTCACCGACTGGAGCGGGCTCTGAAGTGGACTCACCGACTGGAGCGGGCTCTGAAGTGGACTCACCGACTGGAGCGGGCTCTGAAGTGGACTCACCGACTGGAGCGGGCTCTGAAGTGGACTCACCGACTGGAGCGGGCTCTGAAGTGGACTCACCGACTAGAGCGGGCTCTGAAGTGGACTCACCGACTGGAGCGGGCTCTGAAGTGGACTCACCGACTGGAGCGGGCTCTGAAGTGGACTCTGAAGTGGACTCACTGACTAGAGCGGGCTCTGAAGTGGACTCTGAAATGGACTCACTGACTAGAGCGGACTCTGAAGTGGACTCACTGACTAGAGCGGGCTCTGAAGTGGACTCACTGACTGGAACGGGCTCTGAAGTGGACTCACCGACTGGAGCGGGCTCTGAAGTGGACTCACCGACTGGAGCGGGCTCTGAAGTGGACTCACCGACTAGAGCGGGCTCTGAAGTGGACTCACTGACTAGAGCGGGCTCTGAAGTGGACTCTGAAATGGACTCACTGACTAGAGCGGACTCTGAAGTGGACTCACTGACTAGAGCGGGCTCTGAAGTGGACTCACTGACTGGAACGGGCTCTGAAGTGGACTCACCGACTGGAGCGGGCTCTGAAGTGGACTCACCGACTGGAGCGGGCTCTGAAGTGGACTCACCGACTAGAGCGGGCTCTGAAGTGGACTCACTGACTGGAACGGGCTCTGAAGTGGACTCACCGACTGGAGCGGGCTCTAAAGGGACTCACCGCGGAGATCCTGGCTGGAGCGGACTCCACCTCTTGGAGCGGACTAGGCTGGCCTCAGGACTCACGGCTGGATGGGCTCTGGCGTGGACTCACTGGCTGGAGCGGGCTGGAGCGGACTCACTGCTGGAGCGGACTCACTGGCTGGAGCGGACTCACTGGCTGGAACGGACTCACTGGCTGGAGCGGACTCACTGGCTGGAGCGGACTCACTGGCTGGAGCAGACTCACTGGCTGGAGCGGGCCCACTGGCTGGAACCTTCCTCCTCCTCTTCCCTTTCCTCCGTGTGGGAAGCGGAGATCCAGCGTCCACCTCTTTAGTGGCCTCAGGAACGGATTCACGGGCTGGAGTGCATTCTGGCTGAGCATATGTTGCCCACTGGGCTCTATGAGAGAGATAACTAACAAAACCCCAGAAATCCAAGATTTGAAGCCCCTTCATCTCCCATTGGGGCAACGGGTCATCCAGACCTGCATTAAAAATGTCCTTGAGTGCCTCATTACTATATTTTAGTGCCACTGCCACCGTCCAAAACCTCTGGGAGAAGCACCGTACTTCTTCTCCCTCCTGGCGTAGAGCCATCAGTGCCCCAAGCAATGCCACACGCTCCCTGCAAGTGGCTGGCCGAAGAATCCTGATGCTGCTGGATCTTTGGTGGTGGTTCGTTCTGTCACGGAACTCATGAAGACGAGATAGATCCAACTGCAGCAAAAGGTGTTTATTAAGGGCAAATCCAAAAGGCGTAATCCAGGGTACAGGCAAAGGTCATAATCCATAAACAGCAGTCCAAACATAAAACAAGAAACACGAAACAAGAAACAAGAAAACTACAAACCAAAACGGGAGAACATGAAAACCAGGGATCTGACACGAGGGTGACATCAAACAATGAACCACAACCAAAGACAGAAAAACCTCAGTATAAATAGACAGAGACTAATGACATAATACAAAACAGGTGAGTGCAATGACGTGAGATGATTAGTCCGGGAAGTGTGTATTGGGATATGTAGTCCATGTAACAAGTGGAAATGAGAGTCCGGGATGGAGTGCCCTCTAGTGGCTGAAAGGGCACTCTCACTGGTGATCATGACAGATCTCTCGTCTCTCTCTGAACGAACTCCAATCTGATAGTTCTTAGAAAATTAACTGTAACTTAGTGAATACTAATGACAAAAAAATTACACTTATGTCTAAAAAAACGTTAAGATGTCAGGTTTTAAAACATATAAGTCAAATCGAAAACAAACCTTCTGTGTTTATGTAATATGTATAAAAAGAGAGCCATGTCAGAAGTCTGTGATTCGGCTCATTATCCGCTAATGCGGCCACGCCCACGGAGCCAGCGCTATTCAGACGCAAATTCAGTCAATACATGCATTCGTCATCTCAATCGTGTATTTATTGTCTTCAAAAGTGTTTTGAATAGCCATATTTAGCGATCTCTTGCCTCTGTTAGTTCCTTGATTGTCACATGATATGCCTCTTCTTTTACTGAGGCATTTGTGGACAAAAGGGGCAGAGCGCCCTCCGGCTGTGTATGAATTTAAAACACAGCATCCAGCGCTCATAATGATGACAATAAATATAGAATAATAAATATTACTCTCCTGTATAGAAAATTGATATAAA